>NW_022436952.1:1301668-1312491 GCF_009761245.1 Sapajus apella | reverse complement strand
AAAAAATTATTTTTTCTACACAAAAATCACAGGATTTTCTTTTATTTTCTCAGTTGTGGCATATACCTTTGCAAATATGCAATAGGTATTTTCTAAGTAGAAGACCAGACACCAAAGGGAATGCTTCTTTCCAGTGTCTTTCGATATGACAAGATTTTGCCAGAGTGGAACTTAAATAAGCATTCTCATGGCCAAGTAAGAAACTACAGTTGTTGGCCGGGCGTGGTGGCTCAAGCCTGTAATCCCAGCACTTTGGGAGGCCGAGGCGGGTGGATCACGAGGTCAAAAGATCGAGACCATCCTGGTCAACATGGTGAAACCCCGTCTCTACTAAAAATACAAAACATTAGCTGGGCATGGTGGTGCGTGCCTGTAATCCGAGCTACTCAGGAGGCTGAGGCAGGAGAATTGCCTGAACCCAGGAGGCGGAGGTTGCGGTGAGCCGAGATCGCGCCATTGCACTCCAGCCTGGGTAACATGAGTGAAACTCCGTCTCAAAAAAAAAAGAAACTACAGTTGTTGTGGGTATTACCCTACAATTACCATACGTATTACATATTAAATTAAACAGCATTAAATATGCTTGCATAATTATGCTGTTAATGATGATAGCAGTGATGATACTGGTGGAAAAAGCCTGTCTTTAGCCCAAGAAAAGTCAGGGAGGAAAACGTAACAAGCAGAAAGCAGACACAGAGCTGGGCATTTTTTGATTAGGAAAAAGAATTTTAAGCATAGAAATATAAAAAGAAAAGTACTCCCTTATTTCCCCTATGTGGAAATTATGATATATTTATTCGATATACTAGACAAGAACAGAACTAAGTACTCCAACTCTACTGCAGCATTACAAAAAAAATCATCCCTTCACCACAGTGTAAGATTTAAGGGCAACCTGCCCAAGGGTGCATGTTATATAAAACACAGCAAGATTGCTGCCGCCCTGCCAAGCACTTCAGTCCCTACCCGGGCCCTACTGAAATACTGGTGGTTCCGATTCGTTTTATTGAAATAAACCTTTAAAGAAAAAGATAAAGCATTTAAAAAGACAACTCAAAATGCTTCAGGAACCACATATCCAACACAGACTTTATCCTCAAATGAGTTATGTTTGCCTTGCACTAATAAACTTTTATTTCACTCAAAATAGAGCAAAAATCTTCTATACATTAAGTATCTTCCCTGCCCAATAACTCAAAGAAAAAAAATCCAAAATGATTAGTAAAGAAAAATATGGCCAGGTGCAGTGGCTCACGCCTATAATCCTAGCACTTTGGGAGGCCAAAGTGGGTGGATCACGAGGTCAAGAGATCAAGACCATCTTGGTCAACATGGTGAAACCCCATCTCTACTAAAAATACAAAAAAAAAAATTACCTGGGCATGGTGGCATACGCCTGTAGTCCCAGCTACTCGGGAGGCTGAGGCAGGAGAATTGCTTAAACTCAGGAGGCAAAGGTTGTAGTGAGCTGAGATTGCACCATTGCACTCCAGCCTGGGTAACGAGCGAAACTCCGTCTCAAAAAAAAGAAAAATATAAGAATTAACAACGCTTTAAATTTGTTTTAAATATTTTGAAGGTTAAAAAGTGTTTAAAGTTTGTAACTCCTAGTAGGAAAACATTATCTGAATGAATACCTTCACGGCAAACCACTGTAAAATGCTTCAGCTGCATTTGGGGAGAGGAGTAGGGGTTATCTCCAAAGCACCCAGCTCTCTTGATGAGAAGGTCAGAGGTACACTGGTTTGTATTATTGCAACATCCATAAGGTGATCTAGGTTGCTTTTCCTTCAGCAAAGTCTTTATTTATCAGAAGGGCATTATGCTTGACCTGCAAATTGGGCTGACCATTTGCTGATAAGATTCATAACCTTTGGGTTGCTCTGATATTTTGACATATTTGCTGGGTTCTGAGCCACATCCTGGAAGGCCACCATAACTTCTGGATCCTGCATGGCTGCAAGAACCTCTGGATCGCTAAGAATTTCATTGAGTCCAGGCATTCTGGCCATTCCAGGCATGCCCCCTGCCATTCCAGGCATTCCCCCAGGAAAACCACCTGGAAAAGAGCCATACTGAGCTCCTTCCTGGCTGTCATCTGGCTTCTTCCCGCCTCTGGGCAATCTCATGCTCTTTCTATTCTTTCTTTGATCTCTCGCTCTTCACGTTTTCGCTCATACCTTCTCCGATGTTCTGCGATTTTCTGTGCCCTAGTTTGAACTTTTTTCAGCATTGCACTCGCATCATCATAATCCAATTTACAGGCAAGGGCAAGATCATGGACCGCTTCCTCCCAGAGGCCTAGAAGTCTGTGCTTTCCCTCGCCACTTGTAAGGCTGAGCTGAATCAGGACTTATTTCAATGGCTCTGTCACAGTGTCGGATGGCAGCATTTGGCTTCTGTAATTTGACGAAGACACTGGCCCTCCTGGCATACAAAATGGCCAAGTGAGGATTCAGCTTGATGGCATCTGTGAATGTAAGTCAGTGGCTTTCTGCAATTCACTATCATTTAGGGCTTCAATAGCAGCCACTTTCTTATCGATTGCCTGATCCATCATCTCCTCTGTTATCTCTGCATTCTCATCTCCCGTTTCTTGAGGGGCTGAGGGGCATCAGTGTCTGGTTCAATCACACCTTCATTATCAGTTTCTAGATCACTTTCCTCACTTGATGGTAAGTCTGCCTTTAAGTCTTCCTCTACCTTCTTACTATCAGGTTTTTCTTCCTTGGTATTTTCTTCCAATTTAGCTTTCTGAGCAGCAGGTGGTATTTTACTCCCCATACTCTCCACCCACTCCCTCAGGAAGCGCATTTCCTGGGTGTGCAGAACACTTGGATCCTGCTTACACATCTTCACAAAGGCCCAAAGCTCGTTCACTTTGCAGAAGTCCATGGTCTGGAGGCAGTGGGCGGAGCTGAGGGTCTGCAGCCGGTTTCCAGGCTCAGGTGGTGGCTCAGGCATGACCTCACAGAAGGGGGCAAAAAACCTTTTTTTTTTTTTTTTTTTTTAAGAGAAATGAGTAAGTAAAGACTGAGCTATAATCACAACGTCCAGAGCTGCAATCAGTCTCCAAACACCAGCACAGAGACACGGGCTCCTGAGCTCCTCCAGGGCCCCTGCTGCCAGCACTTTCCCCGACAAGAATGGGGTTGGTTCTCCTGGCAAGTAAGAAATGGCTTGCCATGAGAACACAGGGTTTTATTGTTGTTGTTGTTGTTGTTTGTTTTCTGCATTTTTTTTTTTAGACATTCTCACTCTGTCACCCAGGCCAGAGTGCAGTGGCACAATCTTGACTCACTGCAACCTCTACCTCCCAGGTTCCAGCGATTCTCCTGCCTCAGCCTCCTGAGTAACTGAAATTACAGACGCATGCCACCAAACCCGGCTAATTTTTTGTATTTTTAGTAGAGACGGGGTTTCACCATGTTGGCCAGGCTGGTCTCCAACTCCTGACCTCAGGTGATCCACTGTGCCTCGGCCTCCCGAAGTGCTGTGAGCCACCGCCAGAGAATGCAGGTTTTGATCAATAGGAGTTTTACTCAGCACAAGTGAGGAGGACACTGGGCGTGTTCTCCAAAGCAGTGTCTCCCCAAGGAAAGTGACAGGAGGGTTTTCCAGGGTGATGGAAATGGGAGAGGGTGCGTCCTCGCTGGTGGAGGAGGGGTCCCAATTGTCCAGATGCAGTGAGGCCTCGTGCCATCCCATAGGTCACACGTGACGGTCATGAAGCCAGTGCTCCTGCTGGGCTGCAGGCTCTAGCACAGTCCTGAGGAACGTTCACTCTGGTTCATCTATGAGTTGGGGTCTGTTAGGGGCTGGTTCCAAACAACAAGGGGCCCACATTCCACATAGGGTTTAGGGGAAAACAGGCTGCAGGGCAGGAGGCTGGAAAACAGGCTGATTGCTCAAGTTGACTAAACCCCTATAATCCCTGGAGACCCTCCCTGTCTGCTTACAGCACCTCCCCATCCCCCAACACTGCCACAGCAATGAAGGGCCCAGCAAGGCACCCCCAGATCCTTGTTCCCGCCCCAGCAGAGCATCCTTCACCCCTCTCTTTCCCTCCCTCCCCCATCCAATCATCAAGTATGTCCAAACCCACTCCTCCCCAAGACCTGAGTCTCCATCTCCTCTCACCAGGATCACAGTATCAGCCTCCAAACAGACGCCCCCTCCTCTACCCTCTCCTGTACCTCCCCCTACAGTCTCTCAACACAGCAGCCATGCTGATTACTTTAAAATGAATGTCAGACACTCGCCCTGTGCTTAAAGCCCCTTATGGGTGGGATCTCACTCAGAGTAAGAGCTGTAACCTTACAGGAACCCACAAGACCCCTTTCTCTCTAACTGCATCTCCTCCCACTTCCCTGCAGCCCCCATTCAGCCCCTCCAGCCCCTGAGGTCCCTGGAGAAGGCCAAGTACCCTCCAGGCATAGGGCCTTGGCATTGCCCACCCCTCCATTGCTCTACCCCCAGATACCTGCTTGCCTGATGCCCTCATCTTTAGCGAGTCTTTGCTCATTTCTCAGTTCCCTTCCCTCTCCTTCCCTCCCCTCCCCTTCCCTCTTTTCCCTCCCCTCTCCTTCTCCTTTCCCACTCCCATCCGCCTCCCTCCCTGCCTCCCTCCCTCCCTGTCTCCCTCTCTTCCTTCCTTTCCTTCCTTCCTTTCTTCTTTCTTTCTTCCCTTCGTTCTCTTTCTTCTTTCTCTTTTTCTTTCTTTCAATGGAGTTTTGCTCTTGTTGCCCTGGCTGCAGTGCAATGGCATGATCTTGGCTCACCGCAACCTCCCCCTCTGGGTTCAGGTGATTCCCCTTCCTCAGCCTCTCGAGTAACTGGGATTACGGGCACCCGCCACCATGCCCGGCTAATTTTTGTATTTTCAGTAGAGATGGGGTTTCACCACACTGTCGTCCAGGCTAGTCTCCTGACCTCAGGCGATCTGCCCACCTCACCCTCCCAAATGTGCTGAGATTACAGGCATGAGCCACTGCGCCTGGCACTTATTTTTTTGATTCTCACCCTTTTTTGGGGGTCTCACTCTGTCGTTCAGGCTGGAGTGTGGCGGTGCAATCACTGCTCACTGCTCAAGTCTAGGCTCAAGTGATCCTCCCATCTCAGCCTCCAGACTGAGATGCACCTGGGACTACAGGTGCATGCCACCACACGCAGCTAATTTTAAAATTAGCTGGACATAGTGATGTGAGCCTATAGTTTCAGCTACTTCGGGGGCTATGGCAGGAGGATAGATTGAGCCCAGGCAAAACCCATCTCCACCAAAAAATACACAAATTAGCAGAGCACTATGGTTCACACCTGTGGTCCCAGCTACTCTGGAGGTTGATATGGGAGGATCGCTTGAGCCCAGGAGGCAGAGATTGCAGTGAGCCAAAATCATGCCACTGCACTCCAGCCTGGGTGACAGAGCGAGACCCTGTCTCAAAAAAAAGAAAGGCCGGGTGTGGTGGCTCACACCTGTAATCCCAGCACTTTGGGAGCCCAAGGCAGGTGGAACACTTGAGGTCAGGAGCTCGACACAAGCCTGGCCAACATGGTGAATTCCCGTCTCCTGTCAAGTTTCATGTCAGTCTGATTCTTTGTCTCCTTTTAGCTGCCACATAAAAGGTGCCACATAAAAAATACAAAAATTAGCCAGGCATGGTGGTGGACACACTGTAATCCCAGCTACTCAGGAGACTGAGTGAGAATCGCTTGAACCTGGGAGGTGAAGGTTGCAGTGAATCGGGATCACACCACTGCACTCCAGACTAGGTGACAGAACAAGACCCTGTCTCAGGAAAAAAAAAAAGGAATATCTGGTTCGGCTAGAATGATGGAGTTAAATACACAAAATATCGAGCATCAATTTAATTGGAGAAGAATTGAAACTCATCAAAAACAGAGGTGATAAATAATTTCCAAAAGGCCACAGCTTGTCCTTTGATTCCCTGCCTACATTTTGGGGAACGCCATACTCCATATCCCATGGGCAAGGTCATCAGAAGCCACAGGGAACAGGACAGCCAGAAGCCTCCTTTCAGGCTGGCTGCATGAGGAGCTCTTTCACCTTTTTCTTTCTTCTGGCAGAGGCCTTGGCAGCCACAGGCTCACAGCACCCTCTGCTGTCAAATTGCAAAGAATGGTGCCTGGTTTTGAGACACATCGCTAAAGGATTCTGGTCTGGGGCAGGAAGCAAATTACATGAGCAGAAGATATTCAAAATTGTTTTAATGCCTCTAAATAAGTAAACAAAGAGCCAGGTGTGGTGGCACCCAATGACAGTCCTGGCTACTCAAGGGGCTGAGGTGGGAGGATCGCTTGAGCCCAGGGGTTTGAGGCCAGCCTGGGCAACACAGCACACCCTGTCTCTAAAAAAAAAAATATGGGGCTGGATGTGGTGGCTCATGCCTGTAATCCCAGCACCTTGGGAGGCTGAGGTAGCAGGACTGCTCAAAGCCAGGAGTTTGAGACCAACCTGGGCAATAAAGAGAGACCTTGTCTCCACAAAAAAAAATTTTTAAATTAGCTGGACATAGTGATGTAAGCCTATAGTTTCAGCTACTCTGGGGGCTGAGGCAGGAGGATAGATTGAGCCCAGGAGTTCAAGGTTACAGTGAGCTATGATTGTGTCACTGCACTCCAGCCTGGGTGACAGACAAGACCTCATCTTTAAAAAAAAATAATGTTCTTAATTGATTAATTTTTTTTTAATTGTTTTCATGCAGAACTTCAGGATGGGTTAATTTTGCTGATGACAGATAGCAATGATAAAGCAAAGAAAAATTATGCAGCTAAACTCTTTCACCAAGGCAGACTTTCAGCCTTTTCCAAGCAGAGTGGAAATCCCCAATTCACCAACACAAGGGTTCCAAAAACAGGAAAAACACTTCCTAGCAGTGTTAGTGAAACTCATGCAATACTGTCTCCATCGAAATCAGCCCTGAGCAACAAAAACGAGGAGACAGACAGGCTTGGAATTAAACGTAGGGGATTAGGGGCATAGCTTTCAGACCCCATAAAGAATACACCTCTAACTTTTCAGTTCTAGCGTTTTAATATGCCTACCTGCCCTAACAGAGGTAAAACTAGAGGACCTGACAACATTACAGTGGCAGGTTTTCACTTCTATTTATAACTTGCTTATTTGGGTATTTTTCCTTACCAAAAGCGCAAGATAGCCTCAATCTCCTTAAATGCCCCAAGTCCTAAAATGACTTATTTAATCCTGAGAGATCCAGTTTATAAACAGCTATCAGCCATGTATCACTTATGTGCTGTGTTTTTTTTTAAGTCAATCAATTTTTGTTCAAGGAATTCCATTTGTGTTGTGATTTCTTCCACGGTCCATCAAGGTCACTTTAGATTCTCTGAAGAGCTGGAGTCAAGGCCGGATGTGGTGGCTTATGCCTGTAATCTCAGCACTTTGGGAGGCCGAGGTGGGCGGATCACGAGGTCAGGAGATCGAGACCAACTGGGTCAACATGACGAAACCCTGTCTCTACTAAAAACAGAAAAATTAACCAGGCATGGCAGCACATGCCTGTAATCCCAGCTACTTAGGAGGCCGAGGCAGGAGAATCCCTTGAACCCGGGAGGTGGAGGTTGCGGTGAGCTGAGATCACACCATTGCACTCCAGCCTGGGCAACAAGAGCGAAACTCCATCTCTAAATTAATTAATTAATTAATTAATTAATTTTATTCAGAAGTCTTACTGAGGACTATAGCTTGAGGCCTCCAGCCTAGGAGCAGGCTCTGGCAGTGTATCAGACCACCGCTTTTGTACAGGGGTAGAGGTTCCGTATGTGCAAAATCCCATCAGACTTGCTGAGACTACATGAAAGCAGAATCACAGCAAGATTTGGGTGTCAGAGTACCTCTGGTCCTAGATCGCAAAGGCATCATCACTAACCCTGTCGGATGTCATCTTTTGTGTAGGAAAAGACAGGGATTAGGGTCATTCTTTTCTGTGAGACTGTGCTGGGATTACAGGCATGAGTCACCACTCCTGGCCTAATACACTGTTATTAAACACCTACAGTCATTGTGTACTAATACAGTTCTCTTAAATTTATTTCTCCTCTCTTGGCCAACCAAGGTGGCTTATGCCTGTAATCCCAGAACTTGGGGAGGCCAAGGCAGGAAGATCACTTGAACTCAGAGTTCAAGACCAGCCTGGGCAACATGGCAAGACCCTGTCTCCACAAAAAATAGGAAAAGAGTAGCCAGGTGTGGTGGTGTACACCTGTAGTCCCAGTTACTCAGAAGGCTGAAATGGGAAGATTGCTTGAGCCCAGGAAAGTTGAGGCTGCAGTGAGCCAAGATTGTTCCACTCCAGCCCAGGAAACAGAATAAGACCACAAGCAGACAAAAAGCAACAACAACATAAAAAGAAACCTTATTCCTCCTGACTCAAAATGTGTATCCTTTGACCAACAACTCCTCAATCCCTCTCCCTCCTCCAAACTCTTGGCTTTGAAGTTGGTGTTTTAAAATCAACAGGGATATTTACTAACAGGCCTCTGCCACAGGTCACTTCTGCAGGGAGTTTATGGCTCAGCAAAAGACAGAGAAAGCTGTCCCTGTGAGAGCCTCTTCTGCTCCAGATAAAACCCCAGGTCAGTTAACTAAGTCCTGCTTGTTCCTTAGTTTGGAGCCTGGCACTCTGCCTGCAGTATTCTGCACAGAAGCTACAGACCTTTCCAGAGAAAGAAGGAAACTCCGCCACCACTGGTTCCCAAACATCCCTGCTTGCCCTCTGTTGAGAACACTTTAGTCATAGTTTGGATCAAACTCTGGAAAGGAATGGGAGACACAGACGCTTTCTGAAAAAGATTTTTTTCATTAGAGCAAACACTGTTTTCCTGCTGGTACCAGGTGGGGCCCTGAAGCTTATTTAAGTTCTCATTCAGGGAAAGACCTGGCATTCTAGCATAGCTTGGCCGACTCACTGGTTTCCACTCAGGACTCCAGGGCAGGGTGGAGCACGGGACGTGGGCACAGTGCCTTCCTGAATTCAGTCTGTCTACTGCTCTGGGTCTCTTCCACCTGACACCTTTCACCTTTCATACTAACATTTGTTCCAGTACCTACATGCGTCACCTTACTGGAACCCACAGCAGCTATGTCTTCAGCAATTTATGGGTATGTGTGCAAAAAAATTTCCTTAGAAGCCAAGGAGCCCCCCTTACTATTTCTACGCCATAAAGTAGGTTATAGCAATATTCCGAATATGTAACCTGTGTGTGTGTACCTAAAACTCTATTACTCCAGTCAATGAACTCATTTATCTCCTGGTGAACCTCATACAAGAAAATACACCCTTCCCCTGAACACAAGTTGTTCTCCCCATCTCCCTGGGGCACTGAATTAGGGCCTCAGTGACAGGCAAGAATGACATCACCAGTTCAAAAACTGCTGCTTTATTTTCCCTTTCTTTATACAACCAATTACTGTTTTCACATAATTGGCTCAAGTGTTTATGCCTTTTTTTTTTTTAATTTTTTTTTTTTCCTTTTTGTGGAGAATGGGGTCTCACTATACTGCCCAGGCAGATCTCAAAGTCCTGGGCTCAAGCTATCCTCCCGCCTCTGCCTCCCTAAGAGCTGGGATTACAGGCATGAGCCACGGCGCCTGGCATGTTTATGCCTTTTCTTATAAGATTAGTTATTTCACAAGGCTCCTTCTTTCTTAGGACACCCAGCTCACATCCTCATTTTCAGGTCAAGAAACTGAAGCTCAAAGAGTCTCAGCAGGGATACCAAACATCCAGGCTACCCTAACACAGTCTGAGTTTATGACTGGTGTTCTGGCAGGAGGTTTGCCTGACTTTGGATAATAAAATTATATGGTCACTCTAGGTCTAAGTGACTAGAACCCACCTGAGTGGTGGCGAGCAAGCAGCTCACTGTTCTTTTTGTTGCACCCTGCTGTGTTCTGAATGTTTGTGTACCCCTTAAAATTCATATGTTGAAATCCTAACCCCCTGAGTGATACTAGGAGGTGGACCCTTTGGGAGGTGATTAGGTCACAGGGGCAGAGTCTTCATGAATGAGATTAGTGCATTATAAAAGAGGCCGAAGAAAGACTCCTTACCCTTTCCACTACGTGAGGAAAAGATGGCTGTCCATGAACCAGTATTTGAACCTTCACACCAGACACCGAATTTGCCAGCTCCTTGATCTTGGACTTCCCAGCCTCAAGAACTGTGAGAAATACATTGTTGTTTATAAGCTACCTAGGTTTTTTTATTTTCTTATAGCAGTCAGATCAGACTAAGGCACACCCTAATGAAACAAAGACAGAGATTTCACACACACAGAGAGACAAATTCACTTGAGTCTCTGTTCAAGGGAATCCTGCCTGAGTCCTTCTATAAGGAAGCTTCTGTGAAGCAAATATTTCCCTTTCTCCCACTAATGGGCCCATTTCATATAGTATGAATCTTATTCTATGGTTTTATCTAAAACATAGCACTCTGAGAAAAGCAAGATGCAGAAGAATATACAGTGTGCTACCATTTATGTTTCAAAAGAGGGAAGATTTATATACATCTATTTTTTTAAATACTACCAGAAGGATATACAAGAAATTGATAAAAGGCTGCTGGCTCACACCTGTAATCCCAGCACTTTGGGAAGCCGAGGTAGACAAACTGCTAGAGCCCAGGAGTTCAAGACCGGTGTGGGCAACATAGCAAAGCACTGTCTCCACAAAAAATACAAAAAATTAGCCTGGTGTGGTGGTGCACACCTCCAGTCCCAGCTAAGGACTTGGAAGGCTAAGGTGGGAGGATCACCTATGCCTGGGAGGTTGAGGCTGTAGT
>NW_022436952.1:1265405-1301568 GCF_009761245.1 Sapajus apella | reverse complement strand
TTCAGGCAATTCTCCTGCCCCAGCCTCCTGAGTCGCTGGGATTACAGTCACGCGCCACCATGCCCAGCTAATTTTTTGTATTTTTAATAGAGACGGGGTTTCACCATGTTGACCAGGATGGTCTCGATCTCTTGACCTTGTGATCCACCAGCCTCGGCCTCCCACAGTGCTGGGATTACAGGCTTGAGCCACCACGCCCGGCCCGAAGGAAACTTTTTAAACATACTTTTTTTTTTTTGAGACGGAGTCTCACTCTTGTCACCCAGAATGGAATCCAGTGGCATGATCTTAGCTCACTGTAAACTTTGCCTACCGGCTTCAAGCGATTCTCCTGCCTCAGCCTCCCCAGTAGCTGGGATTAACGGCACCCACCACCATGCCTGGCTAATTTTTTTGTATTTTTAGTAGAGACGGGGTTTCACCATGTTGGCCAGGATGGTCTTGATCTCTTGACCTTGTGATCCACCCGCCTGGGCCTCCCAAAGTGCTAGGATTACAGGCATGGGCCACCATACCTGGCTAAAACGCAGTATTTTTGTGCGGAATGTGATGTTCCACTTTTGTGTTGTTCCATGCTTTGAAATTTACCACATGGGAAAAAATTATTAGGTACTGATCATCATAAACATTTCTGTTACATTAGGATTTGTTCTGTTCAGAAATAACTCCAAGAACAGTTTTTATATTTTATTTTCACATTGAAAATCAGTCAGATTTGCTTCAACCTTTAATAGTGTGTTCATGTAAAATTAAATGAACTCTGGCAGCAAGTTGCCCTATTTTTTCAAGTGGGAAAAGGGTTAAGGTCCAATTTGTCTGATATTATTAAGATTACCACACCAGCTTTGTTTGGGAGGCTGGCAGGCAGATCACGAGGTCAGGAGCTTGAGACCAACATAGTTTATCTTTTCCATCCTTTGACTGCTTCAGACTTGGGCATCTTCCTTTTTTTTCGAGACAGTTTCACTTTGCCACCTAGGCTGGAGTGCAGTGGCGCAATCTCAGCTCACTACAACCTCTGCCTTCCGAGTTCAAGCAATTCTCCTGCCTCAGCCTCCCAAGCAGCTAGGATTACAGGTGTGCACCACCATGCCTGGCTAATTTTTTTATTTTTAGTAGAGACAAGGTTTCACCATGTTGGTCAGGCTAGTCTTGAACCCCTGACCTCAGGTGATCCACCCAACCCAGGCTCCCAAAGTACTGGGATTACAGCCGTAAGCCACCATACCCAGCCGGCATCTTTCTACCATATACTTTCATGGCTTCCTGACCTATTTACAAAGTTACTGAAAAACAAGACTGGTAAAAGAAATAGGGGGGGAAAAAAAAGAAGAAAACAAGGAGGTTTGAATAGGCTGATCCCTACCTAGGTCAAGACTCCGGACTAAACTGCATTCTCCTTAGGCAACTGAAGAAATGTTTCAGCTGAGTTTAGATAAATGAATATATTTCGTCAACATAATGCCCACTCCTTATGTAGGCTATGCCCAGCAGGAACTAAATTAGGAAATTACCTATTTACAAACAGAAAGTAACCACACAAGCACGCTAGAGTATACTGTATGAATTAATCATATAAATATAAGTGGTATCACAACCATTCTGAGTCAAATGATTTTATTGAACAAAAGATTCCTGTGGAGACAGGAGGTGAACGCCCTAAGTCGTCACTCCTTAGTACTCTGCGTGCTGATGTAGTCCTGGAGAAGCGCCTGCGCCTCAGGCCGCCGGCTCATCTTCGTGGCCTTGCCCTGAAAACGGCCTTTCTTGCCTGCTCCTTTGCCTTCCAGGACCTCAGCCACCCTGGAGAACAGAGGTGTAGTCAGGGAGACTTTGAGGGAAAAGTCACCAAAAAACCCAAGGACAGCCCTAAGTCTTTCCAGGGACTGGAGGAGGGATAAGAAGAGTAGATGATTTCTAGGAATCTTTCTTAAAAACACTTGGTCGTAGGCCAGGCTTGTGGCTCATGCCTATAATCCCAGCACTTTGGGAGGCCAAGGCAGGCAGATCACCTGAGGTCAAGAGTTCGAGACCAGCCTGGCCAATATGATAAAATCCTGTCTCTACTAAAAATATAAAAATTAGCTGGGCGCGGTTACATGCACCTGTAATCCCAGCTACTCTGGAGGCTGAGACAGGACAATCGCTTGAACCCTGTAGGCAGAGGTTACAGGGAGCCGAGAAAGCGCCCCTGTACTCTAGCCGGGGGAAAAAGGGGGAAACCCCACTCAAAAAAAAAAAAAAAAAAAAACTTGCCCATGTGCACAAAGATGTACCATGATCACATACGAGTGAATAACTGGAAACAACATCAGTGTCTATGAATTGGGCTAAATTATGTTAATCTCCAGGGAGCAGGGTGAGCACCTGTAATCCTAGCACTTTGGGAGGCCAAGGCAGGCGGATCACTTGAGGTCAGGAGTTCGAGACCAGCCTGGCCAACATGGTGAAACCCCATCTATACTAAAAATACAAAAAATTGGCTGGGTGTGGTGGTATGCACTTGAGTGGCTGAAGCAGGAAAGTTGCTCAAACCCAAAGGACCATCACATCTGCAATCTCATTTAATTCACATGCCCATGATGTGAATTAAATGAGATCACAGATGTGATGGTCCTTTGATTCAGTAAAGGAATGTATTTGTAGGATACAGGCTCTACCACATGTGCAAGAAAGTCCACACAGGATTACCTGGGCCCCAGGGTCTCCACAGCCGCAGGTGGCCCTGCCAGTAAGAAGAGTCCAGCACCTTTTTCATCACCCACGGTTAAGAACAGGAGGGTCTCCTAGGTGGTAAAACAAGGAGGTAAACCCTGATAATTAAGGATGTAGACAGAGTCAACCCCCCTAAACCCTAAACATACTCTTCAATTTTAAGAACAGATATTTCCCCCAAACCACCAAGTGACGCTCCTGATGAATGATGATAAAGCCCTTCCACTCTGGCCCAGCCGGGCCAAGAAACTTTTTGAGAGCAACTCCGGAAACCTGAGACACTAAGAAGGTGGCAGAAGACTGCTGGTCCTGGCTAAGCATGAAATGCCTTTCAGGGTTTCACTCTTGCAAACTTTTCCCCACCATGCATCCTATGCCTGCCACTGCCTAAACCACCAGGTTTCCCCCTGCCTGGCTGCCTCTGCCCCTTGTCTGGATGACCTCTAAGCAGTCTTTAAGGCCCCCTCCCCTGAAATCTCCCTATCCTTCAGGTAATATGCTCCTCCACCTCTAGCATCACTCTATCACTCTAAATTATAAATGTCAACACACATATTTGTCTCGCAGACTAGAACATGAGCTCTTTGAGAATCAGTTCTGTCTATACAAAAGAATTATGAAAGAGAGATGCACAATGCTTTACCCACAGTAGGCATTCCAAAGAAGGGTTCTGGAGTAAATACAAAAGAGATAGTGGGGCACTGTGGCTCATGCTTGTAGTCCCAACAACTCAGGAGGCTGAAGCGGGAGGGCTGCTTGAGCCCAGGAGTTCGAGACTGCAGTGAGCCATAATCACACCACTGTACTCCAGCCTGGGCAACAGAGCAAGACTCTGTCTCTAAAAAACAAACAAACAAAAAAAGAGAGACCTGGAAATCTCTAGGCTAGAAACTATCAGGAGTGGGAAGAGTAAGTAAAGCCAGAGGAAGAGGAAAATGTACGGGGCGGCTTTCAAAGAGGCTTGCCCACTCCTGTATTTCCTTTTTTTTTTTTTTTTTGAGACAGAGTTTTGCTCTTGTTTTCCAAGCTGGAGTACAATGGCGCAATCTTGGCTCACTGTAACCTCCGCCTCCCAGGTTCAAGGCATTCTCCTGCCTCAGCCTCCTGAGTAGCTGGGATTACAGGCATGTGCCACCACGCCTGGCTAATTTTGTATTTTTAGTAGAGACAAGGTTTCTCCATGTTGGTCAGGCTGGTCTCAAACTTCTGAACTCAGGCGATCCTCCCGCCTTGGCCTCCCCAAAGTGCTGGGATTACAGGCATGAGCCACCACACCCAGCTGCTTTTATTTATTTATTTATTTTTTGAGACACAATCTGTGTCACCCAGGCTGAAGTGCAGTGGTGCAATCTCGGCTCACTGCAACCTCAGCCTCCCAGGTTCAAGCAATTCTTCTGCCTCAATCTCCCAAGTAGCTGGGACCACAGGTGCTCACCACAACACCCGGCTAATTTTTGTTTCATTTTGTTTTGAGACAGAGTCTCACTCTGTAGGCCAAGCTGGAGTGCTGTGGAGCAATCTCAGCTCACTGCAACCTCCACCTACTGGGGTCAAGAGATCTCATGCCTCAGCCTCCCTAGTATCTGGGACTACAGGCACACGCCACCACACCTGGCTAATTTTTTGTATTTTAGTAGAGATGGGGTTTCATCATGTTGCCCCAGGATGGTCTCAAACTCCTGACTCAGGCAACTCACCCACTTTGGCCTCCCAGACTGCTGGCATTATAGGCATAAGCCACCATGCCCAGCCTAATTTTTGTATTTTTAGTAGAGATGGGGTTTCACCATGTTGGCCAGGCTGGTCTTGAACTCCTGACCTCAAGTGATCTACCCGCCTTGGCCTCCCAAAGTGCTGGGATTACAGGTGTGGGCCACTACACCCAGCCCACTCCTGTATTTCTAATATTGGATCCTCAGCACACATAAACCTGAATGGCTTTGAGGAGCTAGAGCTCTGATAAAAGGAGCTCAGAAGCTGATAAACATCACACCCTTAGAAAGAGCAATAGCATAGATCTAGCTCAACACCTAAAAGAGAGCTTGGCGCACAGCCAGTGCTAAGAAAACAGTATTGAATGAATTGCTATTCCCTACTCCTTATGTGTTCATGTAGAGGGACTTCAGCTAAACCCACGCCCCTCACATATGTCTCCCTAGGTCTCTACCCAGGCCGGGGTAGAGAATCTCATGCTCCTCTTACCTCTGACCCAATCTCATTGGCAATGATATTCATGAACTCTGAATCACCCTCCTTCCTACAACAAAGGACACAGACATTAGACCCAGGTTGGAGTGGTGGCTGTGAAACTGCAGGAAGCCTGGCCCCTCCTTCTGAGGCTGGCCTTGCTGCTGCCTATTTGTGCACATAGCCAAGAGAGAGTACTGGCTAAGACGGCAGCTTGCTGGCTCTTAGCCGTTTGTAATTAACCTCTGGGTTTGTTTCCATCTCGCTTAAATAGGATTCACCAGGATAAGCAGAAATCTGTTAGTGAGTAAAGGAGGTAAGGATTAGTGCCAAAGAAAGATACAGGCTAAGCACGGTGGCTCACACCTGTAATCCCAGCACTTTGGGACGCTGAGGCAGGTGGATTGCTTGAGGTCAGGAGTTCGAGACCAACCTGGCCAACACAGCAAAACTCCCATCTCTACTAAAAATACAAAAGTTAGCCATGTGTGGTGGCACATGCCTGTGATCCCAGCTACTCAAGAGGCTGAAACATGAGAATTGTTTGAACCCAGGAGGCAGAGGTTACAGTGAGCCGAGATCATGACACTGCACTCTAGACACAGTAAGACTCCATCTCAAAAAAAAAAAAAAAAAAAGAAAGAAACAGAGTTACAGTAAAGGAAGAAAGACACAGAATTACAGTAAAGATGTTAATATCAAAATCAAAACCAGGAGACCTGGGAGGTAACATATTTCTTAAGATCTACTCAACCTTAAGAATACCAGTGAGATACCCACCTCCCACTGTACATTGCGTATAGAGAAGACACTGAGCCCTAAGCCCAACACAGCCCCCCTTCCTTGTCTCCAGCCCCTAATTTCTCACCTGTGTAATACAACCACACCTCCCCAGTCTGGGCTGTTCCTGAGGCTATGGGCAATGTGCACAGCCAGGTCTCTGAGCAGACTCAGGTTATTCTGAAATAGATATGATAACAGTAGGTAAGTGGAAAGGATAACAATAGAGAGTATCAGCTTCCCTCCACCTCATTATCCCCTCAGTCCCACTTTGACAAACTACACATCTGCTTAGGCAGAAGACCAAATCTGGAGAGCCTATTCTAGCCAGAGCCCATGCCCTCTCCACCCTCCATGAAATAAATCACCTTCTGCAGGAGCTTGGTGGAGTTCTGGAGCTTTTTCACTGCTTCCACGTGATCCTCTGCTCCACACCTGTAAGAGAAAGATCAGTGGAGACCTCCCCAGCCTCCCAGTTGTTTCTGATGTTGGGGGCATAAATCAATAATTCCCTTCTTGCTAGGGTGCCTCCCTGCAGGAGATATTCTTAAGAGGCCTTTCAGGCAACTGGGAGAAAAGATACAAAGAAATCAACCATTTTTTGTGGTTCTGATTTACTGTCCAAAGCACTTTATCATTTATGATTGCATCTTGTCTCCCAGAGGTAAGAGATTATGTCCCAAATCTCAGAAATGGGAGGCAGTTGAAGGGGCTGGAAGAGGCGTACTTCAGCAGAGCAGTCAGTGCTTTCTCAGTTCCATGACTTCTCCCCATCCACTTCAGCACCCGGTTCCCAGCCAGAAATATCAGGTTGGTTTTGTTCTTTTTCCCCTTCTCAGTGCCCAGCATCTTAATGACCTACATGAGGTAAGGGGGTAACACACATACACATGTTCATACATAAACCACAGTGGATCCTAGAACCTGAGGGTAGGAGAAACCTATCACTTAGGAGTCCTCGATTATCCCTCTCTGCCACTCCCAGCCCCATTTGATCCCCTCTTGCCCAATCCCTCTTCTCAACCACTCCACAGCCCTTCCTCACTTACCTGAAGGTCACTGAGATTGCTCACATGGGTCCCACAGCACATGTTGGAATCAATGCCCTTGATGGTAACAACCCGAATGGGCCCAGCATGATCATCCGGCAAACCCCGGCCTCTTACCTGGACTCAACAAGAGGGTAGGGGCTGTCTGAATCTGATGAGGAGCCCTTGGAGAGCCATTCTGCAGAAGCCACCCACCGGCTCTACCCTGACCTGCTCCACCTCAGGATCATCCAGGCTCAGTTCTTGGACATTCACAGGCAGCCGATCTCTGATTTTTTCATTGACGCTCTGCTCAATGGCAGCTACTTGCTCTGCAGTCACAGAGGGGCTGTCCAGCTCAATCACACTCCGAAATCTCCCTAGCTCCCTATCAGAAGTAGAGTGGCCACAGATAATATCTTACTGAACAAGAAGATGAAAGCTTTTCCTCTAAAAACTGGAACAATCATGCCCTCTCACCACTTTTTTTTTTTTTTTTTTGAGTCAAGCTCGCTGTCACCAACACTGCAATTTGGTGTCAATCACAGCTCACCACAGCCTTGACCTCCCAGGCTCAAGAGATCCTCCCACCACAGCCTCCCTCCCAGTGCTGGATAGGCCTGCCTACAGTTAGTCTTGTGCCTCCCACTCACCATGATGTTGTCTTCAGCTTAAACAGATGGTCAGCAACTGCTGTGATGAGATGCTGCCCTAAGCGAAGAGAGCAAGAGGCAGGAGAAAAGTGAGAAGCCTACATACTCTCACAGTGATAAAATAGAGCCACAATGATAAAAGCACAGAAATTCTCCTTGTTGAAGAGCTGCTAGGCACTTTAGATACTTTATTGAAAATCACAATGAGAATTCTGCAAGAGGCCTTATGATACCATTTCACAGATGAGGAAACTAAAGCCGAGAGAGGTCAAATAACTTTTAAGACGCTGGACTTGAACTTAAGTTCCTTTCTTTTTTTTTTTTGAGATAGAGTATCATTGGGTCACTCAGGCTGGAGTGCAGTGGCTCAATGCAGCCTCCATCTCCCAGGATCAATCAATTCTCATGCCTCAGCCTCCCACGTAGCTGAGATTACAGACGTGCGCCACCACGCCCAGCTAATTTTTGTACTTTTAGTAGAGATGGAGTTTCACCAAGTTGGTCAGGCTGGTCTTCGACTATTGACATCAAGTGATCCACATTCTTTGGCCTCCCAAAGTGCTGGGATTACAGGTATGAGCCACCACACCTGGCCGAACTTAAGTTCCAATATGCAGCATTCATTCATTCAACAAGTATTTAGAGTACCTACCACATGCAAGGCACAAGGCTTGACATCAGAGATACAGCAGCACCCCTGATTGACAAGAGTGATGATGAGGAGAAAGAAGAAGAGGAGGAAGAAAAGGAGAAAGAGATGGAACTGACTATCAAGGAAGAGGAAACAAGACAGCCAAAGGCCTCAAGGAAGAAAGAAACAGAGTATGTCAAAGGAATCCAGACACGGCCAGCACGACCAGGATGCAGCCAGCAAGAGGTGAAGAGGCACTGGATGAGGCTAGAGCAGTAGACAAGAGCTACCCAGATACAGCTTGTACACCACGGTAAAAAGTTTGGCTTTACACAAGGACCTACAGGAAGCCTCTGAAGAGCTTTAAGCAGAGGAGTGACATAATATTTTCACTTTTTAAAATTTATTTTATAGTTTTTTTTTGTTGTTTTTATTTTTCTTGTTTACATTTCTACTTTATGTTTTGTTTTGTTTTTGAGACAGAGTCTTGCTCTGTCGCCGAGGCTGGCATGCAGTGGTGCCATCTCAGCTCACTGCCACCTCCAGCTCCTGGGTTCAAGTGATTTTCCTACCTCAGCCTCCCGAATAGCTGGCAATACAGATGCGTACCACCATGCCCAGCTAATTTTTGTATTTTTAGAGATGGGGTTTCACCATGTTGACCAGGCTGGTCTCGACTCCTGACTTCAAGTGATCCGCCCACCTCAGCCTCCAAAAATGCTGGGATTACAGGCATGAGCCACTGCACCAGGCCTATATTTATTTTTTGAGATAGGGTCTCACTATCTTGTCCAGGTTGGTGTAGAATTCCTAGCCTCAAGTGATCCTTCGTCTCAGCCTCCCAAAGTGCTAGATTTACAGCAGTGAGCCACAGCGCCCAGCCGTATTTTCATTTTTAAGATTCTTCAGCTGGGCATGGTAGCTCACACCTGTAATCCCAGCACATTGGGAGGCTGAGGTGGACGGATTATGAGGTCAGGAGTTCGAGACCAGACTGGCCAACATGGTGAAACCTCGTCTCTACTAAAAATACAAAAATTAGGTGGGCATGGTGGCACACTCCTGTAATCCCAGCTACTCAGGAGACTGAGGCAGGAGAATCACTTGAACCTGGGAGGCAAGGTTACAGTGAGCCAAGATCATGCCATTGCTCTCCAGCCTGGGCAACAGAGCAAGACTCTGTCTCAAAAACAAAAAAAGATTGTTCTGGTGCTTTATGGAGAATGGTCTACAGAGGAGCAAGACTGAATGTGGGGCAATCAACTAGGAAACTGTTAGAGAGGTCCAAAGAAAGACAGTTGGGAGCTGGGACTAGGATGACAGTGATAGTGGAAAGAAGTGGAGAAATACTTAGAACACCAACCAACAGGACTCAGTGACTGGCTGGCTATCTCTGCCTGAAAAGGGATCTGGAATGCCTTCCAGAACTTGAGTGACAGGGTGTATGCTGATACCCTGCCATGAACACACAAGATGCTAATGAAAGACCAGGAGGGAGGGGGAGGCTTTTCATTTCATTCTGGACATTTTGCGTGTGAAAAGGCTGTGAGACATCCAGATGGAGCTGTTAAGTGATAATTGTTTTCTTTTTTTTTTTTTTGAGACGGAGTTTCGCTCTTGTTACCCAGGCTGGAGTGCAATGGCGCGATCTCGGCTCACCGCAACCTCCGCCTCCCGGGTTCAGGCAATTCTCCTGCCTCAGTCTCCTGAGTAGCTGGGATTACAGGCACGTGCCACCATGCCCAGCTAATTTTTTGTAGTTTTACTAGAGACGGGGTTTCACCATGTTGACCAGGATGGTCTCGATCTCTTGACCTCGTGATCCACCCGCCTCGGCCTCCCAAAGTGCTGGGATTACAGGCGTGAGCCACCGCGCCCGGCGATAATTGTTGATAATACCTAATTTTATCAGCCTAGATCCAGTTGATAACACCTAAATCCAGCAGTTATTCTAATACCTTTTTTCACTTCAGTTGTTCATGTTGCTATTACAACATTTAGCATATCCTTTCTGAATCACAGCTGATTCTGAACAATCTATCTCTTTCAAATGGTTTAACTCCTAGAGAACCCAAACCATATCTCAGTTATCACGGCATCCCCATACATGGCAACTGCCCCAGTGTTATGTCCCCCATCCCAGCCCTTACCTGAATGCTGCTGCATGTGGTCAAACCTCCGCTCCCAGTCTACCTGGACCAGAACCTGGCTTCCTGGATCCAGCGGTGTCTGTGTGAAATGATCAGCCTGTTCCCCACGGCGAGTCACTCTCAGCACAGGGATGTCATTGATTGTACCACGGTCATCAGGCTGGTGGAAATAAGTAAAGGTAATCAATGGCAAGGCAGGGCTCATCCTGACTCCTAGGTACAAAGACCCTCTAGGATGAGAGACGGACCCAGAATTTGAGCTCCCTAAGGGAGTGGGAGAAGGCAATGCCAACTGAGATGAGGCCACTTTGCTCAGTGAGAGGATTCTCAGTCCTTTGCATTCTAAACATCTATGTGTTGTGATCTTCAGAATAACAGAATTAAAACAAAAACAGATTGTAACTATAGGAACAAAAATTTTAGTAAAACCCAAAGAACCTTAATCCTCAATGCTCATTGCCTTAGTCTAGATTCTTATCTTTAGTAGTTTCTAAAATGATCTGAATTTTCCTCCCTCCCTCTACTCCAACCTCTTGCACTGCTACTAGAATTAGATTCAAAAATGTTCATTTAGGCTGGGCATGGTGGCTTCTTCCTGTAATCCCACACTTTGGAAGGCCAAGGCAAGAGGATCCCTTGAGACCAGACTGGACAACATAGTGAGACCCCGCCTCTAGGTAAAAATAAAAAATTAGTAGGCCATGATACTTCCTGCTACTTGGGAGGCTGAGGTTGGAGAATCACTTGAGCCCAAAAGGTTGAAGCTTCAGTGAGCTATGATTGTGCACCACTGCACTCCAGCCTGGGTGACAGAGTGAGACACTGTCCCTTAAAAGAAAAAAAAAAAAGTTTATTTATTCATTTTAAAAAGTTTCAAGTGCCAACTGCTTACAAGACACTGTGCCACCTCAAGAACACAATATAAACAAGACACGGTGCCTCATGGAACTTAAGAGTCTAGAGAACACAGGCTGGAAAACAGGCATTGCAATATAACCTATAACACGCCATAACATGAAAAAGTATATGATGCTAGAGCATCTCAAAAGAAAGAGACCTAATAGTCTTGGGGACTCAGAAAAGACTTCCTGAAAGAAATGATGTCTAAAATGAGACCTTCTATGGATACTTGAGGTCACAGGTTTTCCTTCAGCAGATCACGGAAATCTTCATGTTGGGAGAATCACTGTAACAATGACTGATACGCAATCGGAACTTTCTCTGTACCAAGTCTGCTGAACATGTTCTCTCTTATCACTTCTTTGCTTAAGAACCTGCGTGGAGGCCAGGGCAGTGGCTCACACCTGTAAGCCCAGCACTTTGGGAGGCCAAGGTGGGAGGACCGTTTGAGGCCAGGAGTTCAAGATCAGCCTGGGCAACAAAGCGAGACCTCATCTCTTCAAAAAATTAGCCAAGCATGGTGGTGTGCGCCTGTAGTCCTGACTACTGGAGAGGCTAAAACAGGAGGATTGCTTGAGCCTAGGAGTTCAAGACTGCAGTGAGCTAGGATCATGCTACTGCACTCCAGCTTGGGTGACATAGCAAGATCCTATCTCTTAAAAATAAAAAAGAGCCCGGGCGTGGTGGCTCACACCTGTAATCCAAACACTTTCGCAGCCAAGGCGGGCAGATCACCTGAGGTCAGGAGTTCAAGACCAGCCTGATCAACATGGTGAAACCCCGTCTTTTAAAAAAAATAAAATTAAAAAAATAAAAAAGAAATAGCCGGGCATGGTAGTATGTGCCTATAACCCCAGCTACTCAGGAGGCTGAGGCAGGAGAATTGCTTGAACCTGGGAGGCAGAGGCTGCAATGAGCTGAGGTCACATCACTGTACTCCAGCCTGGGCGACAGAGCAAATTCCATCTCAAAAAAAAAAAAAAAATACATAAATAGGCTGGGCACAGTGCCTCACGCTTCTAATCTCAGCACTTTGGGAGGCCAAGGCAGGCAGATCACAAAGTCAGGAGTTCTCAACCAGCATGGTGAAACCCCGTCTCTACTAAAAATACAAAAATTAGCCAGGCGTGGTGGCGTGTGCCTGTAATCCCAGCTACTCAGGAGGCTGAAGCAGGAGAATTGCTTGAATTTGGGAGGCAGAGGTTACAGTGAGCCGAGGCCACTGCACTCCAGCTTGGGCAACAGAGCAAGACTCCATCTCAAAAAATAAATAAATAAAATAAACCTGCATAATTCACTGCAGTTTCCTGAATGAAGCCCACACACCTTAACACATCTCTTTTTCTTTAGATGGAGTCTTGCTCTGTCCCCCAAGCTGAAGTGTAGCGGTGCAATCTTGGCTCACTGCAACCTCCGCCTCCTGGGTTCAAGCAATTTTCATGCTTCGGCATCCCAAGTAGCTGGGACTACAGGCATCTGCCAGTATGCCTGGTTAATTTTTATATTTTTAGTAGAGACAGGATTTCACCATGTTGGCCAGGCTGGTCTCCAACTCCTGACCTCAAGAGATCCACCCACCTCAGCCTCCCAAAGTGTTAGCATTACAGGCGTGAGTCACCATGCCTGGCCAACACATCCTTCAAGGCCCTCTGCACTGGCCCCCAGTAGCTGGGCATGTGATCTCTAGCCTGTCATCAACACACACCATGGCTCCAACTATATTGGACTATTTAGTTAACTAGGCTTGTCAGATTCTTTCAGGCTTTTCTGCCTTTGTGCTATTATTATTATCTATGCTAGAAAAGCCTTTCTGGCCGGGCATGGTGGCTCACGCCTGTAATCCCAACACTTTGGAGGCCAAGGCAGGCGGATCACCTGAGGTCAGGAGTTCAAGACCAGCCTGACCAACACGGTGAAACCCCATCTTTAAAAAAAAAAAAAAGAAAAGCCTTTCTCATAAAGTCTACCTTTGGTGTTATTATCGTCCTCTTCCATGTTCACAATGTACCTCATTTGCACTCATGTTGTACCTAGTCCTCAACAAAGCACTGATAAGTATCCTCTCTGCTAACCCTTCTATCTCATCCGAACTCCTTCAGTAACATCTTTTTCAGTCCCTAACAAATACTGGAAACTAATTCTGAGCCTTTGTATGCATGCGCTATTCATCTGCCTGAATACGCCCCCTGCCGCCAGCACCACTAGATAATTGCAAAGACAGCCCTTCACTTCATTTAGGTCTCTACTGAAATAAGTTACCCTTCATCTAGACAAGCATCCCATCAGTCTTCCTCTTTACTCGGTTTTTATTTAATACTTGTTATACCTAGCACACACAGTTGTCTTCAATAAATATTCCACGTATATAAAGGCACGGCGTTGTTCACCTGTTATCCTTACAGCCTGGAATAATATCTAGCATATGTTATGTTTAGATAAGCATTTAGATACTTAAGTGAATAACAAAATGAATTAAAGCTCATCTGAATTCGTGATGGCTGAGAAAAGGGGGGCAGGAGAGCATTTTCTGCCTCAGCACAAAGAAATTTGGGGGCTTCCTGGGAAGAGAGCGGCTTGTACCTGTCCCCCGCCCTCCGGGAAAAGCAGTGTGTCTTCCAGCACCACTTGGAAACCGCTCAGCACTTCCTTCTTGCCGTTGCTCCCTTCAGTCTGCAGCTCCGCGGGATGGCAGGAGACCACGGTGGTGGTGAACTGAACAGAGAGGGATGAGAGAATAAGCCTCGATCCCAGCCCTCTCCACACCGGGACTGAATCCCATGTTGACACTCCCTCTACCTGGCGCCCTCTTCCCCAAACCGCCTTATCGGCCCAACAGTCTCAAGTGCCTCGCCCAGGACGCCGCACCTCTCGGGCATAGCTGTCACGCTGACACCGGAAGGCCATTGCTGTAGGCGAATGGGGAAGCGCACGCGCAAAGAAGCCTGTGAGCGAACGGAGAGCGACTTAGGACAAACGTCATTAAGGGCGCATGTCTGCGCAGAAGCAGGAGTGTAAAGAATGGAATGCGATTTCGATAAATTTACTGAAAACACGAATTGTCGATTTGCTGGGTTGCTGCGACTGTTCTGAGGCTTCACAAAGGACAAGACCAGGAGACAAAAAAATACAAAATTACAAAAAAAAACGCGGCCTGGACAAGGCACGTTGTTTAGTGAGCCCCTTTGGGCCCCAGGGATGTAAGTATTCTGGCTGCGGAATCCAGCTGCTTAGAGGGACTAGCTGGCATGGTTACTGAGGAGCGCTGCCCAGTAAAAACAGAATGCTGGGGGCGGTGGCTCACGCCTGTAATCCCAGCATTTTAAGAGGCCGAGGCGGGTGGATCACCTGAGGCCAGGAGTTCGAGACCAGCCTGGCCAACATAGCGAAACTACCTCTCTGCTAAAAATACAAAAATTAGCCGGGCGTGGTCATGGGCACCTGTAATACCAGCTACTCGGGAGGCTGAGGCAGGAGAATCGCTTGAACCTGGGATGTTGCAGTGAGCCAAGACCCCACCATTGCACTTCAGCCTGAGCAACAAGAATAAATCTCCCATCTAAAAAAAAAAAAACTTTTGGTTTTCAGAATTGTAGATAAAGAGATATGTGCTATAAAGGTTCAAGTCTCAACTCTGCCATTTATTATGACCTGTTTCACCACCTATGAAGAAAAGACCTACTTTCATTTTTTCATGAAATCATATATAAATACCTAGTAAGTTGTAAGACATGATAGTAATATAGCTTTGTATTATCAGTTTTTAAAAAAAAAAAAGTTTTCAGACCGCTGGGAGCTTCTGGGTCCTGTGGTTACGCTTATAATTCTCAGCCCTTTGGGAAGCCAAGACGGGCAGATCACATGAGTTCAAGAGTTAGAGACCAGCATGAGCAACATAGTGAAACTCCCTCTCTGCAAAAAATACAAAGATTAGCGAGGCATGGTGGAGCATGCCTGTAGTCCCAGCTACTCAGGAGGCTGAAGCAGAAGGATGGCTTGAGCCCAGCAGGCAGAGGTTGCAGTGAGCCAAGATCCTGCCACTGCATTCCAGCCTGGGTGATAGAGTAAGACCCCTGTCACCAAAAATAAATAAAAATTTTTAAAAATAAGACTGGCTGGGCACGGTGGCTCACGCCCGTAATCGCAACACTTTGGGAGGCCAAGGTGGGCAGATCACCGGAGATTGGGAGTTCAAGACCAGCCTGACCAACATGGAGAAACTCTCTCTACTAAAAATACAAAAAATTTATCGAGGCATGGTGGCGCATGCCTGTAATCCCACCTACTTGGGAGGCTGAGGCAGGAGACTAACTTGAATCCAGGAGGCAGAGGTTGCAGTGAGCTGAGACCGTGCCATTGCACTCCAGCCTAGGCAACAAGAACAAAACTCCATCAAAAATAAATTAAGTAATTAATCAAATTAATTTTTTTAAAGTAAACAATTTGGCCAGCCTGCCCAACATGGTGAAATCCTGTCTCTAAACATACAAAAACATTAGTCAGGTGCGATGGCATACACTTGTAATCCCAGCTATTCGGGAGGCTGAGGCAGGAGAATCACTTGAACCCAGGAGGAGGTTGCAGTCAGCCAAGATCATGCCAATGCACTCCAGCCTGGGCGACAGAGTGAGACTCTGTCTCAAAAAGAAAGAAAACCAGTTTGGGCTGGGCACAGTGGCTCACACCTGCAATCCCAGAAGTTTGGTAGACCAAGGTCCCTGGATCAGTTGAGGCCAGGAGTTTAAGACCAGCCTGACCAACATGGCAAAACCTTGTCTGTACTAAAAATACAAAAATTAGCTGGGTGTGGTGGCAGGTGCCTGTAGTCCCAGCTACTTGGGAGGCTAAAGCAGGAGAATCGCTTGAACCCGGGAGGCGGAGGTTGCTATGAGCTGAGATCCCACTACCGCACTCCAGCCTGGGTGAGAGAGCAAGACTCCCTCTCAAAAAATAAATAAATATAAAAGCAAATTAAACCAGGTAGTAATTTTTATCTTGTCAAATATCTGAAAAGTTTTAGAGAATGTAACACTCTCATTGTTGGTAGGAGTGAGAATTGGTATGATTTCATCAAAGAGCAACTTGGTAAAGTCTATCAAAATATTTAAATGTATTTTATCTACTCTCTGACCTAGCAATTCCACTTCTAGAAATGTACCCTACAGATATTCTGGCAAACATATGTAAAGATCCACATTTTCTTTTCTTTTTTTTTTTCTCTTCCAATTAACTGTATTAGTCTGTTTTCATAAAAGATCCACATTTTTATTTATTTTATTTATTTATTTATTTAATTACCCAAAAGATTTAGGATTTTTTTTTTTATCCACATTTTAAAATGTTGATTGCAACATTGTTTGAAAATGGTAGCCGGGAGCGGTGGCTCAAGCCTGTAATCCCAGCACTTTGGGAGGCCGAGGCGGGTGGATCACGAGGTCAAGAGATCAAGACCATCCTGGTCAACATGGTGAAACCCCGTCTCTACTAAAACTACAAAAAATTAGCTGGGCATGGTGGCGCGTGCCTGTAATCACAGCTACTCAGGAGGCTGAGGCAGGAGAATTGCCTGAACCCAGGAGGCAGAGGTTGCAGTGAACCGAGATCGCGCCATTGCACTCCAGCCTGGGTAACAAGAGCGAAACTCCGTCTCAAAAAAATAAATAAATAAAGGTAAAAGACTGATGACCTAACTGTCCTTCAATAAGGAACCTGCGAAATTATGAAAAATACATTCAATGGAATACCAGGTAGCCATGAAAAAAAAATGAGTTAGATCTGTATGTGCTGACTTGTAAAGATCTCCAATATATAAAGTGAAAAAGGGCACAGTGCAAGGTTTGCATGGTATGATTCCAGTTGTGTACACACACACATCACATTTGCTGATAATTATGATTAAATTTTAATATACTGCATATAAACAATATATACTATATATGTTTATGTTCCATGCTATGTATTGTTTTGTATATTATATAATTATACCTTAAAACTACATAGTATAAAATAAATTATAGGTATTATAGTATTTATAATGCAGTATGGGGCCAGGGATGGTGGCTCAGGCCTGTAATCCCAGCACTTTGGGAGGCTGGGCAGGAGGCTTAAGGCCAGGAGTTCGAGACCAGCCTGGGCAACATAGAAAGACCCTGTCTTTACAAAAATATATTTTCAACCGGGCGCGGTGGCTCAAGCCTGTAATCCCAGCACTTTGGGAGGCCGAGGCGGGTGAATCACGAGGTCAAGAGATCGAGACCATCCTGGTCAACATGGTGAAATCCCGTCTCTACTAAAAATACAAAACATTAGCTGGGCATGGTGGCGCGTGCCTGTAATCCCAGCTACTCAGGAGGTTGAAGCAGGAGAATTGCCTGAACCCAGGAGGCGGAGGTTGCGGTGAGCCGAGATCGCGCCATTGCACTCCAGCCTGGGTAACAAGAGTGAAACTCCGTCTCAAAAATAAATTAATTAATTAAATATATATATATGTATTCTTTTTTTTTTTTTTCACTTAGTCAGATGTGGTGTAGTCCTAGCTACCCAGGAGGCTGAGGCAGGAGGATTACTTGAGCCCAAAAAGTCAAGGCTGAGGTGAACAATGAATGCCCCACTGTATTCCAACCTGGGCAACAGAGCAAGATTCAATCTCAAAAATAAATAAATAAATAAATAAATGTTTACTTTTTAAGTAAATCCTAATAGTTTACCATAAGTTCCAGAGCAAAGCCTGTGGGCAATGCATTTATTTTAAGTTACAGTCCTTTGTACCTATTAGGAACTCAAAAAATTTTATGGACAAATGGAACAGCTGTTGAATGGACAAGTAAACACAGATATTAACTAGAGTAACAGTTAGTTTTAAAAGTATAAAGAGGGCCAGGTGTGGTGGCTCACACATGTAATTCTAGCATTTTGGGAGGTTGAGGTGGGTGGATCACTTGAGGTCAGGAGTTTGAGATCAGCCAACATGGTAAAACCCCATCTCTGCTAAAAATACAAAAATCAGCTGGGCGTGGTGGTGCATGTCTGCAGTCCCCGATACTTGGAAGGCTGAGGCAGGAGAATTGCTTGAACCTGGGAGGCAGAGGTTGCAGTGAGCCGAGATCATGCCACTGCACTCCAGCCTGGGCGACAGAGTGAGACTCCATCTCAAAAATAAAAGTATAAAGAGGTTTCTAGAGTGTGCAGGAAGCTGAAGTGGCTAGTTCTAGAGATGACAGAATTGGCTGTAACAAATCAGAGCACAAATCTGCACAAGAGGAAGCACCCCCGCTTGATTACTAAAGGGAGAAGAGGCTTGCCACCAAGAGGAAGAAGTACAAGAAGGAAGCAGACAGAACAGTTCCTAGAGATTTATTATATGATCTGTGTTTCTTCTTTGGCTGTTTGCTTTGCCCTATATGCACACAAACTAGAGATTTCTGTAATCTGCATGCTTCTTCTTTGGCTTTTGTTTCACCACACACACACGTACTCAAATAATCAAGTGGCCTAAATAGAGAGGTTAGAAACCAATCAGTAAGAAATCAGAAGCCCTGTGAGTCTACTCCTCCCTGACCCTATCTGATTTG
This sequence comes from Sapajus apella, assembly GCF_009761245.1. NCBI lineage: Eukaryota > Metazoa > Chordata > Mammalia > Primates > Cebidae > Sapajus > Sapajus apella. Next base: position 1,282,956 of record NW_022436952.1, on the reverse strand, counting down.
GAGCTACAGTCGAGCGCCTAGGAGGAAGACAAGCATGAAGGAAGAACCTTAATGAAGAGCTTCTAGGAAAGTTCAGAGGTCCCGGAGGAACTTGGTGCACAGCCAAAGCGCTCACAAAGGCCTAAGCACTAGCTTTCCAGAACAACTGGAAGATAGCCACAGCCACCTTCCAGCTTTGCCATCACAGAAAGTTAATTACTTGTTGCAGCCGCACTGTCAGCATCATCCTAGGGGAAAAAAAAAAGACAAAGCACCTGCAGACTCTGCAAAGCGGGAACACTGTGTTCACAAATACTGCTCCCTCCCTCCTGCTCTCCTAGTTTCTTTTTGTGATTTCCTAAACTACCCAACTTACGGGGCCAATACGGAAAGGTTTTAACTTACTTTGGATAATAAGTAAAAAAATGCTACTTTGTCATACATCATTAGTTTCAGGATTTTTGTTGTTTGTTGTTGTTGTTTTGAGACAGGGTCTTGCTTCATCACCCAGGCTGCAGTGCAGTGGCATGATCTCAGCTCACTGCAACCTGTGCCTCACAGTCTCAAGCCATCCTGCCACCTCAGCCTCTTGAGTAGCTGGGATTATAGGCTACCACGCCTGGCTAATTTTTGTATTTTTGGTAGAGATAGGGTTTTTTCCTGTTGACCAGGCTGGTCTCGAACTGCTGAGCACAAGCAATCCACCTGCCTCAGCCTCCCAAAGTGCTGGGATTACAGGCATGAGCCACCATACCTGGCCTAGCTTTAGAATTTTAATTAATGCTATTATTCATTACAGCTGTAGAGACATTCGGCAGGGCCAGGTCTGCTCTAGGATGGACAAACAGGGGGAGATGGAAAGCAGGAGGAAAAGAAAACTTTAGGGTTTTCTAAAGCCTGGAGAAGAATATTAGCCCTCTTGGGCTGGGCGCGGTGGCTCACGCCTGTAATCCTAGCACTTTGAAAGGCTGAGGTGGGTGGATCACCTAAGGTCAAGAGTTAGAGACCAGCCTGAACAACATGGCGAAACCCTGTCTCTACTAAAAATATAAAATTAGCTAGGCATGGTGGCAGGCGCCTATAATCCCAGCTACTCAAGAGGCTCAGGCAGGAGAATTGCTTGAACTGGGGAGGTGGAGGTTGCAGTGAGCCACGATCATGCCACTGCACTCTAGCCTAGGTGAAAGAGTAAAACTCCCCCCACCCACCAAAAAAAATAATATTAGCCCTCTTGGGTCAAATTCAAATTTGGTTAACATGCACTGAGAACTACTCTGTGCTAGGAACTGGGATAGGAGCTTTCTAGTAGGTTATTTTTAAGGGCTACAAAGAAACTGAAGGGTTGAGGGGAAGGCTGTACTTACATCCAGGTCATCCATGGCAGGTGGAGGTCTCTTGGTGCTGACCTTCTTCAAAAGCTAGTGGGAAGAAAAAATAATCATAAGAGAGAAGGGAGTGAAGGAAGAGCAATCTGCACATTGATGGGCCATAGAAGAATGGTCCCAGCCAGAACCGGTTAGGCAATTGCTCCCATCTTTAAAACATCACTGGAATTAATTTGAGAAAAGTAAACTGATCCCTTTTTTTTTTTTTGAGACAGAGTTTCGCTCTTGTTACCCAGGCTGGAGTACAATGGCGCGACCTCAGCTCACCGCAACCTCCGCCTCCTGGGTTCAGGCAATTCTCCTGCCTCAGCCTCCTGAGTAGCTGGGATTACAGGCAGGCGCCACCATGCCTAGCTAATTTTTTGCAGTTTTAGTAGAGACGGGGTTTCACCATGTTGACCAGGATGGTCTCGATCTCTCGACCTTGTGATCCACCCGCCTCGGCCTCCCAAAGTGCTGGGATTACAGGCGTGAGCCACTGCGCCCGGCACTGATCCCCTTTTTAAAAGAAAATGTAAACACACACAGAGCATCCTCCTTACAAATCCAGATTGGAATCTGTTAGTGTTTTTATAACTGAAACCCAATAATATAATGACAGGGTGCGATTTATTGGGAGCCAATGATTTAGAATATGAGTTTTTATACTGCTAGTTTTAACTTCCCATGAAATTGTCTGGCTCAAGAAACACACACACACACACGTGCACAGGCCAGGTGTGGTGGCTCACATTATCTCAGCACTTTAGAAGCTGAGACAGACAGATTTCTTGAGGCCAGGAGTTCAAGACTAGCCTGGCCAATATGTTGAAACCCCATCTCTACCAAAAATACAAAAAAATTAGCCATAGGGGTGGCATGTAATCCCAGCTACTTGGGTGGCTGAGGCATAAGAATCGCTTGAACCTGGGAAGTGGAGGTTGCAGTGAGCCACTGCACTCTAGCTTAGGAGACAGAGCAAGACTCTGTCTCAAAAAGAAAACCACATACACAGGTCAGGCACAATGGCTCATGCCTGTAATCCCAACACTTTGGGAGGCTGATGCAGGCAGATTACCTGAGGTCGGGTGTTTGAGACCAGCCTGACCAACATGTAGAAACCTCTTCTCTGCTAAAATACAAAAAATTAACTGGGTGTAGTGGCACGTGCCTATAATCCCAGCTACTCGGGAGTCTGAGGCAGGAGAATCACCTGAACCTGGGAGGCGGAGGTTGCAGTGAGCTGAGATCATGCCACTGCACTCCAGCCTGGGCAACAGAGTGAGACTCCATCTCAAAAAAAAAAAACAAAAAAAACAAAAAACCCCAAAAAACAAGAATCGGCCGGGCATGGTAGCTCACACCTGTAATCCCAGCACTTTGGAAGGCTGAGGCAGGCAGATCACCTAAGGTTGGGAGTTCGAGACCAGCATGACTAACATGGAGAAATCCCATCTCTACTGAAAATACAAAAAATTAGCCAGGCATGGTGGTGCATGGCTGTAATCCCAGCTACTCAGGAGGCTGAGTCAGGAGAATTGCTTAAAACCCAGGAGGCAGAGGTGGCGATGAGCCGAGATTGCTTCATTGCACTCCAGCCTGGGCCACAAGAGCAAAACTTCTGTCTCAAAAAAAAAAAGTAGCCAGACATGGTGGTGGGTGCCTGTAATCCCAGCTACTCGGGAGGCTGAGTCAGGAGAATCACTTGAACCCGGAGGTGGAGGTTGCAGTGAGCTAAGATCACACAATTGCACTCCAGCCTGGGCGACAAGTGTGAAACTTTGTTTCCAAGAAAAAAAAAGAAAACCACACACACACACACACACACACACACAGAGAGAGAGAGAGAGAGAGAAAATAGGAGAACAAGGATTATAGAAAAGTGGACAAGGTTTTGTCAAACGTCTTCAGAATAGAGGCTCTAGGCTGGGCACAGTGGCTCAGGCCTGTAATCCCAGCACTTTGGGAGGCCAAGGCAGGCGGATCACGAGGTCAGGAGACTAAGACCATCCTGGCTAACATGGTGAAACACTGTCTCTACTGAAAATACAAAAAATTAGTCTGGCATGGTGGCATGTGCCTATAGTCCCAGCTGCTTGGGAGGCTGAGGCAGGAGAATCACTTGAACCCAGGAGGGAGAGGTTGCAGTGAGCTGAGATTGGTCACGCCACCTCACTCCAGCCTGGGTGACAGAGTAAGACTCCATCTCAAAAAAAAAAAAACACAGGCTGTACACTGTGAATAGTAAGTGAATCTATGTATATAATTTCAATAACATTCTTTCCTCTCATCCCTCTTAAATAAACATTGTACGAAATACAAAAAGAATGTCAGCATCAATGAGTAATCTGCCTAGAGAGCTTGCATATCTCTGCCTGGCCCCAGTGACATGTGTGCAGAGACATGTATGCAGAGAAACACAAAGAATGAGCAAATATGCAGAACACAGCAGGTGCTGTCTCTCTCTCACCTCTGCATAATGTTCCACATGAGCCAGCTCCACCTCTTCATCCCCTTCCCAGTCTCTCCAGTTATCAAAGTCCACAGACAGCCACACTGGCTGTAAGAAGAAGCACCAAGAGTCACAGACCAGGAGGGAAGGAGCAGGAGGGTGTGGGAGAATGTGCGCATATGCATTCGAGCATGCGTGGGGAAAAGAGGGTCAGTACGTGCATAGTCCTCTCAACTGCACCCCTTTGACCAGCCCCCACCAGCCTGCAATGTTATCATCATCACCCACAAAGATTTACCAGGAACCTGCTAATCTACACACAATGCTAGGCATCATAGGGTCTGAAAATCTCAGAAGTCCTACCCTCCTGCCAGGAGCGGTGGTTCATGCCTGTAATCCCAGCACTTTGGGAGGCTGAGGCAGGCAGATAATGAGGTCAGGAGTCAAGACCAGCCTGGCCAATATAGTGAAACCCCATCTCTACCAAAAAAAATACAAAAATTAGCAGGGTCTGGTGGTGGGTGCCTGTAGTCCCAGCTACTCGGAGGGCCGAGGCATGAGAATCCGTTGAACCAGGGAGGTAGAGGTTGCAGTGAGCCAAGATTGTGCCACTGCACTCCGGCCTGGGCAACAGAGCAAGACTCCATCTCACAAAAAAAAAAAAAAAAAAAGGTTGGCCGGGCGCGGTGGCTCAAGCCTGTAATCCCAGCACTTTGGGAGGCCGAGGCAGGTGGATCACGAGGTCAAGAGATCGAGACCATCCTGGTCAACATGGTGAAACCCCGTCTCTACTAAAAATACAAAACATTAGCTGGGCATGGTGGCACATGCCTGTAATCCCAGCTACTGAGGAGGTTGAGGCAGGAGAATTGCCTGAACCTGGGAGGCGGAGGTTGCGGTGAGCCGAAATCGCGCCATTGCACTCCAGCCTGGGTAACAAGAGTGAAACTCCGTCTCAAAAAAAAAAAAAGGTTTACCTTCCAGGAGCAGATTGACTGAGACAACACATCTGGAAAGATAACTGTATCATAAAGCAACATAGGAGTCAACCAACCAGACAGACAAGCTGTGGCTGGGCATGGCAGCTCACATCTGTAATCCCAGCACTTTGGGAGGCCAAGGCAGGTGGATCACCTGAGGTCAGGAGTTCGAGACCAGACTGGCCAACATGGTAAAACTCTATCTCTACTAAAAATACAAAATTAGCTGGGCATGGTGGCGCATGCCTGTAATCCTAGCTGCTTGGGAGGCTGAGGCAGGAGAATAGCTTGAACTCTGCAGGTGGAAGTTGCAGTGAGCTGAGATTGTACCATTGCACTCCAGCCTGGGCAATAGAGCTATACTCTGCCTCAAAACAACAACAAAAAAATCTGAGAGCCAGATCCAGCCATCAGGCAGTCAGTTTTCAACCTTTACGGAAGGAGCCATTGGTGGGCCTTGTATGGGAGAGTGTCAGGGTCAAATGTGTGTTTTACACAGACCATGCTGGGGGCAATGCAGAGGATGGATTGAAAATGGGGCTGAAAATATGCAACAAACTTCTCACCCTATGAAGGATGAGGCTTGAACAAGGAAGAAATTAAGTAGTGAATTCAATAATATTTAGGAGATCAGTAAATCCTGGTTGTAAGCCACTATGAGAAAGAATAGGATTCAAAAGGGCTGGATACAATGGCCCATGCCTGTAATCCCAGCACTCTGGGAGGCTGAGGCAGGAAGATCACTTGAAGTCTGAAGTTTGAGACCAGCCTGGTCAACATGGTGAAACCCTGTCTCTACTAAAAATACAAAAAATTAGCCGGGCCTGGTGGTGAGCACCTGTAATCCCAAGCATATGGGAGGCTGAGAACCACTTGAACCCGGGAGGTGGAGGCTGCAGTGAGCTGAGATAGTGGCATTGCACTCCAGCATGAGCAACAAGAGAGAAACTCGGTCTCAAAAAACAAAAGAAAGAATAAGACTCATCGGGCCGGGCACAGTGGTTCACGCCTGTAATCCCAGCACTTTGGGAGGCCAAGGTGGGCAGATCATGAGGTCAAGGATCAAGACCATCTGGGCCAACATGGTGAAACCCCATCTCTACTAAAAATACAAAAATTAGCCAGGCATGGTGGTGTGTGCCTGTAATCCCAACTACTTGCGAGGCTGAGACAGGAAAATTGCTTGAAACTGGAAAACGGAAGTTTCAGTGAGCCGGGATCCCGCCACTGCACTCCAGCCTGGTGATAGGGCAAGACTCCATCCAAAAAAGAATTTAAAAAATAAATACACACCTGTAATCCCAGCACTTTGGGAGGCTGAGGCAGGCAGATCACCTGAGGTCAGGAGTTTGAGACCAGCCTAACCAATATGGTGAAACCCCATCTTAAAATAAATAAATAAATAAATAAATAAGAAAGAAAGAATAAGACTCATCAATTAACTTCTATAGTGGAAACTACTTCTGGGACTGCGATATAAAAAAAGAATCAGGGGCCGGGCGTGGTGGCTCATGCTTGTAATCCCAGCACTTTGGGAGGCAGAGGTCGGTGGATTATGAGGTCAGGAGTTCAAGACAAGCCTGGCCAATATGGTGAAACACTGTCTCTACTAAAAATGCAAAAATTAGCTGGGTGTGGCAGCACACACCTGTAATCCCAGCTACTCGGGAGTCTGACACAGGAGAATCACCAGAACCTGGGAGACGGAGGTTACAGTGAGCCGAGATCACACCACTACACTGTAGCCTGGACAACAGAGCGAGACTGTCTTAAAAAAAAAACAAAAAACAACAACAAAAAAAACAAGAATCGGCCAGGTGCAGTGGCTCACACCTGTAATCCTAACACTTTGGGAGGCTGAGGTGGATGGATCACCTGAGGTCAGGAGTTCAAGACCAGCCTGGCCAACATGGCGAAACCCCATCTCTACTAAAAATACAAAAATTAGCTGGGTGTGGTGGTACACACCTGTAATCCCAGCTATTCAGGAGACTGAGGAAGGAGAATTGCTTCAACCTGAGAGGTGGAGGTTGCAGTGAGCCAAGATCTCACCACTGCACTCCAGCTTGTGCCACAGTAATGATACTCCATCTCAAAAACAACCAAGAATCAAAGGTTTTGATTGTGAGTTACAGTAACAGGAATGGCCATGTTAGCAGTGCCAACGTCTGAAGTGAAGTCTCACCCATTTAAGCACCTACAATGGAAGCAGTTAATTGGGAGAGATTACCAAGAGAATAAAAAGAGACTCAGGACAAATAGCTAATACATGCAGGGGTTAAAACCTAGGTGACAGGTTGATAAATGCAGCAAACCACTGTGGCACATGTATACCTATGTAACAAACCTGAACCTGCACATTCTGCACATGTATCCCAGAATTTAAAGTAAAAAAATAAATAAGTCAGGTTCGGTGGCTAATGCCCATAATCCCAGCACCTTGGGAGGCCAAGGCCGGTGGATCACCTAAGGTCAGCAGTTCAAGACCAGCCTGACCCAACATGGAGAAACCCCGTCTCTACTAAAAATACAAAATTAACCAGGTGTGGTGGCACATGCCTGTAATCCCAGCTACTCGGGAAGCTGAGGCAGGAGAATCGTTTGAACCAGGGAGGTGGAGGTTGCAATGAGCTGAGATCACGCCATTGCACTCCAGCTTGGGTAACAAGAGTGAAACTCTGACTCAAAAAATAAATAAATAAATGAATATAAATAAAAATAAGAGAGACTAATACAGGCCGGGCGCGGTGGCTCAAGCCTGTAATCCCAGCACTTTGGGAGGCTGAGGCAGGTGGATCACGAGGTCAGGAGATCGAGACCATCCTGGTCAACATGGTGAAACCCCGTCTCTACTAAAAATACAAAAAAAACATTAGCTGGGCATGGTGGTGCGTGCCTGTAATCCCAGCTACTCAGGAGGTTGAGGCAGGAGAATTGCCTGAACCAGGACGCGGAGGTTGCGGTGAGCTGAGATCGCGCCATTGCACTCCAGCCTGGGTAACAAGAGCAAAACTCTGTCTCAAAAAAAAAAAAGAGAGACTAATACAGTCAGAAAAAAATAAAAAGAACATTTAGGCAGGACTTGGTGAATGACTGAATGTTGGCTGGAAAGGAGGCAAGAAGAAAAGGCCAATCCCAGCTCTAACCTGGGTACGGAGAGAAGGAGCAGGCCACTTTCCACACCCACCTTGATATCCTCCTTGGTAAGCCGGGGCCAGGCCACCTTTTCCTTCCATTTCCTCACAAAGCAGGTAATAGAGCGGGAAGAGCGCTTATCCTGGGAGTCCTGCCAGATAAAGAGCCTCATTCTTAGGGTCTGAGGTTTAGCATTAATCTCCAGTTTCCCTGGGCAGCTCAGTTTCCATCCAGACCGTACTGTCCCTTCTCACCCTTACCTTGGAGTTCACTTTGGCATAGAACTCAATTTCATTGTACAATTCCACTCCATCGGCATTCTTGCAGCTGAGGAGACAATGAAGCTGAGGAGATGCAGAATACTCTGTGTGGGGGCATCAGGAGAAGAAGGAGGTTTCCGGGAAGGCAGGCCCTCAGAGGGGAGGGCCACTACCTGAACACAATGCGGTGATCCTCAATAAGCACGTGGACATCGGTACTGTCCTCAACACAAAACTCCATGAACACATACTTGGGCCTGTCGTACCACAGGGTCCTGGCATGCTGCCTGAAAAGACGTTGAGGTGGAGAGGGAAAGCTGAGGGCATTTGGGAAAGATGGAGGGAGGAGACTACCCAGGGACGTTTGATGCCACAGTTTTTTCTTTTTTTTTTTAATTAAATTTAACTATTTATTTTTTAAGAGACGGGGTCTTGCTATGTTGCCCAGGCTGGAGTGCAGTGGCTATTCACAGACGCGATCCCACTAATGATCAGCACTGGAGTTTTGACCTGTTCGGTTTCCGACCTGGGCCGGTTCACCCCTCCTTAGGCAATCTAGTGGTCCCCCGCTCCCGGGAGGTTACCATATTGATGCTGAACTTAGTGCGGACACCCGATCGATCGGCATAGCGCACTACAGCCCAGAACTCCTGGGCTCAAGCGATCCTCCCACCTCAGCCTCCCGAGTAACTGGGACTACAGGCACGCGCCACCGCGCCCGGGGATGCCACAGTTTTTTCAAAGTGGATCTAAATAAGGTGGGGGGCGGGGAGGGAAGGGAAAGACCGGAGTGGGTGGGTGTGGTGAATGTGAACCTGGGAAGAATATAAAGTGTAAGACTAGGGAAGTAGGGGGTCAGGGAGAACATTCAGGTCACACCTCCCCTCACCCCACAGTTACAGAAACCAGGGGTCTGGGGTTCCCATAGAGTCTCACAGAACCTGGAGCGCCCAGGAGAAGGCCTGGAGCAGGGACTCTCCAGGGAAAAGGGCCAGGGGGAGCACCGGAGCCGGAAACACTCACCGTGCCATTGCGGCTCCCGCTCCAGGGTGGCATTTAGAGTTCTGGGCAAGGGACGCTATCTTTAGATCCTAAGGACGCCCCCAGCTGCTGCCTCTCCTTATATGGTCGGGAGAACAGCTGAGAGGAAGGGAGAAAGCGACCTGACAGCCAAGGGATCTGCATTCTGGAGATATTCTGGGAGAGCTTAATCCTTGCAGCCCTTCACCCTGGGGTCTTCAGAAATGCACAGACTAGGAACAGACAACCCACCTGCAGGAACCAGGGCAAAGGCTGCCCTAGACGCTACACACTGGGAATGACTTTTCCCCAGTTACATTCACCTGTTTCTCCCAGGCTTAGCGCTCAGTGCCCGATTCACAATAGGCGCTCAAGAAAACATTATTGGCCTGAATTAAATCCCCAAGGAAGCCGCGCCCCAGGGACTTCGGAACTTTAGGCCCCGCCCGCCGCTATTCCGGGGTTCCAGGCCACCGCACCGTTGCCATGGCAGCGGGAGGGGGGGGCGCGGCTGACGTGCAGCGGCGTTTCCGGGAAGATGGCGGCTGTCGAAGCGGCTGCGGAGCGGGTAATGGTGGTGGCGGCTGTTGAGCCAAAGGCGAAAGACGAAGAGGAGGAGGAAGAAGAACCGCTGCCACCGTGCGAGGCGGTGCGCTGGGCCCCAGTGGGGGCTGTGGCGGAGGCCCGGCCTGGGGCAACTGCGTTTCTGGAAGAGGCGGCGGCCGAGGAGCCTGGCGCGGCCCCCGGCTCCCCGCCGGATTCGCCGGGCCGGACGCTGCGACGGCTGCGGGCCGAGCGGCGGCGGCTGGACTCGGCGCTGCTGGCGCTGTCCTCGCACTTCGCGCAGGTGCAGTTCCGTTTGCGCCAGGTGGTGCGCGGGGCGCCGGCGGAGCAGCAGCGCCTTCTGCGGGAGCTCGAAGACTTCGCCTTCCGTGGCTGCCCTCATGTCCTGGGTTACGAGGGGCCCGGGGACCCCGCCAGCGATGAAGGCGATGGGCTGCCAGGGGACCGGCCACGGTTGCGGGGCGAGGACCAGGTGAGTGGCTGAAGCCGGGCCGCTAGGGACATGGGAATAGGGGGTCGTGTGGGTGGCGATGCAGACCCGGATGATGGTGCATGAAGGGGAGAAGCCTCGCCGACTCTGTCGGGTGAGTAAGTGGGTCGGAGATGAGGAGACCGGAGTGCGGGTCCGGGTGAAGGGCAAGAGTACAGAGGCTTGGGAACCTGAGGGTGAGCGGTGTGCGCGGAAGACGTGGAGAGATGCCAGTGTGTGATGACGTGAGGGGCAGAGGAGCGGTGAGCGAAGTGAGTAATTAAGAGGGCCGCAGAGCAACCAGTGCAGTGCTGCTCCCACTCACCTTTCCCTCACGTACCTGTCTTGAGCACTTTTGCTGCTAGAGGACCCCGACTCTGGAGATCGGGAAAATTGGCAAACGAAAGAAAAGTGAATTGGAATCCGTGGAAATTTAGGTTAACTCCCTGTCCCTTCTTTCCTAAAATCTAAGCAAAGTCTTTACACTTCTCTGGGTGAGAGTTTTGGTTAATAGCAGAGTCTATTAGTAATTGAAAGAAACACAACTCTGGATTATATAAATTTCCTAATACTGGAATTTTTAATTTTTTTTTAATGAACAAAGTCTCCAAGAAGTTTTTTTTGTTTTTTTTTTTTTTTGTGAGGAATTTTTCTTTTTTTTTTTCTTTTTTTTTTTTTTTTGAGACAGAGTCTCGCTCCATCGCTGGGAGCCAGGCTGGAATGCAGTGGCGAGACCTCGGCTCACTGCAACCTCCGCCTCCCGGGTTCACGCAGTTCTCCTGCCTCAGCCTCCCGAGTAGCTGGGACTACAGGCATGTGCCACCACGCCCAGCTAATTTTTGTATTTTTAGTAGAGACGGGGTTTCACCATGTTGACCAGGATCGTCTCGATCTCTTGACCTCATGACCCGCCCGCCTCAGCCTCCCAAAGTGCTGGGATTACAGGCATGAGCCACCGCGCCCGGCGGAATTTTTCATTTTTTAGAGAGGGGATCTCACTATGTTGCCCAAGCTGGTCTCGAACTCCTGGTGTCAAGCCATCGTCCCTCCTCAGCTGCAGGACTACAGGCGTGCGCCACCGTGCAGGCTGTAATGTTGGAATTTTTAAACTCTTCCTCCATCCTGCTTAATCTTTAGGTATTCTAAATGAGGTCCTCTGGTAACTGTGACAAGGTCGATTCAGTGTGCCTACTCCAAAAGTAGTGATACTGTGTATAAGACCCAGGTGAACGTTTCCTTACAAGCTTTGCATCTCTGGAAGTGCGCAAACTGCAGGCTTTTTTGGAAGTGTTGAGGCGTAGGCCAGAGTGCTGTGGCACAATTTTGGCTTACTGCAACCTCTGTCTCCTGGGCTCAAGCAGTCCTGCCTCAGCCTCCCCAGTATCTGAGACTACAGATGTGTGCCACCATGGCCAGTTAATTTTGTTTATTTTTTGTAGAGATGGGGTTTCACGGTGTTGCCCAGGCTGTCTCCAACTCCTGAACTCAAACAATCCGCCCTCCTCAGCCTACCAAAGTGCTGGGATTATAGGTGTGAGCCACCATGCCCGGTCCCTTTTCACCTTTTTATTCTTCAAACTACATCCCACATGTGGCTTTCTTCCCACTTACATTGGTTTTAGCCAAGAGGATTTCTCAGCACCCGATAATGATTTATTTTAATCTGAACTGTTCCCAGTACAATCCCGTGTTTACTGTTCCACCCTTCTCCACATACCCACAACTCCTTACACAAGGAGCAGCCACCTCAAACTGGCAGATTTAAGGGCTGGAAAGGAGTAGACAGCACTAAAGATTCTATGTGATAAGAAACTCTTTCTGTTGTTCATTTTCACCTTCAGAAACAGTAGGCCAACCCCATTTCCCATGCTGTGTGATTACAAGCATGCAATGTGTCATAATCACACATTGCATGCCTGTAGCAACATCTCATGTACCTTTTAAATATACATGCATACTATGTACCCATAAAAATTAAAAACTAAAATTTTATTTTATTTTTTTTTGAGACGGAGTTTCGCTCTTGTTACCCAGGCTGGAGTGCAATGGCGCGATCTCGGCTCACTGCAACCTTCGCCTCCTGGGTTCAGGCAATTCTCCTGCCTCAGCCTCCTGAGTAGCTGGGATTACAGGCACGTGCCACCATGCCCAGCTAATTTTTTGCATTTTTAGTAGAGACGGGGTTTCACCATGTTGACCAGGATGGTCTCGATCTATTGACCTCGTGATCCACCCGCCTCGGCCTCCCCAAAGTGCTGAGATTACAGGCTTGAGCCACTGCGCCCGGCCCTAAAACTAAAATTTTAAAAAGTAGACTGCCTGCAGTGGCTCATGACTGTAATCCTAACACTTTGGGAGGCGAAGGCTAGAGGAGGATCACTCGAGCCCGGGAGTTCAAGGCTGCAGTGAGCTATGATCATCCCACTGCACTCCAGCCTGAATGACAGAGCAAGACCAGTGCCATGCACACCAAGGCCTTCAGTTCTGAGTCTGCACTGCACTTAAAAGGGTCGTGCTCTGTCAGCACCATGCTGATGGCTGTCAGCAGGCTGTGTTTGGGGGTCTCAAAAAGGAAAAAAGAAACATTGTACCACCTTAAAACAACAACAACAACAAAAAAAAGCGCTCAATATCTACCTACAAGTTGTAATCTTATATTTATACATTGACAGGCAAACAGGTAGGACTAGAGTAGGGGATATCTTTGAACTGAATTATTTACTTCTTACCACTTACTGTTTTTTTCTCTTTTTTTATTATTATTATTATTTTTTTTTGAGACAGGGTCTCACTCTGTTGCCCAGGCTAGAGTGCACTGATATGTTCGGGGCTCACTGCAGCCTTGACTCCCAGGCTTAGTAGATCCTCCTACCTCAGTGTCTCAAGTCATTGGGACCACAGGCGAGCACCACCACGCTCAGCTAGTTTTTTTATTTTTTCTAGAGATGGGGTTTCACCATATTCCCCAAGATGGTCTTGAACTCCTGGGCTCAAGCAGTCCACCTACATTGGCCACTTAAAGTACTGGATTACAGGCATGAACCACTGTAACCAGCCTTTTTTTAAATTTTTTTTTTTTTTGAGACAGAGTCTCATTCTGTCACCCAGGCTGGAGTGCAGTAGCATCTTGACTCTTGACTCACTGCAACCTCCGCCTCCTGGGTTCAGGTGATTCTCCTGCCTCAGCCTCCCAAGCAACTGGGAATATGAGCGCTTGCCACCATGCCCAGCTAATTTTGTATTTTTAGTAAAGACAGGGAGGGTTTCGCTATGTTGGCCAGGCTGGTCTTAAACTCCTGACCTCAGGTGATCTGCCTGCCTCAGCCTCCCAAAGTGCTGGGATTACAGGCATGAGCTACGGGTGCTCAGTCATACTTTTCCTTTTCTTTTCTTTTCTTTTTTTTTTTTTTTTTTTTTGAGATGGAGTCTCGCTCTGTCTTCCAGGCTGGAGTGCAGTGGTGTGATCTTGGTTCACTGCAACCTCCACCTCTTGGGTTCAAGTGATTCTTCTGCCTCAGCCTCTTGAGTAGCTGGGATTACAGGTGTGTGCCACCATACCCGGTAGCTAATTTTTGTATTTTTAGTGAGACAGGGTTTCACCATGTTGGTCAGGCTGGTCTTGAATTCCCGACCTCATGATCCGCCTGCCTCGACCTCCCAAAGTGCTGGGATTTACAGGCGTGAGCCATTGTGCCGGCCACACTTTTCTTAATTCAGTTCAGTAACAAACATACAACAGATGCACATTGAGAGCTTATCTTGTGCCAGACACTGTGCCTGGCATTTGTGGTTCAAAGTCAAAACCTTTGTCCTTAAGAAGTTCGTAGACTAGAAGAGACAGAATCCTAAATAACGTCATAAGAGCTAGAATAGAAGTGTGTACAAACTCTAGAGGAAATAATTAGTTATGTCTGGGGAAATCAGGAAACCTCTTAAAGGAAAACTAGGCCTTCACCCCAAATGGGGAAGGGGGACAGGTTTCTAACAAAATGCAGCAGCGCTTTGAAAGGATTACAGAGGGACTGTCCTGAGAAAAGGCTTGCTTTCATGTTGAACAAAGTCAAAGCAAGTGGATTGCCTTTTAAATACTTAAATGAAAAGTTAATTTGTTGTTTTCTCTTTTTTTTCATTTCTTCTCTCTCATTTCTGGAGGGCTTGGTAAGTACTGTTTTGAAGGTTAAATGTAATACCCTGTAGACTTCTATTTTAAGACGCAGCCTTACCCCTACAAATGATTTGCTGGTTTTGCTTTTCGTTTTTGAGACTCAGGAAAGACAAGGAAGAACCAGTGTTTGAGAATACGTTGGCAAGACTTTACCAACCTGAAGTGTTTTTATTAATTTAAATGCAGAAACTACTGGTGACCAACAGTTGGAAAAGGAGTCACTAGTCAGGGAAACTTATAGATACTTTTCTTTTCTTTTTCTTTTTTTGTGACAGAGTCTCGCTCTGTTGCCAGGCACCAGGCTGGAGTGCAGTGGTGCAATCTCAGGTCACTGCAACCTCTGCCTCCCGGAGTCAAGCAGTTCTCCTGCCTCAGCCTCCCAAGTAGCTGGGGCTACAGGTGCATGCCTCCACACCCAGCTAATTTTTGTATTTTTTAATAGAGACGGGGTTTCACCATGTTGGCCAGGATGGTCTCAATCTCTTGATCTCATAATCTGCCCCCCTCGGCCTCCCAAAGTGCTGGGACTACAGGTGCGAGCCACCACGCCTGGCCCAGATACTTTTTAAAAAAACATTGTTACCTTCCCACCCCAGTTATGTGGCTTTTGGATTTTTTTCACTGCCCCAGGCACTTGCCTTTCATTGTTTTGTTTTTGGTTTTGGTTTTTTGAGACAGAGTCTTGCCCTATTGCCAAGGCTGGAGTGCAGTGGTGAAAACAACCTCCTAGACTCAAGCGATCATCTTTTCCCAGTTGCTTGTATGGCTGGGACCACAGGCACATGCCACCACGCCGGGCTAATTTATTTATTTATTTATTTTTTTGAGACAAGGTCTTGCGAAGCCTTGACCTCTTAGGCTTAAGCAATCCTCCCACCTCAGCCAAGTAGCTGGGACTACAGGCATGCAACACCATGCCCAGCTAATTTTTTTTTTTTTTTTTTTTTTTTACTGTCCTTCGTCAAATCATATTTCCCAAATGCCCAGCTAATTTTTAAAATTTTTTTGTGGAGCTGGGACTGGTGGCTTACATCTATAATCCCAGAACTTTGGGAGACAAAGGTGGGCAAATCACGAGGTCAGGCGTTCAAAACCAGCCTGGCTAACCTGGTGAAACCCTCTCTTACCAGGTGGTAAGGCTGAGGCAGGAGAATCGCTTGAACCTCGGAGGCAGAGGTTGCAGTGAGCCAAGATCGCGCAACTGCACTCCGGCCCAGGTGACAGTGCAAGACTCCGTCTCAAAAATAAAAATAAAAATTGTGGAGATGAGGTCTCACTATGTTGCCCAGGGTGGTCTCAAACTGCTGGGCTCAAGGAATCCTCTTGCCTTGGCCTCTTAGAGTGCTGCAATTACAGGCATGAGGCACCACTCCTGGTGTGTTTGATGCTTTTGATTTTGCAGAAGTGGTCTATCATCCATCATAGGGGCTTTGGTGAACATTAGGAAAGCTGGCTGTGAGTTTTAAAGCCTCTCTCCACACCCTTACCCCAGATTCTTTTTATTTTTTATTATTTATTTATTTATTTATTTATTTTTAAAGATGGGGTTTCACCATGATGGCCAGGCTAGTCTTGAACTCCTGACCTCAGGTGATCCACGCACCTCGGCCTCCCAAAGTGCTAGGATTACAGGCGTGAGCCACAGCGCCTGGCCTACCCCAGATTCTTTTGCAAAATTTGGCTGCACAAAGTAATCAGGAGTTGTGTTATGGCAACTGGCTGCAGAGGATGGCGTGTCTAATTCCTAGGAGGCTATCTTGGCTGAAATAGGTTGTCTGTACCCTAACTAGACCTTTGAGGGGAAAAAAAGGCAGTCTTAACAAAAAGCCTCATTATATTCATATCCTATTTCCAATGAGGGGCAGATAGTTTCTTAAAGAAAATGGCCATTTAACAAATTGCCAAAGATGAAATAATTATTCTTCTTTTGAACCTATCATATGAATTGTGTATTTCATTTGGATTATTGGAAACATCTTCTATTTTGTTGGTCATTACTGGCTTGAGCAGCTTCTTAATGTGCCCTGAGTTCTTCTTTTTCTGTGTAATAGACCCAGTTATCTTCTTGCTTTAGAGTGAGCAGGCAAAACAAGAGCGTCTGGAAACCCAAAGGGAAAAGCAGAAAGAACTGATACTGCAGCTCAAGACCCAGCTAGATGACCTGGAAACGTTTGCCTATCAAGAGGGCAGTTATGACTCCCTGCCACAGTCCGTGGTTTTGGAAAGGCAGCGGGTGAGCAGAGCCCAGGGGCACCTCCACCACTGCCCAAGGTTAACTTGTCCCTTCCAGCATTCACAGGGCATCTTCTCTCACTTCTCCTTTGGCCTTACTGAGAATCCCTCTGCTGGGAACTAAAAGGGAACTACTATAAGGGAGCCATTCTTTGCTCATACATGGAAAAAACGGGTTCCAAAGTTTTGTGATACAATAATTGAGCTCTTTCTTTTTGATGGTTGTAATTAATAATAGAAGTAAGAATATAACAATAATTTCTTCATTTGAGCACTGGAAAACATTCTGCTTGGGCCCATCATACAGTGTAATCTAGTTTTTTTCCTACATCTCATCACCTTTTGATAAATATGCCAGGAATCCAGACTAACTTTAATACTGTATTTATGTAAGACCTGGGTAGACAGGTAAATATCTGCTGGTAGAGATAGAGTTACAATACAGTTACAACCTCCTCTGCATGTTTCTCTAGCCCTGTGCTGTGGCTGTTTTTCTAGCTGAGCTGGAGTTTATCTTTTTTTTTTTTTTTTTTGAGACAGAGTCTTGCTTTGTCGCCCAGGCTGGAGTACAGTGGTGCAATCTTGGCTCACTGCAACCTCCACCTCAGGTTTAAGCGATTTTCCTGTCTCAGCCTCCCAAGTAGCTGGGATTACAGGCACCAACCACTATGCCTGGCTAATTTTTGTATATTTAGTAGATACGGGGTTTCACCATGTTGGCCAGGCTGGTCTCGAGCTCCTGACCTCAAAATGATCTGATTACCTTGGCCTCCCAAAGTGCTGGGATTACAGGTGTGAGCCACTGTACCTGGCCTGTTACCAGAATTTTAAATTGTTCCTAATAATGTCACTAGGATATTTTGACTATAATACACCTTGATATTTTATAGAGATTTTTCTTTTCTTTTTTTTTTTTTTTTTTTTTTTTTTT
>NW_022436952.1:1251834-1265305 GCF_009761245.1 Sapajus apella | reverse complement strand
GACGGAGTTTCGCTCTTGTTACCCAGGCTGGAGTGCAATGGCGCGATCTCGGCTCACCGCAACCTCCGCCTCCCGGGTTCAGGCAATTCTCCTGCCCCAGCCTCCTGAGTCGCTGGGATTACAGCCACGCGCCACCATGCCCAGCTAATTTTTTGTATTTTTAGTAGAGGCGGGGTTTCACCATGTTGACCAGGATGGTCTCGATCTCTTGGCCTCGTGATCCACCCGCCTCGGCCTCCCACAGTGCTGGGATTACAGGCTTGAGCCACCGCGCCCGGCATTCTTTTCTTTTTTTTTGAGACAGAGTTTTGCTTTTGTTGCCCAGGCTGGAGTGCAATGACGTGATGTTGGCTCACTGCAACCTCCACCTCCTGGGTTCAAGTGATTTCCTGCCTCAGTCTCCCGAGTAGCTGGGATTACAGGCATACACCAGCACACTCGGCTAATTTTTTTGTGTCTTTAGTAGAGACGCGGTTTCACCATGTCGGTCAGGCTGGTCTTGAGCTCCTGACCTCATGATCCACCTGTCTCAGCCCCGCTAAGTGCTGGGATTACAGGCATGAGCCACCATGCCCAACAGAGATTTTTCTTTAGTTGCCTACAATAGGGCAAGAAGGGGTAAGAAGGATTAGAAATTAGGAAAAATAAGGCCAGGTGCAGTGGTTTATGCCTGTAATCCCAATTCTTTGGGAGATTGAGGTGAGAGGATCCCTTGAGGCCAGGAGTTTGAACCAGCCTGGGCAACATAATGAGACCCTATCTCTACAAAAAATTTAAAAATTAACCAGGTGGTAGCATGTGTCTATAGTCCCAGCTGTTAGGGAAACTGAGGCAGGAGGATTGCTGAAGCAGAGGAGTCTGAGGTTACAGTGAGCTATGATCACACTACTGGACCCTGGCCTGGGTGACAGAGCAAGACCCTGTCTTCTTAAAGAAAAAGAAAAATCAGCACATATTCTCCTTGAAGCCTTTAGAACAACTACATATGAGGCTTGTTGGATCATCAGCCACTTTGGACTTTTCATACTATTCTCCTGAGTGAAATCGGACTGGCCTGGTAGAAAATTTACAGTGTGTGGGAGGAGCCATTTTTATCAGAGAACTGAGGGTTCTTTTCACTTTAGAAGTAGAGAGTCTGTGTCCTCACGTTGATCAATCAGCAGTTAAGTCATTTTCTTTCACAAATTTAGCAGTCTGTTTTTTATTTCCATTTATGGGCAGAAGACATATTTAGATTCTCCTCCCTACCCTCTCCATAAAAATTTCACAGGGTGTGCTCATTGCTTGTGATCTTGATAGGTGATCATAGATGAGTTAATAAAGAAATTGGACATGAATCTGAATGAAGACATCAGTTCCTTGTCCACTGAAGAGCTTCGTCAACGTGTAGATGCAGCGGTGGCTCAGATCGTGAACCCAGCCCGGGTCAAAGAACAATTGGTTGAGCAACTGAAAACTCAAATCCGAGACCTCGAGATGTTCATCAACTTCATCCAAGGTTAGAGGAGGGGATGGGATGAGAAGAGTGGACAAGTGTCATAATAATTTTTTTTTTTTTTTTTTTTGAGACAGAGTCTCGCTCTGTCACCAAGGCTGGAGTGCATTGGCATGGTCTCAGCTCACTGCAACCTCTGCCTCCTGGGTTCAGGCAATTCTCCTGCCTCAGCCTCCTGAGTAGCTGGAATTACAGGCATGCACCACCACGCCCAGCTAATTTTTGTATGTTTAGTAGAGATAGGGTTTTGCCATGTTGGCCAGTCTGGTATCGAATCCCTGACCTCATGATCCGCCTGCCTTAGCCTCCCAAAGTACTGGGATTACAGGCGTGAACCATCACGCCCAGCCATCATAATTACATTTATTCTGAGTACTAGTAAAAAGGTGCCAATTCTTTTTTCTTTCTTTTTTTTTTTTTTGAGACCAAGTCTTGCTCTGTCACCTAGGCTGGAGTGCAGTGGCATGATCTTGGCCTACTGCAACCTCCGCCTCCCAGATTCAACAGATCTTCCCAACTTCAGCCTCCCAAGAAGTTGGAATTACAGGCGTCTGCCACCATGCCTGGCTAATGTTTATATTTTCTTTTTTTAAAAAAAGAAAGGGAGAAAGGAAAAAAAAAAAGAATAATAAAAAAAAAAAAAATGAAGGAGAGGAAGAAAGAGAAAGAGGGAGAGAGAACGGAAGTGTTGCTTTATTGCCTGAGGTAGAATGCAGTCTAAAAATGGGTATTGAAAACCTCTTTTATGCTTAATAATGGAAACAGGAAAAAAAAAAATGATGAGGGAAGAAAATAACAAACAAGCAGTCAACCAATATTTCATTTAAACCTATGATGTGGTACTGATAGGAGTGTGTATTTTGTGTATTTAAAGTGGAGAGTTCTTTTTTTTCTTTCTTTTTTTTTTTTTTTTTTTTGAGAGGGGTGTTTCCCCTTTTTTCCCCGGCGGGGGTGAATGGGGGGATCTCGGCTCACCGCAACCTCCGCCTCCTGGGTTCAGGCAATTCTCCTGCCTCAGCCTCCTGAGTAGCTGGGATTACAGGCATGCGCCACCATGCCCAGCTGATTTTTTGTATTTTTAGTAGAGACAGGGTTTCACCGTGTTGACCAGGATGGTCTCGATCTCTTGACCTTGTGATCCACCCGCCTCGGCCTCCCAAAATGCTGGGATTACAGGGGTTAGCCACCGCGCCCAGCCTAAAGTGGAGAGTTCTATAAATGTTTATTAAGTTTACTTGTTCTGGATCTGAGTTCAAGTCCTGGATATCCTTGTTAATTTTCTGTCTCATTGATCTAATGTTAATGTTGAAGTCTCTAATTATTATTGTGTGGGAGTCTAAGTCTCTTTGTAAGTCATTAAGAGCTTGTCTTATGTATCTGCGTGCTCCTATATTAGGTGTATATATATTTATGATCGAGTCCTGTTGTTACTTTGATCCTTTTACCATTATGTAATGTCCTTCTTTGTTTCTTTTAGTCTTTGTTACTATTAAAGTCTATTTTGTCAGAGATGAAAGTTACAAGTCCTGTTTTTTTTTTTCCTCTTTGATTGGTGAGCCTTCCTCCAACCTTTTGTTTAGAATCTTTGTGTGTCCTTGCTTATGAGATGGATCTGGACACAGCATGCCAATGGGTTTTGACTTTTTATTCAACTTGCGTGTCTATGTCTTTGATTGGGGCATTTAATCCATTTAAATTTAGGATTAATATTGACATTTGTGAGTTTAATATTGTCATTTAATGCTAGCTGGCTATTTTGCCCATCCAGTTGATATAGATTCTTCATTATAAAGATACTGTTTATCTTTTGGTAAGTTTTTGGGATGACTGATACTGGTTGTTCCTTTCTGTGTGTAGTGCGTCTTTCAGAAGCTCCTGTAAAGCAGGCCTGCTGGTAATGAAATCTCTGAGTGCTTGCTTGTTCGTGAAAAATTTTATTTTTCCTTCATTTATGAAACTTAGTTTGGCTGGATATGATATTCTGGGTTGAAAATTCTTTTCTTTGAGGATATTGAATATTAACCCCCACTCTCTTCTAGCTTGTAGGGTCTCTGCTGAGAGATCTGCTGTGAGTCTGATAGATTTCCCTTTATGGGTAACCTGACCTTTCTCTCTAGCTGCTCTTGGAATTTTCTCCTTTATTTCAACCCTGGTAAATCTAACAATTTGTGTCTTGGTGTTGCTCTTCTTGAGGATTATCTTTATGGTGTTCTCTGTATTGCCTGGAGTTGAATATTGTCCTGCCTTACTAGATTAGGAAAGTTTTCCTGAATAATACCTTGAAAAATATTTTCCAGGTTGGATTCATTCTCTTCATGACATTCAGGTACACCTAACAAATGTAAATTAGGTCTTTTCACATAGTCCCATATTTCCTGTACACTTTCTTCATTCCTTTTTACTTTTTCTTCTCTAATCTTGCCTTCTCGTTTCATTTCATTAAGTTGGTCTTCGACCTCTGATATCCTTTCTTCTGCTTGATCAATTCGAGTGTTAAAACCTGTGCATACTTCTCGAAGTTCTCTTATTGTATTCTTCAGTTCCATTAATTCACTTATATTCCTCTCTAAATTGTCCATTCTCGTTAGGATTTCGTCAAACCTTTTTTCAAGGTTCTTAGTTTCCTTACGTTGGGCTAGAACATGTTCCTTTAACTCACAGAAGTTTCTTATTATCCAATTTCTGAAGCCTAATGCTGTTATTGGAATGCACTCATTCTCCATCAAGCCTTGTTCCCTTGTTGATGAGGAACTGTGATCCCCTGTGGAGGGAGAAGCATTCTGATTTTGAGTATTCTCAGCCTTTTTACGCTGTTTTCTTCCCGTCATTGTAAATTTACCCACCTGTTGTCGTAATTACCGACTTTCAAATTAGGTCTCTGAGTGAACGTCCAACTTGTTGATTCCCAGCGCCGAAATCTGAGCAATCCACTGCACCGGCCAGAACAGCGGTGCCAAGACTCCTGGTGCTTTTCTGCCCAGGAATCTCCCATCTGGCTTCCGTCCTGGGTCCCCCTTTCAATCAGCTGAATGGGCGACTCTGCCTTCCCGGAGCTCCAAACATCGACAAAAGGGGAACTAGTCCTGTTCACTCCGCACCGGGAACCGCCACGCGGGCCACAAGAGTCGCGCTGGCAACCCGTGGGGCTCCTCTGCTGGGAATCTCCTGATCCGTGAGCAAAAAAAATTCGTCTGAAAAGTATGGCGTCCTCTCGTTCTCTGCGCTTTCACTGGGAGCTACAATCCCGAGCTGCTAGTAATCGGCCATCTTGGATCTCTCCTATATTTTCATTAGAGATGGGATTTTGGCATGTTGGCCAGGCTGGTCTCATACTCCTGACCTCAAGTGATCCGCCCACCTCAGCCTCTCAAAGTGCTGAGACTACAGGCACCAAAAGGTGCCAATTATTGATGTACTATTTAAGAGGCTTGATTGCTTAGTAGGGGAGGCAGCATGGCAGAGGAGAAAGAACATGGGTTTCAGAATCAGATAGTTAAAATCCCCGCCCTGCTACTCATTGGCTTTATGTCCTTAAGCATGTTACCAGCCTCTTCAGTTTAACTCTTCTCGTCCATAAAAAGATGATTCATGGTTCATTCACTTAGCGAATATTTATTGAGCCAACTACTGTATGCCTGTCATCATTTTACACAGTTAAATAGGACAAGATTTTGTGAAATTCTTGCATGTAATAGACACCATTAAATATTTTTCCCTTAATGATCTGTGATAAAGGGGCTAATAAGTGTCTCTTCTATAATTTCTGATTCCAGATGAAGTGGGAAGCCCCTTGCAGACAGGGGGTGGACACTGTGAGTGCAAGGCCGGTGGGAAGGCAGGCAATGGCTGCACCAGAACAGGCAGCAGCAGACCACCTCCAGGAAACCCCAAAAGTAAGTGCAGTTTCCAGAACAGGCAAATCTATAGAGACGGAAAATACATCAGTGGTTGCCTAGGGCTTCGGTATGTTGAGGAGAAGTGGGGAATGAGAAATGCTGATGGTATGGGGTTGCTTTTGGGGATGATAAAATATTCTCAGATTGATTGCAGTGACAGTTACACAAATCTGAATATACTAAAAACCACTGAATTAAATACCTTAAATGGGCCAGTCATATGGTCTGTAAATTATATCTCAGTACAGCTATTATTAACCAAAAAAAGGAAGTCCAGCTACATCCTGGGTGGCTTTTGCCTTCATGTGAGACCCATAATGTGGCTCAGAAGCAAGACTGATCTCAGCCTGTGATTTGCTGAGTGTAGCTCTGTGCTATCATGGCCTCTCACTGATGACCTATTGTCTTTTCTAAGCAGCAAAGGCAGAGGATGTCAAGAAGGTCCGGGAGACAGGGCTGCACCTGATGCGGCGAGCGCTGGCAGTGCTCCAGATCTTTGCTGTTAGCCAATTTGGTTGTGCCACAGGCCAGATCCCTCCAACCCTGTGGCAGAGGGGCCAGGCTGACAGAGACTACTCTCCCTTGCTGAAGAGGCTAGAGGTGTCAGTGGACAGAGTGAAGCAGCTAGCTTTGAGGCACCAGCCACACGACCATGTCATCACCTCTGCCAACCTCCAGGACCTCTCTCTGGGAGGCAAGGATGAGCTGACCACGGCTGTGCGGAAGGAGCTGACGGTGGCTATGAGGGACCTCCTGGCCCACGGACTGTATGCCTCCTCCCCAGGGATGAGCCTTGTCATGGCTCCTATTGCTTGCTTGCTGCCAGCCTTCTCCTCAGCCCCTGAGGCCATGCATCCCTGGGAGCTCTTTGTAAAGTACTACCATGCCAAGAACGGCCGTGCTTATGTGGAATCCCCAGCCCGGAAGCTCTCCCAGTCCTTCGCCCTTCCTGTTACAGGAGGCACTGTTGTGACCCCCAAACAGAGCCTACTGACAGCCATCCACATGGTGCTGACAGAGCACGACCCCTTTAAGCGCAGTGCAGACTCAGAATTGAAGGCCTTGGTGTGCATGGCACTGAACGAGCAGCGTCTGGTGTCCTGGGTGAACCTCATCTGCAAGTCCGGGTCACTCATCGAGCCTCACTATCAGCCTTGGAGCTACATGGCACACACAGGCTTCGAGAGTGCCCTCAACCTGCTCAGTCGCCTCAGCAGCCTCAAGTTTAGCCTCCCTGTAGATCTGGCTGTGCGCCAGCTCAAAAACATCAAAGATGCCTTTTGATAAGAATGCCCTGACCCCAGTCCAGCTCCTTGTTCACTAGGGATAGATGTGTTAGTCTTCTAGCATAGGAGGGAGGAATCAAAGGTGGGGTTAAAGGCATTTTTCCCAGACCCCGCTCAGGCAGTCAGCCAAGTGAGTGCAAAGTCTGTTTTCCCCACCAACGTAGCATCTTGGAAAGATGTGCTCGAGACTCTCTTATTAAGAAGGTTCTCCCCCAGTATATGTGAGGGCACATGTGCTTGAGCCTGTATTAAAGGAATCAGGTTGGGCACGGTGGCTCACACTTGTAATCTCAGCACTGGGAGGCCAAGATGAGTAGATCACCTGAGATCAGGAGTTCAAGACCAGCCTGGCCAACATGGTGAAACCCTCTCTCTACTACAAATGCTAAAATTAGCCGGGTGTGGTGTCGCACGCCTACCCAGCTACTTGGGAGGCTGAGGCAGGAGAATCCCTTGAGCCTGGGAGGTGGAGGTTGCAGTGAGCCAAGATCATGCCACTGTACTCCTACCTGGGTGACACGGAGACTCCATCTCAAAAAAAAAAAGATATCAACTCGAGGCTCCTGTTGGTTGAGCTATCTTCTTTCACTTGAAGCAGGTTTGAGAGGCCAAGGCCAGAATTTAAATTCCTTTTATGAATAGATTTCCCTTTCTTCCTGACCCCAAGGTCAGAGGAGATTACATTCCATGGCTGCCTCTAAGACTAGGAATATCTGAAAAACAACACTTCTAAGGGAGGCAACCACAGGTTGATTTTAATATGAGCCCTTTCTGTTGTAGATGTAAGAAGTGAGATCTTCCTGATAAGGTAGGCCTCTTCTCATGGCACCAACAATGGGCTTTCTGTTTATGAGGAGCAAGAACCCGTGTTTGTTACTATGTTCTATAGCAACTCACATTTCCCTGCTCACCTCCCAGCAAGACTAACACAGTCTTTTTAGAAGTAAATATATTCAAGATAAACGAGAAAATCCTTGCCACCCAAGTCAAGTACAAATCGGTAACCAGCAGCTGTACCTCAGGTTGGGACTCACTGAGCGCCACTTGTCGTGGAGGCTGGATGATGGAGGACACCTGATCTGGCCATAGGTCCTGCAGCAGGGATAGATACCACAGCAGGATAGGAGCTACGGCAGATCACTGTTTCCAGACCAGGGGGGGGAGCATTTCATTGTGAAATAGGCTGTAGAGTGGTTTTATTTGGTCTTCAGTATTTTAGTCTCATTAGTCACATTTGTCCTATAGCTTGTGGTGAGTACTGCTCTAGGACTGGCCAAAGATGGGCAAAATGTATCACTCCAGACACTACTGATTCAGCATTGTGTTCATGTCTTAAATTGCCATCTGCACTTTGTTTCTGCACTATTATGTAGTGCATTTTAACTTAATTTTTTTTCCAGCAACATGTTACTTATTTAAGATACATTGAATGATATTTTATTAGAATTAGTTCCCCTTCCCTGTGAAATAAGATAATTGTAAAATGTTGTGGAAAATGATACATATGTGGTTGCTAATGAAATCATAGTATTTTATGTAGCTTCTCTGAAGACCTTAGAGACCTGCAGCTTTGGTTTATAAGTGTTTTGGCATTATCAGCCCATCTGATCCAGATCAATATGTTTTTGAAAGCTGCTTGCATCCTCTGTCCTCTGCCTGCCTTGGATCAACCCAGCTTTGGTAATGGTGGTGGTGGTGGTAGGGGTTTTTTGCCTGAAAAAATGCTCTAAAAAGTGTCCTTGGCATGACCATCTCCTCTTGCCCAGGCCTGCAATCCCTCCCCACAACAGATGTCATCACACATGCTGCTTTTGGAATTAGCACCTTTTTTTTTTTTTTTTTTTTTTTTGAGATGGAGTTTCACTCTTGTTGCCCAGGCTGGCGTGCAATCGCCCAATCTCGGCTCACTGCAACCTCCCGCCACCTGGGTTTAAGCGATTCTCCTGCCTTAGTAGCTGGGATTACAGGCATGCACCACCACACCTGGCTAATTTTGCATTTTTAGTAGAGACAGGGTTTCTCCATGTTGGTTAGGCTGGTCTCAAACTCCCAAGCTCAGGTGATCCACCCGCCTCAGTCTCCCAGAATGCTGGGATTACAGGCATCAGCCACCGTGCCCTGCCAGGATTGGCCCTTTTTTTTTTTTTTTGAGACAGACTCTCACTCTGTCGCCCAGGCTGGAGTGTAGTGGTGCGATCTTGGCTCACTGCAACCTCCATCTCCCAGATTCAAGTGATTCTCCTGCCTCAACCTCCAGAGTAGCTGGGACTACAGCCGCGTGCCACCATGCCCAGCTAAAATTTTTTGTATTTTTAGTAGACATGGGGTTTCACCATGATAACCAGGATGGTCTCGATCTCCTGACCTCATGATCCACCTGCCCCAGCCTCCCAGAGTGCTGAAATTACAGATATGAGCCACCACACCCTGCTTGGAATTGGCACTTTTAAGTCTACTTGTCTGGATATCACTTAGGGTGAGTGGTAACTAGTGTGGCCATATGGCATAGTCCAGCGATCAGCCAGTATTGTCTTTTTCAAATACAAAACCAAATTCGCATTGAGGCTTTGTTCTAGCATTACATGAAGCATTTTCGTTTGTCTCATTCTAATTTAATTCTTACTGCTTACAAGGTGGGACAGTATTATCCCTACTTTACAGCTAAGGAAACTGAACTGCAGAGAGGTTAAATATTTTGTTACAGTTTACATGATGATGGAAGACCTGAGATTTGGAGTCAACTTTCCTGAATCCAAAGCCCATAGTCTGTTACCTCATTGTATCGTGGTTTCTAGATCTTTTGTTCCTCTTTCTCCTTTATCCACCCCCCTCGCTCCTACCCTCACTTTGGGGAAGAGAAGGTATTTTTCCACACAACTGCCAGAAATTTCAGCTGCCAAAGGACCAGGCTGCAGGGAGACAGGCAGGCAGCCATGGCTTTCATGGCCAAGTTCTTCTCGAAACCTAAATGTGTGTATCAACCGAGACAATCCCAGCAATCCCATCAGCATCCCTGCACTCGGATATCTGCTAATCTCTGATATCATCTGCCACTTCTGAGAACAGAGCTCTGTCCTTGGCTTAGGTGAGACAGGACAAGGGAGGAAAGGCAAGCCAGTCAACCCAGATCCAAGGTTATGCAAGAATGGAAGGGAAAAGAACCGTGGATATGTATGCAGTGAAAGGGTAGGGTCTGTTGTACAAGTATGATCTGCAAAGAATTGTTAAAAATATCTAAGGTGCTCTCCCATCATTCATTCACTATTGATCACTTACCAACTATTTGCTCCAGGCTAGATCTAAGGAAAGAGATAAGTAAAACCTACCCTGTGCCCTCAACAAACACAGTCTAGCAAAGGAGATACCATCCAGTTGGGTATTTGATTTGGGGAGATTGTTTAAAAGGAAAAAAAAAAAACAGAGTCTCGCTCTGTTGCTAGGCTGGAGTACAATGGCACAATCCAGGCTCGCTACAACCTCCACATCTGGAGTTCAAGATTTTCCTGCCTCAGCTTCCTATCTGGGACTACAGGTGCATGTCACCATGCCCAGCAATTTTTTATTTTATTTATTTATTTATTTAGGTATTTTTAGTAGAGAGATGGGGTTTCACCATGTTAGCCAGGATGGTCTCAATCTCCTGACCTCGTGATCCACCCACCTCAGCCTCCCAAAATGTAGGGATTACAGGCATGAGCCACCATGCCCAGCAGAGATTGTTAAAATACAGATTGCTGGGTCCCATCCCCAGAGTTTTTGATTCAGTTGTTCTGGGGTGCAGCCTGAGAATTTGGTTTCTAACAAGTGCCTAGTTTTGGTGATGCTGCAACTCTGGGAACTACTTACGTCCAAACTAAGATATGTTCTGTAATAAAGGTAAGTACAGATTGGATTGCTGAGAGAGCCCAGAGAAAGAAGAGATTAATTCTGTCTGGGAGAATTCTGGAATAACCTTGAAGGATGGATAAAATATGAATAGGATTTTGCCTAGCTACTTGGAGAAGAAGACACAAGGAACAGCCCAGGGGGTGCGTGAAGGTTGGGGGAGTCAGGAATTTATGTTGCAGGTAGGGTAGTAAGGAAGGAAAGGAGTGAAAGTTCACATTATTGCATAAACAGCCAACAATGGATTTTAAGAAAAGTGAAGGACTTTTCAAGAAAAAGTTGTTAGAGCTGTTGCTCAAAATAAGATCTATAGATCACATGTCTCCACTCCAGACCAAAATTACAATCTCAGGTTGGAGACACTTTCTTAATAAGCATCCTGGCCAGGCACAGTGGCTCAATGCCTGTAATCCCAGCACTTGAGGCCGAGGTGGACAGATCACCTGAGGTCAGGAGTTTGAGACCAGCCTGGCCAACGTGGTGAAACCCTCCCTGTCTCTACTAAAAATACAAAAATTAGGCCGGGCGCAGTGGCTCAAGCCTGTAATCCCAGCACTTTGAGAGGCCGAGGCGGGTGGATCACGAGGTCAAGAGATCGAGACCATTCTGGTCAACATGGTGAAACCCTGTCTCTACTAAAAATACAAAACATTAGCTGGGCATGGTGGTGCGTGCCTGTAATCCCAGCTACTCAGGAGGCTGAGGCAGGAGAATTGCCTGAACCCAGGAGGCGGAGGTTGCGGTGAGCTGCGCCATTGCACTCCAGCCTGGGTAACAAGAGTGAAACTCTGTCTCAAAAAAAAAAAAAAAAAAAAAAAATTAGCCGGATGTGGTGGTGGGCACCTGTAGTCCCAGTTACTCGGGAGGCTGAGGCAGGAGAATTGCTTGAGCTGGGAGGGCAGAGGTTGCAGTAAGCCCAGATCGCACCACTGCACTCCAGCCTGGGTGACAGAGCAAGACTCCGTCTCAAAAAATAAAATACATCGAAATTCATAGGATTTAGTTACTAATTTGATTTGGAGGGTAAGATGGCTTAGTCCCAGCTATTTGGGAAACTGAAACAGGAGGATCGCTTGAGGCTAGGAATTTGAAGCTACATCACACCTGTCAATAGCCACTACATTCAAGCCTAGCAATATAGCAAGACGTCATCTCCTTAAAAAATGAAATATATAAGAAAAAGACATTTTAAAAACCACTGGAGGCCAGCCGTGGTGGCTCATGCGAGTTTGAGGGGGCAGATGACTTGAGGCCAGGAGTTTGAGAGCAGCCTGGCCAACATGGCAGAACCCCATCTCTACAAAAAAATACAAAAATTAGCCAGGTGTGGTGGCGGGAGCCTATAGTCCCAGCTACTCAGGTGGCTGAGGCAGGAGAATCGCTTGAGCCCAGGAAGTCGAGGTTGCAGTGAGCCAAGATTGTGCCAGTGTACTCCAGCCTGGATGACAGTGGGACTCCGTCTGGAAAAAAAAAAAAAAAAAAATTGTAATGGTGCCAGGCACAGTAGGTCACCTGTAATCCCAACACTGGGAGGGCTCAGATAGGAAGATCTGAGCCCAGCCTGAGCAATATAGTGAGACCTCAACTCTACCAAAACAAGCAAATTTAAAAATAATAAGATTTTTAAATTTTTTTTGAAAATTACATGGTCATGATGGCACATACCTGAAGTCCTGCTACTCAGGAGGCTGAGGGGGGAGGATCACCTGAGCCCAGGAGGTTGAGGCTGCAGTGAGCCATGATAGTGCTGCACCTGGGCGACAGAGCAAGACCCTGTCTCTCAAAAAAAAAAAAAAGCCATTGGAAAGGAATCCTGAGAGATTCAGGGAAAATTGTATCTCACTGGACAGCCTCAGAAGACAACTGATAAAATCCTGATTGTTCCAACATCTTGCCCAAGACAAATCCTATAGGTTCAGACACGCAAAAACTGTGAGATAGTTTATCTTTCCTTCAGCACATAAGGTACCATCTGAAAACACTTCCGGTGAGTGATGGGAAATAATTCCATTTGAGAGCCAACTAGATCTAGATTCAGACCTAGATTTGAATCCCATCTATGCCATTGATTAGGATTAACCTCAGGCAATTTATCCTCTCTGAATTGCAATTTCCTCATGGCTAAATGGAAGAATCCCTAAGATGCAGAATTGTGAGGATTAAACAGGCTGCCGGCTTATATAAAGTGGTCACATCTTGCCTGGGAGGGAATTGGTGCTCGGGATGGTGAAATGGTAAACAGGATGGGCTCGAGCTGAACTGCTTGAGACAGCCCTAGCTCCACCACTTACTCACTATAGACTTTGGGAAAATCTGTCTAAGCCAGTTTCCTGGACTCTAGAATGGAGATAATACTGGCACCTATCTCCTAGTGTTATGAGGACCAAATCAGATTAAGTGCATAAGTAGATTAACCTGGCCTGGCACAGGGTAAGCAGCTGCCATCCTCCTCCTCCTATTCCTCCTCTCCTCCACCTCCCTCATGCTTATTCTGGTTGGTAATGTCAGTGACACCACTAGACTGTTTGGGGCAAATATCCTTTTTTTTTTTTTTTTTTTTTTTTTAAAGGCAAATTTAGCAGTGTAGGGGGTTGTATAATAGTGACCCTAGACGGCCGGGCGCGGTGGCTCACGCCTGTAATCCCAGCACTTGGGGAGGCTGAGGCGGGTGGATCACGAGGTCAAGAGATCGAGACCATACTGGTCAACATGGTGAAACCCCGTCTCTGCTAAAAATACAAAAAATCAGCTGGGCATGGTGGCGCATGCCTGTAATCCCAGCTACTCAGGAGGCTGAGGCAGGAGAATTGCCTGAACCCAGGAGGCGGAGGTTGCGGTGAGCCGAGATTGCTCCATTGCACTCCAGCCTGGGTAACAAGAGCGAAACTCCGCCTCAAAAAAAAAAAAAA
>NW_022436952.1:1244547-1251734 GCF_009761245.1 Sapajus apella | reverse complement strand
AAAAAAAAAAAAAAAAAAAAAAAAAAATAGTGACCCTAACTACCAAGGCCAGCTCCAGCAGCCTTCGGAGCTGAAAGCCTCAGAGGAACTGACAGCATTCGGGGCTGCAGGCCTCGCGCCGACTCTGACCCACGTATTTAATTCTCTCTGAACAGGTGATTATTGTTAACAAACAGGTGTTCAGTGTTTTCTCATAGAACAAAAATAAACTAGGTACGCAGCTGATGCCTACTTACCACTGATCAAGGACAGACTAGAATGTATTCTCCACTAGGGAGCCGCGGGGGCAGGTCACATATCCCGCGCTTTAAGAATTGCTTTAACTGGTGTATGATAATACTGTTTTGCTACTTTATTTTTTTTTCTTTCCTTTTTTTTTTTTTGGGACGGAGTTTCGCTCTTGTTACCCAGGCTGGAGTGCAATGGCGCGATCTCGGCTCACCGCAACCTCCGCCTCCTGGGTTCAGGCAATTCTCCTGCCTCAACCTCCTGAGTAGCTGGGATTACAGGCACGCGCC
Organism: Sapajus apella; assembly: GCF_009761245.1. NCBI lineage: Eukaryota > Metazoa > Chordata > Mammalia > Primates > Cebidae > Sapajus > Sapajus apella. Next base: position 1,251,216 of record NW_022436952.1, on the reverse strand, counting down.
ACTATGCCCAGCTAATGTTTTGTATTTTTAGTAGAGACGGGGTTTCACCGTGTTGACCAGGATGGTCTCGATCTCTTGACCTCGTGATCCACCCGCCTCGGCCTCCCAAAGTGCTGGAATTACAGGCTTGAGCCACCGCGCCCGGCCCTTTTATTTTTTTTATTATTATTATTTTTTTAACTGTTTTGCTACTTTAGAATGGCGGGGGCGGTGGTGGCGGCGGCTAGGTTTTCCTTGCCATTGCTCTTAGCAAACAATAATCACTCAGCATTTCTCAACACCTAACGATAACGTTCTGATAGCCCACTACCATCGGACCAGCCACCTTTGTCTGATCTTCGTCTCTCCCTCTTTAGCTAACAGTGCGCACGGTCGGCACCAATAAATGCCCTATTTTTTTCCCCTGTATCTCCCAAGAAAAAAAGTAAATTTCGGATTGTGTTCCCCTTCCTAGCGCCAGAGAAAGGAATTACAACAAAGCCTTGCCGCTGAGCCGAGAGAGCGCGCGCACGTTCACTCTCCCAGCTCTTCCGTCCTCCGGGACGAGTGTCCTTTGCTCTTATCTACTGCTGGAGTTGCTAATAAAGCTTGATTCAAATACATGAGTTACCCGGTCCTGCGTTCCCCTTATGAGCTTCTTCCGCCCGCAACACGAAACTCAGCACCACTCAAGTACCGTGGCAAGGCCTGAAGGGCGGGACAGGAAGTGAGGTCACTCCTCCCCGGGGTGAAAGATTAGCGGAAGTGTTCTTCTTTCCTTTTTGCTGTAGGCCCGAGCGGGTGCTGCTGGTAAGTAGAAGCTTATGTTGAATCTTTCAATCCGCAGCCATCCGCGGCTTGGGGGTCGAGGGCCGGGGCGGCGCCGGGTGCGTTCTTTTCCTAGGTCTCTGGCGGCTGCGTAGCCGATACTGTCCTGCGAGGAGGGCCCGCGGGCGGCCTGGGCCAAGGTAACAGTGAACACAGTCTGAAATTCCGGCCCAAGACCTGGGCTTCCTGGCAGGAGTCGGCTCTGTGCGTCTTCGGCTTTACGGATTTTTAAACGGCCCTTTCTCCTTACTCTCTGCAGAAATGGGCAAGTTCATGAAACCTGGGAAGGTGGTGCTTGTCCTGGCTGGACGCTACTCTGGACGCAAAGCCGTCATCGTGAAGGTATCAGCCTCGCCGTCTCTGCGTCTTTGCATCCCCCCAGGCCGGCTGCGGCGGGGCGGACAGACTTGGAGTTCGAGGCTTGCTTCTGGGGCAGTAGCCACTGAGCACGGTGGGGGGAATGGTGAATGAAGGAGAGCTTTTGAGAGAGAAGAGCACAGCAAAAGCAAATGCCAGTAAAAGCAAATGTGAGGTGAACTGGGTTCCTAACGTATAACGCCTTCTCCACCAGAGGCTTTAAATATGGAGTAATAGTGTCTGACATTTACTGCATGCTTGCTAGGTGCTCCCACTGCCTTTTAGGTATTGTCATGTGCAATCCTTGATATAATCATAGGGTTTTTTTGTTTTTGTTTTTGTTTTTGAGATGGGGTCTGTCCAGGCTGGAGTCCAGTGGCGCCATTACTGCAGCCTCGACCCCCCGGGCTCAAGCGATCCTCCCATCTCAGCCTCCCAAGTAGCTGGGACTACAGGCGCGTGCCACCATGCCCATCTATAGGGGGATCCTTCCTGTTGCTAAGGTTTAGAGGTGTTCTGTTATCTGAGGTGCTTCAGTTGGGAATCTGTAAGAAGATGAGGAAGTTGCTTTTAGTCAGAACGGTCATGTAGGATATTGTAGCCCATCGCTGTTTTCCTCCTACTCATGTTTTTGTAGCTTCTTGAGAGGTTTCCCTCGGCTCTGGCAAAACACCACTGCGTTTTGCTGTTGTGGGGACACTGGAGTACCCCTGGTTTCCCCTCTCCCATCTACCCGAGACTGGCCTCTGAAGTGAGGCTCCAGTGTCTTAGCTTTGACTGTGCACTTTACTAGCAGTGGAGGAAGTGAATAGACATCAAGTCCCGTGAGCAGTGCTTGGCATATAGCCAGTACTTCTTAAATGTTAACTATTGTTACTTTTAAATCTCTTACTTCCAGTAAACCTTTCCAGGTGCTTCCTAGTGGAATAAACTGTTTTGTTTCTCTGTAGCCGTTTTGCATAGCTTTCTATGATTTTTCAAATCAAAGCCGTTTTTTTTTTTTTTTTTCTTTGAGACGGAGTTTCACTCTTGTTACCCAGGCTGGAGTGCAATGGCGCGATCTCGGCTCACTGCAACCTCAGCCTCCTGAGCAGCTGGGATTACAGGCACGCGCCACCATGCCCAGCTAATTTTTTGTATTTTTAGTAGAGACAGGGTTTCACCATGTTGGCCAGGATGGTCTCGATCTCGACCTCGTGATCCACCCGCCTCAGCCTCCCAAAGTGCTGGGATTACAGGCGTGAGCCACCGCACCCGGCAATTTTTCTTTTTATAATGATGGATCTTGAAGACCTGAGGGTGGGAATATTTTTTTGACACTGCCCTACCTCTAGCACAGGGCCTAAATAGACCCTCAGTGAATAACGTGTAATTCTTGTTCATTTAGAACATTGATGATGGCACCTCAGATCGCCCCTACAGCCATGCTTTGGTGGCTGGAATTGACCGCTATCCCCGCAAAGTGACAGCTGCCATGGGCAAGAAGAAGATCGCCAAGAGGTCAAAGATCAAGTCTTTTGTGAAAGTTTATAACTACAATCACCTGATGCCCACAAGGTGAGCATTTCAAGAACTAGAATTTTTTTTTTTTTTTTTTTTTTTTTTTGAGACGGAGTTTCACTCATGTTACCCAGACTGGAGTGCAATGGCGCGATCTTGGCTCACCGCAACCTCTGCCTCCTGGGTTCAGGCAATTCTCCTGCCTCAACCACCTGAGTAGCTGGGATTACAGGCACGCACCACCATGCCCAGCTAATGTTTTGTATTTTTAGTAGAGACGGGGTTTCACCATGTTGACCAGGATGGTCTCGATCTGTTGACCTCGTGATCCACCCGCCTCGGCCTCCCAAAGTGCTGGAATTACAGGCTTGAGCCACCGCGCCCGGCCAAGAACTAGAATTTTTTTTAATTTCTTCCTCTCACTCTGTTGAATAAGGAGACAAACGTTGCAGCCATTCTAACACCAGGAACTGACATCATTTTCAAATTCTTCGTCCTCAACTCATAAAGTGGCCATGGTTTCCAGTTTTGCCTTTCATCCATATCCTTTTCCCTTTTTTTGAGACTTACCCTGTCACCCAGGCTGTTTTGAGACAGAGTCTCACTCTATCACCCAGGCTGGAGTGCAGTGATGTGATTGTGGCTGACTGCAACCTGCAACCCCTGCCTCCTGGGTTCAAGTAATTCTGTGCCTCAGCCTCCCAAGTAGCTGGGATTACAGGCGCCTACCACCGCACCTGGCTAGTTTTTGTATTTTTAGTAGAGGCAGGTTTTGCCATGATGGCCAGGCTGGTTTCTAACTCCTGACCTTGGGTGATCTGTCCACTTTGGCCTTCCAAAGTGCTGGGATTGTCAGCCACATGGTGGCTGACAACTGTAATCCCAGTTATTCTGGAGGCTGAGGTGGGAGACTCGCTTGAGCTTAGGAGGCAGAGGCTGCAGTGAGAGATTATACCATTCATTGCACTTCAGCCTGGGTGACAGAGCAAGAGTCCATCTCAGAACATAGAAGGGCAGAAAGGGCTGTTTCTTGGGTGCTGGGATGGGGTGAGGTTGAGGCGGCTAGTTTTTGTGCGGTCACAAGAGTGACTGCATTGGCAGAACTTGAACAATAAGGAAGTGGTTTCAAGTAGAAAGTTAGCCGACTGCCGTAATGAAATTCAAAAAGGCCTGATTTGATGATTCTTAGCTAGAAAAGTAAAGGAGTGGGAATTAAGAATGAAACATTAGATTTTACATTTTGTTGACTTGAATCCAGTAAATGTTAAAAGTGTAGATTTCCAAATAATTTCATCAGGACATGACTTTTGATGATTGCTTCTCAGGAGGCAGACCCAGTTTCCCTAGTGTCCCACAAAGATTCGGGCTATGTGTAGGCCAATCCTCCCTCTCCTCTCCACCTTTGTCCCCAGGTACTCTGTGGACATCCCCTTGGACAAAACTGTCGTCAATAAGGATGTCTTCAGAGATCCTGCCCTTAAACGCAAGGCCCGACGAGAGGCCAAGGTCAAGTTTGAGGAGAGGTAAGTAGGCTTTGGCAGTGAATGGTTGAGTATGGTTTCACCATTTCCATTCCTTTCCTCATTCATGTCCCTTTTTTCCCTTCTAGATACAAGACAGGAAAGAACAAGTGGTTCTTCCAGAAGCTGCGGTTTTAGATGCTTTGTTTTGGTCATTAAAAAAGAAAAAGAAAAAAAGCCTGTGTCTGCCTGCTGTGTGTATTACCAGACTGGAAAAAGGAGAACATTATTGAATAAGAGACACTGGGTGATGGATGAGGGGCTAGGAAAATACAAAAGTTAAATCTGCCTTAATGAGATTTATACTGCCCTTGTCCTTAGCCTGATAATCCCTGTGAAGAATTGTGTAGCATGCCTGGCTTCTACCCATTACATGCCAGGAGAACCTCTGCCACACTGCCCCTCCTTGTGACAACCAGAAGTCCCTGAGTGGTAGCGATTGGGTATTTATGATTAAGAACCACTAACCCCGAGTTCTCAAACCTTAGCACAGATAGAGATTACCTGGATGGTTTATTAAACCACAGATGCTGAAATCCTGCCCTCAGACTGATCCAGTAGGTCTGAATGTTTCTAGCAAATTTTCAGGTGACTGGTACTAGTACAGGTGAGATGGGGACCACCAATGCCAGTGGTGAAGCCCTGAGCCTAGAGCAGCTGTTGAATAGGGCAAAGGAGTGCTCCTCAAATGGCCAGAGACTTGAAAGAAAGTGATCAAAGGGGCCTGGGCATTGGGTTGTGCCATTACTGTGTAGTAGAGACATTTGGCCCTTAGGATCTGGCATTTTACCTCAATGTATCAGTAGCCGTATGGATGAAATAGGTACTCCATCTGAATTGGTTCTGTTACTGGGGGGAACTAAGATTAAAACAGACCAGTTTGCCAAATCTGGGTACCACACTTGCCATTTGGGAACTGGAGGGATCAGGAGTGGCTGGAAGGGACCGAAAGTAGGATTGGTGAGTAAAGAAAAAACCTTGGACTAGGTTATTAAGAAACTTTTTTTTTGAGACGGAGTTTCACTCTTGTTTACCCAGGCTGGAGTGCAATGGCGCGATCTCGGCTCACCGCAACCTCCGCGTCCTGGGTTCAGGCAATTCTCCTGCCTCAGCCTCCTGAGTAGCTGGGATTACAGGGATGCGCCACCATGCCCAGCTAATGTTTTGTATTTTTAGTAGAGACGGGGTTTCACCATGTTGACCAGGATGGTCTCGATCTCTTGACCTCGTGATCCACCCTCCTCGGCCTCCGAAAGTGCTGGGATTACAGGCTTGAGCCACCGCGCCCGGCCGAAACTTTTTTTTTTTTAAAGAGAGTCTTGCTCTGTTGTCCAGGCTGGAGTGCAATGGTGTGATCTTGGCCAGTTTTCTGCCTCAGCCTCCCAGGTAGCTGGGATTACAGGTGCTGTCACCACATCCAACTAATTTTTGCATTTTTAGTAAAGATGAGGTTTCACCATCTTGGACAGGCTGGTTGTGAACTCCTGACCTCATGATCCATCCAATTCAGCCTCCCAAAGTGCTGGGATTACAGGTGTGAGCCATCGAGCCTGGCCAGGAAGCTTTTCTGAGATGGGAGTTTTCTTTCACCCACGCAGTCTGGAATGAAGTGGCACAATCTCTGCTCACCTCTGCCCCAGGGTTCAAGTGACTTTCCTAACAGTTCTCCCAAGTAGCTGGGATTATAGGTGCCTGGCTCATTTGTATTTTTTATTTTTTTGAGACAGTCTTGCTCTGTCGCCAGGCTGGAGTGCAGTGGAGTGATCCTGGCTCTCTGCAACTTCCCGTTTGGTTTCAAGCAATTCTCCTGTCTCAGCCTCCCGAGTTAGCTGGGACTACAGGCACCCACCACGTGCCCAGCTAATTTTTTTGTAGTTTTAGTAGAGACAAGGTTTCACCATGTTAGGATGGTCTCGATCTCTTGACCTCGTGGTCTGCCCACCTTGGCCTCCCAAAGTGCTGGGATTACAGGCGTGAGCCACCGCGGCCGGCCTAATTTGTATTTTTACTACAGATGGATTTTCACCATGTTGGTCAGGCTGGTCTTGAACTCCTGACCTCAGGTAATCCGCCCACCTTGGTCTCCCAAACTGCTAGGATTACAGATGTGAGCCACCATGCCTGGCCATTAGGACACTGTTGTGTTTTTTTATTTGTTTTTTTTTTTGAGACGGAGTCTCGCTCTGTAGCCAGGCTGGAGTGAAGTGGTACAATCTTGGCTCACTGCAATCTTCACCTCCTGGGTTCAAGTGATTCCCCTGCCTCAGCCTCCCAAGCAACTGGGACTACAGGTGCATGCCACCACACCCAGCTATTTTGTGTACATTAGTAGAAACAGGGCTTCACTATGTTGGCCAGGATAGTCTTGGTCTCCTGACCTCGTGATCTGCCTGCCTTGACCTCCCAAAGTGCTGGGATTACAGGTCTGAGCCACTGCACCCGGCTTTATTTTTATTGTTTTTTTTTTTTTTTTTTTTTTTTTTTT
>NW_022436952.1:1235830-1244447 GCF_009761245.1 Sapajus apella | reverse complement strand
GCTCTTGTTACCCAGGCTGGAGTGCAATGGCACGATCTCGGCTCACCACAACCTCCGCCTCCCGGGTTCAGGCAATTCTCCTGCCCCAGCTTCCTGAGTCGCTGGGATTACAGGCACGCGCCACCATGCCCAGCTAATGTTTTGTATTTTTAGTAGAGACGGGGTTTCACCATGTTGACCAGGATGGTCTCGATCTCTTGACCTCGTGATCCACCCGCCTCGGCCTCCCACAGTGCTGGGATTACAGGCTTGAGCCACCGCGCCCGGCTATTTTTATTGTTACTATTTTTTGAGATGGAGTCTTGCTCTGTCACCCAGGCTGGAGTGCAGTGGCACGATCTCTGCTCACTGCAACTTCTGCCTCCTGGGTTCAAGTGATTCTCCTGCCTCAGCCTCATGAGTAGCTGGGATTACGGGTACACACCACCACACCTAGCTAATTTTATATTTTTAGTAGAGATGGGGTTTCATCATGTTGGTCAGGATGGTCCCAAACTCCTGACCTCATGATCTGCCCGCCTCAGCCTCCCACAGTGTTGGGATTACAGTCATAAGCCACTGCGCCTGGCTTTTTTTATTTATTGCCCAGGCTGGAGTGCAGTGGCATGATCTCGGCTCACTGCAACCTCTGCCTCCTGTGTTCCGCGATTCTTCTGCCTCAGTCTCCCGAGTAGCTGTGATTACAGGCGCCTGGTTAATTCTTTTTTTTTTTTTTTAGTAGAAACAGGGTTTCACCAACTTGGCCAGGCTGGTCTTGAACTCCTGACCTCATGATCCACCTGCCTCGGCCTCCCAAAGTGCTGGTATTACAGGTGTGAACCACCACGCCCGGCCTCATTAGAAAACTTTTTCTTTTTTGAGACAGTCTTGCTCCATCACCAGGCACCAGACTTGAGTGCAGTGGCATGATCTCGGCTCACTGCAACCTCCGCCTCCCTTTAAGCAATTCTCCTGCCTCAGCCTCCAGAGTAGCTGAGACTACAGGTACGTGCCACCACGCCCAGCTAATTTTTGTATTTTTAGTAGAGACGGGGTTTCACCATGTTGGCTAGGATGGTCTCCATTTCTTGACCTCGTGATCCACCTGTCTTCGGCCTCACAAAGTGCTGGGATTACAGGCATGAGCCACCATGCCTGGCCAGGAAACTTTTTAACTTGAATCTTCTCAAAAAAATAAATAAATAAAAAATAAAAAACAAAAAGAAAGAATCTTCTCACACCTAAGTATTAAGGTATCTTTATTGAGACAGACTCCTATTAAGTAGCTTACTCAGGGTCACAGAAATGGGGCTGAATTTAAAACACTTGACTAAAAATACAGCAAGTTTTCTCCATTGTACCTCAAAGCCCAAGTTCAAATACTATTCCTACCAGCTTTGGATCCGTGCTTCTCTGATTCCTAGCCCTGTGATCTTGGGCAAGTTTTAAATTCTCTGTGCCTCAATTTTCTCATCTGTAAAGTGAAGAAAATAGAACCCACTTCATGGCTTTTTTTTTTTTTTTTTTTTGAGACAGAGTCTTGCACTGTCACCCAGGCTGTAGTGCAGGGGCATGATCTCGGCTCACCGCAACCTCGCCTCCCAAGTTCAAGCAATTCTTCTGCCTCAGCCTCACCAGCAGCTGGGACTACAGGTGTATGCCATCATGCCTGGCTAATTTTTGTATTTTTAGTAGAGATAGCGTTTCACCATATTAGCCAGGCTGGTCTCAACCTCCTGACCTCATGTTCTGCCCAACTCGGCCTCCCAACGTGCTGGGATTACAGGTGTGAGCCACCGCACTCGGCCATAGCATTGTTTTGAAGAGTTAATTTATGTAAAACAGAAGGTTGTTGGGCACATAATAGCTCTCTGTGCTAGCCACTGTTACAGTTTTGTGAACTTGAACTATGGGCTTTATCTGTCCTGATTGTGTTTCTCATTCATTCACCAATTATCATTATTATTATTATTTTCAAATAGAGTCTTGCACTGTCGCCCAGACTGGAGTGCCATGGTGTGATCTTGGCTCACTGCAACCTTTGCCTACCGGGTTCCAGCTATTCTCCTGCCTCAGCCCCCCAAGTAGCTGGGATTACAGGAATGCACCACCATGTCCAGATAATGTTTGTATTTTTTTAGTAGAGACCGGATTTCACCATGTTGCCCAGGCTGGTCTCTAACTCCTGACCTCAGGTGATCTGCCCGCCTGGGCCTCCCGAAGTGCTGGGGTTACAGGTGTGAGCCACCGCTCCAGCTCATTCAGCAATTACTTTACCAATGTGGGATGTGCCCAGCATTATTCTAGGCTCTACAGAAATAATCTATTGACAAAACAGGGTCTAACAATGTGCTTCTTGGAGATTGATTGCCTGGGAATGGTTGATTGGGACCAGTTTGCAGTTGCTGTGAGGTGGCTTCCCTTGAGGGAGCACGGCTGAGTGAAGTCAACTTTGATGACCAAGAATGCTCCTCCCAGGGGTGGGGAAACCTCGGCAGGCGGCGGCATGTGAGCACCAGAGGGCAGGGATTTCACCGAAATGAAAGTGGAAGCAAACAGCCTGCGAGCAAAACCATTTCACGTCCTGCTGGGGCTGGGAGAGACCAAAACCCTTCAGAAGGTACAAACAGGAGTTCAGCTGTGGTGGATTCTGCCACTGTGCCCAGCTCTGAAGCCTCAGCTCTTGCCGAACAGACCGGAGACCCATGTCAGCCCCGAGGGATGGCGTAAGTGAGGAGAAGGGAGTTGGGAGGTGGGGAAACAGGAGCGATCCTCTTGGCTAGGAACCCGCAGGTATCTCAGGGCCTGACTGCCAAGCCTCTCCCTGCTCATCTGAGACTGGCTGAACGGCTGGGGAGAAACGCAAGGCCGGGATGACCTCCCCACTATGCAGTTGGTCCCCTAACCTATTGCCTCAGACAGCAGGAGCTCATTAAACCCTGTGTCTGTGTGCACCTCTCTGGAGAGAGGATTGTACTTTCCGTCAGATACACAAAGGGTTCTGTGACCCAAATAAGAATTGTTCTAGGCAGGGCGTGGTGGCTCATGCCTATAATCCTAGCACTTTGGGATGCCTGGGCAACACAGTGAAACCCTGTCTCTACTAAAATACAAAAAATTAGCTGGGCGTGGCGGCATGCTTCTGTAATTCTGGCTACTTGGGAGGCTGAGACAGGAGAATTGCTTGAACCTGGGAGGTGGAGGTTGCAGTGAGCCCAGATTGCACCACGGCACTCCAGCCTGGATGACAGAGTGAGACTCCATCTCAAAAAAAAAAAAGAATTGTTCTAGTAACTAACACATCCTTATCCCCTCCTGAGGTCTCCCGTCTACCAAAATTCTCCTCCTCCTGATAATTCCATCTCATCTTAACCTTGGGCCCTCTCCAGGTTCAGGAATAAGTTTTCCTCCTCTGGGAGCTAAGCTTCCCTCTCCCCTGGTCCACCCTTTCCTGACATAAATGCCCCTTCCTGTGCTAGACTAAGCTCCAGGAGGACTGGTGCCCTGTCTACCCTGCTCATCACTCATCCCCAGTGCCCAGCACAGTGCCTGGCATGTAGACCCTACGTGTTTCCTGGCATGCGGCAGGCATTCAGTGAACACTGTTGAATAAATGAATCTTATCCTCTCTCCACTTTCTTCAGCCTATCCCTCCCTGATACCACACCATCTGTAACAAACACACAGACCCCTCACCTGGAAATGTTTCATTTGCCCTTCAAGTATAATAAGATCCCAGAGCCAGGTGTGGTGGCTCACACCTGTAATCCCAGCAGTTTGGGAGGCCGAGGTGGGCAGATTACCTGAGCTCAGGGTTCAAGACCAGCCTGGGCAACATGGCGAAACCCCATCTCTACAAAAAATACAAACATTAGCCAGGTGTGGTGGTGCACACTTGTAGTCCCAGCTACTTAGGGGGCCGAGGCAGGAGAATAGCTTGTACCCAGGAGGTCAAGGCTGCAGTGAGCCATGTTCACACCGCTGCACACCAGCCTGGGTGACAGCAAGACACCCCCCCTGCTCCCATCTCTAAGACAGAAAAGAAAAAAGGAGCCATCCTGCCTGTTTTCAAATCCTGCTTTATCCCATTGTGTGGTCCAGGGAAATCATTAGCCTTTCTAAAGTTTACAGTTTAAGCTCTATTTCCTCTCACAAGAATACCTACCTGCAAGAATTAACCTAGAGGAATTAGATTGGGTGAGGTGGCTCACACCTATAATCCCAGCCAGCACTTTGGGAGGCCAAGGTGGGTTGGTCACTTGAGGTCAGGAGTTTGAGACCAGCCTGGCCACATGGGGAAACCCCATCTCTACTAAAAATACAAAAATTAGCCAGGCATGGTGGCACACACCTGTAATCCCAGCTACTCGGGAGGCTGAATCGCTTGAACCTGGGAGGCGGAGGTTGCAGTGAGCCAAAATCATGCCATTGCACTCCAGCTTGGGCAACAAGAGCGAAACTCTGTCTCGAAAAAAAAAAAAAAAAAAGAAAAGAAATAAATAACTAAAAATACAAAAACTTTGCTGGTCATGGTGGTGCATGCCTGTAATCCTAACACTTGGGAAACTGAGGCAGGAGAATTGCTTGAACCCGGGAGGTGGAGGTTGCAGTGAGCCGAGATTGTGCCATTTCCCTCCAGCCTGGGCAACAAGAACAAAACTGTGTCTCAAAAAACAGAAAATAAATAAATAAAAATACAAAAAATTAGCTGGGCATGGTGGCAGGCACAACAGGAATAATCCCAGCTACGCAGGAGGCTGAGGCAGGAGAATCACTTGAACCCAGGAGGCGGAGGTTGCAGTGAGCTGAGATCATGCCACTGCACTCCAACCTGGGCAATGAGAGCGAAACTCCGTCTCAAAAAAAAAAAAGGAATTATACTTCAAGAATCAAACTAGATAATCCATAGATTAACACAGTAAAAACTCATTGCACTGTTTAACACCTACTGAGCATTCAATATGTGTTTCTTGGGCCGGGCGCGGTGGCTCAAGCCTGTAATCCCAGCACTTTGGGAGGCCGAGGCGGGTGGATCATGAGGTCAAGAGATCGAGACCATCCTGGTCAGCACGGTGAAACCCCGTCTCTACTAAAAATACAAAAAATTAGCTGGGCGTGGTGGCGCGTGCCTGTAATCCCAGCTACTCAGGAGGCTGAGGCAGGAGAATTGCCTGAACCCGGGAGGCGGAGGTTGCGGTGAGCCGAGATCGCGCCATTGCACTCCAGCCTGGGTAACAAGAGCGAAACTCCGTCCCCAAAAAAAAAAAAAAAAAAAAAAAAATGTGTTTCTTATTGTTAATATTATTGCCAAGCTTTTCAGAACTCCAATTCCCCAAGGACAATCTTTTTTTTTTTTTTTGGAGACAGAGTCTTGCTCTGTTGCCCAGGCTGGAGGGCAGTGGCATGATCTCAGCTCACCACAACCTCTGCCTCCCGGCTTCAAGCGATTCTCCTGCCTCAGCCTCCTGAGTAGCTGGGATTACAGGCGTGTGCCACCACACCCAGCTAATTTTTGTATTTTTAGTAGAGGTGGGGTTTCACCATGTTGGTCAGGCTGGTCTCTAACTCCTGACCTCGTGATGCACCCACCTCGGCCTCCCAAAGTGCTGGGATTTCAGGCATAAGCCACCAAGCCTAGCCCCCAAGGACAATCTTAATTCACCCACACACTCCTACCTCTCTGCTAAAACTGCTGTTTTTTGTGGGGTTTTTTTGCCCAGTTCTCATTCTTCTAGACACAGTGCAATCTTGAACTCCAGTGTTCAAGAGATCCTCCCAACTCAGCCTTCCAAGTAGCTAAGACTATAGGCAGGCACCACCATGACTGACCAATTTGGTTAAAATTTTCTTTGTAGAGATGGTGCTTCAACATGTTGCCCAGGCTGGTCTTAAACTCTTGACCTCAAGTGATCCTCCTGCCTTGGGCTTCCCAAAGTGCTGGGATTACATACATGGCCCTCTTCATGGCCTTTGTATATTTAAAGGAAGGGAGAAATGAAGGAAAGAAGCTGTCCAGAAAATTGTATTTTTCTAAAAAAAAATTCCACAAAATAGCCAGGCACAGTGGATCATGCCTGTAATCCCAGCACTTTGGGAGGCTGGGGCGGGCAGATCACGAAGTCAGGAGTTCAAGACCATCCTGGCCAACAGAGTGAAATCTCATCTCTACTAAAAATACAAAAATTAGCCAAGAAATGGTGGCATGTGCTTGTAGTCCCAACTACTCGGGAAGCTGAGGCAGGAGAATCACTTGAACCCGGGAGGTAGAGGTTGCGGTGAGCAGAGATCCTGCCACTGCACTCTAGCTTGGGCAACAGAGTGAGAATTCATCTCAAAAGCAAAAAAAAAAAAAAAAATGGGCACAGTGGCTCATGCCTGTAATCCCAGCACTTTGGGAAGCCAAGGTGGGTGAATCACAAGATAAGGAGTTTGAGAAAAGCCTAGCCAATATGGTGAAACCCTGTCTCTAGTAAAAATACAAAAATTAGCCAGGTGTGGTGGCATGTGCCTATAGTCCCAGCTACTTGGGAGGCTGAGGCAGCAGAATCACTTGAACCCGGGAGGCAGACGTTGCAGTGAGCCGAGATTGTGCCACTGCACTCCAGCCTGAGCAACAGAGCAAGACTCTGTCTCAAACCAAAAAAAAAAAAAAGATAAAGGAAAAAAAAGGCTGGGCACAGTAACTCATGCCTGTAATCCGGTCACTTTGAAAGGCCGAGCAAAGTGGATGGGAGGCTGAGGCAGGAGAATTGCTTGAACCCAGGAGGCAGAGGTTGCAGTGAGCCGAGATCGTGCCACTGCACTCCAGCCTGGCAACAGAGTGAGACCCTGTCTCAAAAAAAAAAAAAAAAGGCCAAGCATGATGACAGGTGCCTGTAATCCCAGTTACTTGGGAGGCTGAGGCAGGAGAAGCTTGAACCCAGGAGGCGGAGGTTGCAGTGAACCAAGATCACGCCACTGTACTCCAGCCTGAGCAACAGGGAGAGACTCCATCTTAGAAGAGGAAAAAAAAAAAAAAAAAGTTGGCATGATGGCACATGCCTGCTAGCTACTTGGGAGGCTGAGAGAGATGAGAAGATCGATTGATTCTGGGAATTTGAGGCTGCAGTGAGTCATGATCGAGTAACTGTACTCCAGTCTGGGTGACATTGAGACTTTGTCTCAAAAAATGAAACAAAACAAAAACATGGGTAGATTTGCAGAGGGCAAAACTTGGTTGGGTTTTTTTTTTTTTTTTTTTTTTTGAGTTGGAGTTGCTCTTGTTGCCCAGCTGGAGTGCAGTGGCACAGTCTCAGCTCACTGCAACCTCCGCCTCCCGAGTTCAAGCGATTCTCCTGCTTCAGCCTCCAGGGTAGCTGGGACTACAGGCACGTGCCACCATGCCTGGCTAATTTTGTATTTTTTTTTTCTTTTTGATTTTTTCAAGCAACAACATGCAGGGTTTATTTTTCGTAGAGGCGGGGTTTCTTTATGTTAGTCAGGCTGGTCTCAAACTCCCGACCTCAGGTGGTCAGACCGCCTCGGCCTCCCAAAGTGCTGGGATTACAGGCATGAGCCATCATACCCAGCCAGGAGAGATTTACTTTAACAGGGACCTGGTCTCTCCAGTGCATCAGAATCCCCACCACTCTCTGTCTTCCTACATGGCTCTATTAACTCATTGATGTCATCTAACTGACCCTTAAAGGCACTGTGTTGGCACTCTCTGATTTATAGAAATACGAATAACTAAGAGTCTTCCTAAACCAGCATAATTTGGTCAAGCTCTAGTTTTCCTCTGCTAAAAATTGAATAAACTCACACTGAATTTCTTTGGTGCCCTCTGTAACATGCTCCTTTACTGTCATTCATTCACTTTATTTATTCATTTGACACACTTGTACTGGAGACATCTTTTGTGCCAGTGACCTTGCTGGACACTGGGAATACAGAGATGGTCATGACAGAGTCCTGTCTTTCCAAGGACCTCATGCTTCTCTGAGCTGACCTTATTTATCAGGATTCCTAACCACAAGGTGAGCTCTGCTCCATATCACAAACAAAGGTGCATTTATTGGTATCCCTGGTGTCACTTCCCTACCTATGATGTCAGCTCTCTCTGGACCCACTCCATATCACACCCAGCCTAAAGGGTTGCTTGGTGTACAGTGGAAAGTGGGGCAGTCAAGGGACAAACTAGAAGATGAGTAAGCTACCTCCCCACCCTGGGCTTCATGTCTTCACTGTAAAGCACAGGTCAGCAGGGTGGGCTCTGGAGTCAGATAGCCTAGGACCATATGACTTTGGGCAAGTCATTTAACCTCTCTGAGCTTTAATTTCCTCATCTATAAAATAAGGATTGGTTGGGTGTGGTGGCTTACATGTGTAATCCCAGCCCTTTAGGAGACCGAGGTGGGTGGATCATCTGAGGTCAGGAGTCCAAGACCAGCCTGGCCAACATGGTGAAAACCTGCTTCTACTAAAAATACAAAAATTAGCCAGGCATGGTGGTGGGTGCCTGTAATACCAACTACTCGGGAGGCTGAGGCAAGAGATTTGCTTGAACCCAGGAGGTGGAGGCTACAGTGAGCCATGATGATGCCGCTGCACTGCAGCCTGGGAGACAAAGCAAGACTCCATCTCAAAAAAAAAAAAAAAA
>NW_022436952.1:1227041-1235730 GCF_009761245.1 Sapajus apella | reverse complement strand
TCACGCCTGTAATCCCAGCACTTTGGGAGGCCCAGGCAGGTGGATCATAAAGTCAAGAGTTCAAGACCAGCCTGCCCAACATGGTGAAACCCCATCCTTATTAAAAATACAAAACTTAGCTGGGTGTCATGGTGCATGCCTGTAATCACAGCTACTCAGGAAGCTGAGGCAGGAGAATCACTTGAACCCAGGAGGTGGAGGTTCCAGTGAGCCGAGATTGAACCATTGCACTCCAGCCTGGGCGACCGAGTGAGACTCCGTTTAAAAAAATAAATAAATAAATAGATAAATAGATAAATAGGCTGGGCGCAGTGGCCCATGCCTGTAATCCCAGCACTTTGGGAGGCCGAGGCGGGTGGATCACGAGGTCAAGAGATCGAGACCATCCTGGTCAACATGGTGAAACCCAGTCTCTACTAAAAATACAAAAAATTAGCTGGGCATGGTGGCGCGTGCCTGTAATCCCAGCTACTCAGGAGGCTGAGGCAGGAGAATTGCCTGAACCCAGGAGGCGGAGGCTGCGGTGAGCCAAGATTTGCACCATTGCACTCCAGCCTGGGTAACAAGAGCGAAACTCCATCTCAAAAAATAAATAAATAAATAAATAAATAAATAAATAAATAAATAAATAAGATAGATACCCTGTTGTGAGAATTGAATGAAATAATTCATCAGGGGGTTTAGCATGGTGCCTGGCATATAGTAAGTACTTAGCAAATGTTAACAGTATTACTGTATGACATTTTGCAACTAGTCTCTTCTCCTCTTGGAGATGTCCCTAATTGGGTTAACCCCTTTGGATTGTCCCTCCTCCAAACTCTGGCTGCCCTTCACAATCAGGCATGTGATTGTCAACTACCTTGAGCACTGTTTGGCAGGCCTGAGGGCTATGTACCCTTATCTTCCACTGCTCTGTCAGTGCCCAGCACTTCCTAGCAGGAGCTCGGTGTTTGTTGAACTCTAGATCTGTGATCAGGAACAAATCATGGCTGCTACAAAGCCTCCTGCCCTTTCAAGAGCAGCTGAGATGATGCCAGCCGAGCCCTGAGTGGAGGGGGCCAGGATCAGCCCAGGCAGCATAAGGGGGTTGGGTTATTCTGGAGCTTTGCATCAACTTTGCTTCTGGAGAGTCCAGGATAGGCCCCCATTCCCCTGGGCTTGTGGAGTCTCCTCTGGAAGGGCAGGTGGAAGTCTGGTTGTTTCCTTCTGTTCCAGCAGGCCCTCCATGCCCTTCTGGAAGAGCAGGCCAGACTCAAGATGAGGCTGCAGGAGCTGCAGCAGCAGAGAAAGGAGCTCGGGGACTCCCCCAAAGACAAGGTAAGGTGGGAGACCTGGTGTTGTCTGGTTGAGCTGGTGAGGCTGGGCATGATGGCTCACACCTGTAACCTGTAATCCCAGCACTTTGGTAGGCCGTGGTGGGCTGACCACTTGAGGTTAGGAGTTTGAGATCAGCCTGACTAACATGGTGAAACCCTGTCTCTACTAAAAATACAACAATTAGGCCGGGTGCAGTGGCTCACGCCTATAATCCCAGCACTTTGGGAGGCCAAGGTGGGCAGGTCACCTGAGGTTGGGAGTTTGAAACCCCGAGTTGTATTTTTTTTTCCTCCTCCTCCCTCCTGAGTTGTATTTTTTTTTTTTTTTTAGTAGAGACGGGGTTTCTCCATGTTGGTCAGACTGGTCTCGAACTTTTGACCTCAGGTGATCCGCCTGTCTTGGCCCCCCAAAGTGTTGGGATTATAGGCATGAGCCTCCCAGGACAAATTAAGATGTTGTATGTAAATTGCCCGGTATGGACCAGACCACTCTTCTTTTTTTTTTTTTTTTTCTTTTGAGACGGAGTTTCGCTCTTGTTACCCAGGCTGGAGTGCAACCTCCGCCTCCTGGGTTCAGGCAATTCTCCTGCCTTAACTTCCTCAGTAGCTGGGATTACAGGCACGTGCCACCATGCCCAGCTAATGTTTTGTATTTTTAGTAGAGATGGGGTTTCACCATGTTGACCAGGATGGTCTCGATCTCTTGACCTCGTGATCCACCCGCCTCGGCCTCTCAAAGTGCTGGGATTACAGGCTTGAGCCACCGTGCCCGGCCTAATTTTGTGTTTTTAATAGAGATGGGGTTTCATCATATTGGTCTGGCTGGTCTTGAACTTCTGACCTCAGGTGATCCTCCCGCCTCAGCCTCCCAAAGTACTGGGATTACAGAGGTAAACCACCCTGCCCGGGCCTCATCCACTCATTTATCCGGGTTTTCTTTCAGTAAATGTATTTATCTCCAGCAATCAGTATCAGTGGAATGGAATTGGGGATGCCTTCCTCCTAGGTGGGAATGAGAAACACTCCTACTCCCCTCCCCACTTCCAGGTCTTATTTTCAGTGCCGAAGATCCCCTTGGTATTCCGAGGACACACCCAGCAGGACAGGGAAATGCCTAAGTCTTTAGTTTCCAATTTGAGGATCCACTGCCCTCTGCCTGCAGGCTCTGCTCTGGTCACCTTCGATGACCCCAAAGGTGAGCTCTTGGGGAGTGTCAGGAGACAGGTGGGGAGGATTCCCAGTACTGACCCTGTTTCCCCACCACCCAGTGGCTGAGCAGGTGCTGCAACAAAAGGAGCACACGATCGACATGGAGGAGTGCCGGCTGCGGGTGCAGGTCCAGCCCTTGGAGCTGCCCATGGTCACCACCATCCAGGTGACAGAATGGCAGAATCCTGGGACATGCAAAGGGTGCCATGCATCTGGGGCTGGGGAAGTGGTGCTGTGTCTGGGACCACCCCTTGCTGTCTCCTGCTAGGTGTCCAGCCAGATGAGGAGCCAGAGGGTGTTGGTCAGTGGATTTCCTGCCAACCTCAGTCTGAGTGAGGAGGAGCTGTTGGACAAGCTGGAGATCTTCTTTGGCAAGACTAAGAACGGGGGTGGCGACGTGGAGGTTCGGGAGCTGCTGCAAGGGAGTGTCATGCTGGACTTTGCTAAGGATGGAGGTGAGGGTCATGCTGGCCTCCTGCAGGGGAGATGAGGGTACAGGGTGCAGAAGATGAGGGTTCAGGGAGCAGAGAGGACTTGATGCTAAAGGTCCACCCCTCCTTGTTCCCCACAGTGGCCCAGCGCCTGTGCCAGATTGGCCAATTCAGAGTGCCACTGGGTGGGCAGGAAGTCCCTCTGAGAGTCTCTCCCTGCATGAATGGGGAGATCCAGAAGGCTGAGGTAAGTAGGAAAGTGGCGAACAGGGGTTGGGCTGGGTAACCTGTCTGCCTGTCAGGAACTTGCCCAATGAAGGATCAGAGACCCCAAACCCCACTGACCTACCCACCACCAGCCTCTCCAGGCCTCCTGACCCCATACCCCCATGGGGCACTGCCTGCCCTGCCCCCTTCCCCCTGCGCCTTACTCCCACGAGCCTTTGTCATCTCTTGGCTACTTTTCCAGATCAGCTCACAGCCAGTGTCCCACTCTGTGCTGGTTCTCAACATTCCTGATGTCCTGGATGGCCCGGAGCTGCATGACGTCCTGGAGATCCACTTCCAGAAGCCCACGCGGGGGGGCGGGGAGGTAGAAGCCCTGACAGTCATACCCCAAGGACAGCAGGGCCTAGCAGTCTTCACTTCAGAGTCAGGCTAGGGCCTCCCTTCTCATCCTCCCTGCCCCCTCCCAAGGTTCTCATGCTGGGCTGGACTTGGGTGCCCACGTAGGAGGTCTTTACGTTCACCAACACTGGGGAGGGATTCCACATTGTGAAACACTGCCAAGAACAGTAAAAAGAGCCAGCATGGCATGACGTTCTTCCTCATTTCACTCATGAAAGGAAACCTGGTTTGGGAATGGAAGGAGGCAGGGGGATGGGAAGAAGCCCAGATCTTCCACCAGCAGAGCTGGCCTTCCAGGAGCTCACCTTCCCCTCCACTCTCAGAGGCAAAGAGCAGGAGCCAGGGTTTGGCTTTTTATTGACACAAACACAAAGGCAGCTGTGGTAATGGGGTGGGGTACACAAAAGCAGAAATCGCACTTCACACATTTAGTCCTCATTTAGACAATGAGGAGGCTGAGCCTGTCCCCCCACCTCCCATTGCAATGGTTGGGGCGATAACCCTCCCTAATCCTAGCTCAGTGAGCAGAGGGAGTGACCTCCCTACCCAGGAAGTCCCCATTTTGGTCACAGTGGCCCAGGTCCTGACCATCCCCCTTTGTACTCCCCTGCTTCATCTCCCCACCCATGTAAACAAAAGTTTTGGGCTGAGTTTGATAAGCTGCCTCTCTGCTTTGAGAAGGCAGTGGGGCCTCCCCTAACTGCAAGGGGAATGTGCTTGGATTTTTACTTTGGTCCCAGAACAAGAAACAGACAGCACTGCCTTTCAGACCTCTGGCTGGTAAATGCCACACGTATCTGCAAGGCTGAGGAAGCTTCCCCGCCTTTCTCCTCAACCACCGCACAGGCAGGACATGGCACAGACCTCGATGAGGGCACCTGTTTTTGCCCTGCTCCCCAGGAGGCTCGGGGCTGCCCCCACCCAATGTCACACAGATTTTTGGCAGTGTTGTGGGACTGGGGAGGAGTGAAACCCCAGCTCCACCAGAACAAGGAAGGCACTGGGGAGAACAGGGGTGGAGAAGGAGGTGGGAGAAGGGTCCTCCTTCCGCCCCACCACACACACACAAGCACAGGTTTTCATTGCTAAGGCACTGAGAACAAATCCAGAGAACTCAGTGAAGGGTGGGGGCTCTGTATCCCTCCTAGAGTTGTGACCTAGGGGGGTAGGTCAGATTCCTGCCCTGTTGTAAGAGGCAGCCTTGGTTAAGAATGGCAGAAAACCGGGAGATGGAAGAAGCCCAATTGTGCTTAAGAAGTTGAGAACAGAGGACAAGGTGGGGACTGGTCAAGCCCAGAGGTGGGCGCTGGTTGGCCCAGGCTGAAGGGACACTAGGGAGAGACAGGTACATGCTGGACTCACAGAGATTGGCCCCATATCCTGAGCTGACATTTCTATTCTTTGGGGAGGCGGCGGGGCAGGGTGGGAGGGAAGACGAGGCAGAGGTGGAAGCTCACAGAACATAACAGTGGGGACTGGCGAACCTTGGCACAAAAGCAGCACAGCAGGCCCGGGGAAAGGGTGGGGGCAGGAAGCAGCCAGCCTCCCTCTGACCCTCCCTGTCCCCTTGGCAGGGCCCAGACATCCAAATGGTCACTTCCCAACCTCTTCAGAGGTCAGGAAGCAGGGAGGGGCAGGGGAGCACGGTCATCACCACAGAGACCTTCGGGGGAGGGAGGGCAGAGCACTATGAGAGGCTGAAATGCAAGTCTGGTGGTCAGCAGAATGCAGCTTCCCGACTTCTCCCTTCACGGGTCTCATAGCCCCTCCTCCTAGTTCTCCTTCTCTGGCCCTGGAACCAGGAGGACCTTGCCCACATTCTTCTTCTCTTGCATCTGCTTCATGGCATCAGCCACCTGGGGAGGAAGGCAAGCTGTGGCTCCCAGTGCTATCCAGCCCCCGGGCAACAAGAGCCAGTGCGATGCAGGCAGCCCTCCTCCTCCCCAAGCATCAGCCCCTTGGGACCCCAGCCTTCTTGAGCCCTACCCAAGCCCTCCCGGCAAAGTCCTCACAAGTCACCTTCTCGAAGGGCCAGACCGAGTCAATGCGGGGCTTGATGTGGCCCTGGTTGTACAGAGCCAGGAGGCGGGCCACCACACCACTGACCAGCTCCACCTCACCCTCCAGGTAGCCCAGGTGGAAGCCACACACAGCCCGGTTGGCCTGCAGCAGCTGCAGAGCTGTCACGCTGAACTGATTCCACCATGTGCGGGCCAGGGCCATCAGGTTCCGTTTGGGGCCTGTCAGCAGGTTGGCCATTCCTGAGGGACAAGGTGACATGGCCTGTGAACCGAGGTGCCAGGCACATCCCTGTGTGCCTGACTCTGTGCTCTCTGTTCCCTGTCATCCCCTTGTGATTCTCCGTACCAGAGCCAGGGAATGATAGGCTAATTCTCAAACTGCTGGTTACCAGGCCCAAACCAACCCTGGCTGACCTAAGATTGATCTAGGGGCCAGGCACTGTGACTCACACCTGTAATCCCCGCAGTTTGGGAGGCCGAGGCAAGAGAATCACTTGCGGTCAGGAGTTCAAGACCAGCCTGGCCAACATGGTGAAACCTTGTTTCCACTAAAAATTCTAAAATTAGCTGGGCATGGTGGCACGTGCCTGTAGTCCCAGCTACTCGGGAGGCTGAGGCAGAAGAATTGCTTGAACCCAGGAGGTAGAGGATGCAGTGAGCTGAGATTGTGCCATTGCACTCCAGCCTGGGTGACAGAGTGAGACTTGGCCTTAAAAAAAAAATTAGCCAGGCGTGGAGACGGGCGCCTGTAATCCCAGCTACTCAGGAGGCTGAGGCAGAATTGCTTGAACCAGGGAGGTGGCTGTTGCAGTGAGCTGAGATTATACCACTGTGCTCCAGGATGGGTGACAGACTGAAACCCTCTCTCAAAAAAAAAAAAAAAAAAAAAGTCTAATCTTTTTGTATTTGTTTGTTTGAGTCATGGTCTCACTCTGCTGCCCGGGCAGGAGTACAGTGCTACCATGCCTGGCTAATTTTCATATTTTTTGTAGATATGAGGTTACATCATGTTGCCCAGGCTGGTCTTAAAGTCCTAGGCTCAAGCGCTCCACGTGCGCTGGCCTCCCAAAGTGCTGGGATTACAGGCATAAGCCACCATACCTGGCTTATTTTGTCGTGTGAAATACTTTTTTAAATGAAAATGCACCTTGCCTAAGACAACTCAGGGAGGTAGGACAGGGTAAATAACGCCCACATACAAAAAAAAAAAAAAAAAAAAAAAAAAAAAAACTTAGCCAGGTGTAGTGGCACATGCCTGTAATCCCAGCTACACAGGAGGCTGAGACAGGAGAATCACTTGAACACAGGAGGCAGAGGTTGCAGTGAACCAAACAACAAGAGCAAAACTCCATCTCAAAGAATATAGAATTTACTATGACTCACGTGATAAGTTGTGACAGAGAATGAAAAGAGCTGGCACCCAGGAATCAGCAATCTCAATGCAACATACAGGATCATTCTTAACCCTGATCGTCTACAAAGCACCTGAGTCCCTACCCCTTCAGTCCAAAGCCCTGGACCCCTATGTCCCACTCTTTAGACCCTCCCTCCTGCCCTAACATGTTGTCTCCATCCATGACCCACTGACTCACCATAGGTGATGACTTTGCCCATGGGTTTGAGGAGGTTGTAGCCCTTTGCAGTATCTGACCCACCCAGAGGGTCCATGACGATGTCCACTCCTGTCATAGAAAAGGGGAACCCAAGAACATTAGGATTCACAGATCTGCAGCTCCCCTCCCTGTCCTGTCCCTCCCTAACCCCTCCCATGTTCTGCCCCCCACCTTTAGGGGAAATCTTCTTGATCTCATCCACGTAGTCAGTCGTGTGATAGTCGATGGGATGTGTGACCCCATTCTCCTTCAGTGCCTCGTGCTTGCTGGCCGAGGCTGTTCCGAACACTGTCACATTCTCCACTGTACGGCACAGCTGCACGGCAGCCATACCCACACCCCCTGCAGCAAGACACCCGTAAGCAGGGGATATGGAGTTGCCCTGGCCACCAACCACTCCACTGTAGCCTCCCAAGGACTCAGCCCGTCACCTTTGCTTTGCCTAGGCTCATTTTAGGGTCCATGTCCAATTTCCATGACTGAGAAGTGATGGAGAGGGTGGCTAGAGAGGTGGGGGTGTGGGGTGAGGGCACGTTGCTAAGGATAACACACCAGACTAGACCTGGTGCCTGAATGTTACCACGGCAACTCTACTGCAGAGGCCTCTGGGCGCCACAGGCCAAGGCAGCCTGGTGTTGCCATGACAACAATCCAGACAGGCTGCAGGGAAGGGGCCTGGAAGGAAATCTGGGTGGGGTAAGGAGTGATAAAGGGAGGCCCCCTGTCACCTGCAGCCATGTGTACCAAGACGCTGTGGCCAGGCCGTAGGTTGCCAAAGTCAAAGAGGACCATATAGGCTGTAATGTAATTGACGAGCAAGGCAGCGGCTTCCTCAAAGGTCATGGTCTCAGGCATCAGGAAGGTATGGAGCGAGGCCACAGTCACCTCCTCCTGCCACATCCCTGATCGGTTCAACACCATCACCCGGTCTCCTACCTTGAAGAAGAGAAGAAGAGCATTGTTCAGTCACTCATTCGTTCACTCCCAAGATATTTACTGATTTTCCCCTAGGTACAAGGCCACCTTCTTCCAGATGAAGTAGCAGAAGCAGCAAAGTAGTCACGGTAATAATAATAATAATAACCTCATCACCAGCAACAATAACAACTCACCTTTGGCCGGGCACGGTGGCTCACACCTGTAATCCTAGCACTTTGGGAGGGTGAGGCGGGTGAATCATGAGGTTAGGAGTTCGAGACCAGCCTGACCAACATGTTGAAACCTCGTCTCTACTAAAAATACAAAAATTAGCCAGGCATGGTGGCACACACCTGTAATCCTAGGAGGCTGAGGCAGGAGAATCGGAGGCAGAGGTTGCAGTGAGCTGAGATGGTGCCACTGCACTCAAGCCTGGGCGACAGAGCAAGACTCCGAATTTAAAAAAAAAAGAAAGGAAAAAAACAACTCACCTTTACTGAGTGCTGATTGAGGGCCAAGCCCAATTTCTTTTTTTTTTTTTTTTTTTTTTTTTT
>NW_022436952.1:1210849-1222041 GCF_009761245.1 Sapajus apella | reverse complement strand
GCAACAAGAGTGAAACTCCGTCTCAAAAAAAAAAAAAAAAAAAGAAGCTGTTTGCATACAGGATGAATCCAACAAACCTGGCTCTGGTATCTGGGGCTGGCAGGTCTGCAAAGAGGCTGCATCTGAGAGGCCTCTCTTTGCAGGGTCTGCTTTAAAAAGAAACCCCTGGCTGGGCGAGGTGCTCATGCTTGTAATCAATTCCAGCACTTTGGGAGGCCGAGGCAGGTGAATCACCTGAAGTCGGGCATTTGAGACCAGCCTGACCAACATGGAGAAACCCCGTCTCTACTAAAAAATACAAAATTAGCCCAGCATGATGGCTCATGCCTGTAATCCCAGCTACTCAGGAGGTTGAGGCAGGAGAATCACTTGAACCAGGGAGTCGGAAGTTGCGGTGAGCCGAGATCATGCCATCGCACTCCAGCCTGGGCAACAAGAGCAAAACTCCGTTTCAAAGCGCGCACACACCCCTCCACCACACACACACACACACAGAAAACCCTCAACAAATGGCATGCTGAGGCCTCATCCCAGGTCTCTCAAAAAGCTGATCATTTTGAGTTCTCCGGTGTCCAGGGTTGTGGCCAAGATTAACGATAAAAGAGGAGAAACAGGCCTGCACACTTGGCCAACCTGTTCAAGGAGCCACACCTCTCCGTTCCAGTCCAAACCCTTGGCACCAGGGTTTCTGAAATGGGGGTCCTCCGCAGGGGGAATGCAGAGGGGGGTCCCACTCCCTGCACCGGGCGTTCCCAAGGGCAGCCCCGAGTCGTGGCCCGATGGCTGAGTCACAGGAGGAGGAGATACTGCAGTCACGAGAGACTCAGCCCAAGACAAAGATCGGGTGGCCCTATCCTGCCTAGCCCACCCCAAAACCAGATCGGCGGTGTGAGGCTGGTGGCGGTGGGGGAGCAAGGCTCTCTCTCCTCCATGATGGGCGTGTCTCGTCTCTTTGGCCTTGCTCTGGGAGGGGCCGCCTCACACCCCCACAGACCACGGGGCTGCATGTGACCAGGGCTCTGGCACGGCCGCGGTGCCCCCGCCCAACCCCGAAGGCAGAGCCCCTCAAGCTCCCTCGGGGAAAGGTGGCACTAGCCGTCACTCACAGTCACAGACTGCAATTACCCAGGGGGTGAGTGTTTGGTGGGCAGGGGTACAGGTGTGGTTTTAATGGGGATGGTAGGGACTGTAGAGTCGTTCTGCGCATGCGCAATGGCGCCTTATTGTTCCCCGCCCCCCCACCAGCACCGCTTATGGGCGGCGGCCACAACTACAAATGGTTGGGGAGGGGACGATAATTCCGTCTTCCCTCCCCACATAAATGCAGTTCTCCAGGAGTCCCAAAACACAAGTTCCTTTCCTACGCTTTCCATGCTCGTGCACCCAGGACCGCGAGTCTTCCCGCCCTGCCACACCCCCAGCGCCCGCCCACTGGTGCCCCACTGCCCCTTGGCCTCCGCAGCCCTGCCCTGCGCAGCCCGCTCACCTTGCGGTCGCTGACTCCCTCGCCTACGGCGATCACGACACCCGCGCCTTCCATGCCCGGAGTGACGGGCAGCGGCGGGAGCCGGTCGTACAGCCCCTGCCTGGCCATGAGGTCTGCGAAGTTGAGCCCACAGGCCCGCACCCGCAGTGTCAGCTGGCCAGGCCCGGGGGCCGGGGGCGCGGCTGGCCGGCTCTGCAGCTTCACCTTGTCGTAGCCTCCAAAGCCAGTGAGCACCAGGCAGCGCAGCGGCGGCGGCGAGGCGGCGGCGGCGGCCCCTTCAGAGGCTGCGGGCTGCTGGGGGTCGCTCGCTGCCTCGGCTTTCGGGTGCGGCGAAGAGGCGTCTTCCCCGGCCCCTGCCTCGGCCGCCGCCACCACGGTGGCCGCCTCAGCTACCTCTCTCTCGGCGGACATGGCTGGGACTCCCGACGACAGCGCACAGCTGGACGGAGAGTACACAGCTGGGGAGGGCGGGGCGCGTCGAGAAGAGCCGCGGCAGCGAGCTCCAGCGGGAGGGGCGGGGCTGGAGGGGGGGCGCCGGGAGGGGGCGGAGCCTCGCGCGCAGACTTAAAGGGCCAGGGCTACAGCGGCGCGAGCTGGGAGAGCACGAAAAGGGGAACAAGGAACGTCGGTGGTCCTGGGATCAAGCAGGCCGCGATTTATTTATTCATATTCAACCTTATTCAAATTAAAAACTATGTTAAGGGATAGGCCGGGCACGGTGGCTCACGCTTGTAATCCCAGCACTTTGGGAGGCTAAGGCCGGTGGATCATTTGAGGTCAGGAGTTCAAGACCAGCCTGGCCAGCATGGTGAAACTCCCGTCTTTACTAAAAATACAAAAATTAGCCGGGCAGTAGTGGCGGGAGCCTGTAATCCCAGATACTCGGGAGGCTGAGGCAGGAGAATCGCTTGAGCCTGGGAGGCGGAGGTTACGGTGAGCAGAGATTGCGCCACTGCACTCCAGTCTGGGCGATAGAGTGAGATTCTGTCTCAAGAAAAAAGTTAAGGGGCAGTCCCAAAACTTGAACTTACATGAGATTTCATATTTGGCGAGTCAGCCACCCGTGGACTGGAGCCCAATTAAATTGTGTCTCAGGCTTTGACTCTACCTTTATGTAACCCAGGTAGGGATGAGACTTCATTCACTCTGGTCTTGAAGAGGCAAAGTAGGAGCATGGAGACAAAGCCTTTAAAACTTTCTGACTTTGGTGTTAATGTTCTGTTCCTCAGTTTCCCTTCTATAAAATAGTAATGATGCTATGTGCTCTGGTTATGTTTTTATTTATTTATTTTTTAATACAGGGTCTCACTCTGTCACCCAGGCTGACGAGGTGGTGCGATCACGGCTCCCTGCAGCGTGAAACTCCCGGGCTCAAGCAATCTTCCCACCTCAGCCTCCTGAATAGCTGGGACCACAGGCGTGTGCCGCCACGCCCAGCTAATTTTATTTTTTATTACTCTTTGCAGAGCAGGGCTACCCCATAGGCAGTGTGCCTAGAGTGGTCAAACCCAGATAATTTTTAATTTATTTTTTCTAGAGACAAGGTCTCACTAGGTTGCCCAGCATGGTCTTGAACTCCTGCACGTAAGCATGCCTCCCAAAGTGCTGAAATTACAGGCGTGAGCCACCGCGTTCGGCTTCTAGTTATTGCCTCAGCCTCCCCAGTAGCTGGGACTAGAGGCACGCGCCACCATGCCCGGCTAATTTTTGTATTTTTAGTAGAGACGAGGTTTCACTATATTGGCCAGGCTGGTCTCGAACTCCTGACCTCGTATTCTGCCTGTCTCGGCCTCCCAAAGTGCTGGGATTACAGGCATGAGCCACCACATCCGGCCAAAAGAGCACTTATTTTTTATTTTTTTTTTTTGAGACAGAGTCTTTCTCTGTCGCCAGGTGCCAGGCTGGAGTGCAGTGATGCGATCTCGGCTTACTGCAGCCTCCACCTCCCAGGTTCAAGCAATTCTTCTGCCTCAGCCTCACGTAGCTGGGACTACAGGCGCGTGCCACCACGCCCAGCTAATTTTTGTGTTTTCCACCGTATTGTAATTTTGTATTTTTCACCATATTGGCCAGGCTGGTCTCAAACTCCTGACCTCCTAATCCACCCACCTTGGCCTCCCAAAGTGCTGGGATTACAGGCGTGAGCCACCACGCAGGGCCAAAAGCAGTTTTAAAAGGTAAAACCTACAAAAATTAGCAGAGCATGGTGGCGTGCGTCTGTAGTCCCAGCTACTCGGGAGGCTGAGGCAGGAGAATTGCTTGAACTCGGCAGTCGGAGGTTGCAGTGAGCTGAGTGAGATTGCGCCCCTGCACTCCAGCCTGGGCAACAAAGCGAGACTCGTCTCAAAATAAATAAACAAATAAATAAAATAAAAGGTAAAAAATGCCATGCAAATGCGTATCAGTGGTTTGATTATTGTTAGACTCTGAATGCAGCCTGACTTTAGGGCTTAGCTCTGGCTCCAGCAGAGCAGGGCTGTCACCGTGGCGGTTATTTCTCTTCCTCCTCATCTCCTTCTCCCCAAGCAACCACCAGAGGACGCAGCGCCCCCAAAACTTTGCATCCAGTGCTTGGCTGGAGGAACTCAGTCCATGCTTCTCTGCTGGTCTGGGCCCGCGGTTAAGTCAACGAAACCCGAGACCCGGCTGCCCGTTGCCATGGGGACGGAAAGCTATGACGTCACCACCGTCCGGTGGGTGTGCTGGGGTTCACCCTCCCATTTCCCCAAGACCTCCTGCCGGGACATGAGCGGAGGCGGGAGAGAAAACGAAAAAGGCTCCCTTCTTCCCCTAGCATCTTTCTCCCTCCGTGTTCAGGGAGTGGATGGCTGTTGCTGTGCTGTCCGCACTGGCACACCTGCGTGCACGCGTGGGTACACAGCAGGCCCCAGCTTCGCGCGTGTGCCGCTCACATTCTAACCCTAAGAACTTCGCCTGAACTCTACCCTGCCCTTATCTCCAAGGAAGTCCTATAAGCCCTGTTCGGCAGATCCCAAACCGGCAGGGGCCCCTCAGAGCAAGCTGGCGCGCTGGACCCCGGCTCTGAGGCCTCTGTTCCTGGGGCTCCGCCCAGATCTGCTGGGCCCCGCCCCCTGGCTGCGCGGGTGGGAGGCGGGGCCGGGGGGCGCGGCCGCCGGGCTGGGGGCGGGGCGGAGGGGGGGCCGCAGTCCCGGGGCGGGGGCTCAGCGCGAGCCCGCGAGATGCCGGTGTCGGCTGCCCGAGCGGCTGCAGCTGCAGCGGCGGGGGAGGCGGCGGCAGAGGAGGCGGTGGGGCCCGGGAGGGGGGTGGCGTGGGGGACCGGCGCGTAGCCGGGACCATGGAGGGGCAGAGCGGCCGCTGCAAGATCGTGGTGGTCGGAGATGCGGAGTGCGGCAAGACGGCGCTGCTGCAGGTGTTCGCCAAGGACGCCTATCCCGGGGTGAGGGACCGGTGTCTTCGGAGGGGGACGCTAAGGCTGCTGGGGGTGGGTGACAGGGGCCCTGGGGACGGATGGGAACGGGTACTCGGGTAACCAGACACAAGAGAGGGGGCCTTGGAGGACGAGGGGGAGACGTTGGGGGCTCAGGAAGGACTGCAGAGGATTGGGGTGGGAGGAATTAGGGAGCAGGGTGAGATGGTTGGGGTTTGGGAGAACCAGAGCATCCGGGAGGGAGGGCAAGGGGAATGTCGGAGGTCCTGGGCAATGGAGAGGGGAAGAACTAAGGGGCTGAAGGTACGAGAAAGGACCAGGAGGAGGACTGGGAGCTTAGCAGAGATTCTGCGGGGGGTGGGGGGGGGGCAGGAACTCCTGGGATCTCTCCTTTGCCCAATCCCAGACCAACTTGTGTACAGGGGCAGGGCTGGACCGGGTGTGGGAGTGAGGAGGGCATTTGTCTGTGGTGAGGACTTGGAGAGAGGATCTCATCTGGATCCATCCATATCTGCAGAGTTATGTCCCCACCGTGTTTGAGAACTACACCGCGAGCTTTGAGATCGACAAGCGCCGCATTGAGCTCAACATGTGGGACACTTCAGGTAGCCAAGTCCCTGGGGGTCACCCTGGCTTCCAAGGTGGCCCACTCTGTCCCCTCCCTTGGCTAGATCCTTAGGTTCCAGGTCAGCCCAGCCTATCCATCTAATTCCAGCAGGAAGGAAAAGTCAATTTTCTACTTAAAGCCAGGGAAACTGAGGCAGAACTTGCAAAGCCTGACAGAAACCATGTCCTGAATGAGAAAGCCTAGGATCTGGGCCCCTCAACTGGGTTCTGCCTACCTGGGAAAGTTGGGAAGGAATGGCTTTTAATTTGGAACATGTTTCTTAGGAGATAAGTCTGGGTTTAGAAAAGACATTTAGCGGTGGCTCACACCTGTAATCCTAGCACTTTGGGAGGCCAAGGTGGGCAGATTACCCGGGGTCAGGAGTTCGAGACTGGCCAACATGGTGAAACCCACAAAAATTAGCCGGGTGTATGGTGTGCGCTTGTAATCTCAGCTACCCAGGAGGCTGAGGCAGGAGAATCACTGGAACCTGGGAGGCAGAGGCTGCAGTGAGCCAAGATCCAGCCACTGCACTCCAGGCTGGGTGACAGAGCGAGACTCTGTCTCAAAAAAAAAAAAAAAAAAAAAAAAAGAGAAGACATTTAGAATGTCTTGAGTGAAGGGCGGGCATTGGGACTATTTCTCTCAACTGAACTAGAAATCTGAGGTCAAGTCCCAGGAGGATGGGAGTATTCTCCCTGCCACTGCTTTTTCTCCACCTGGCCCAGGGAGGGTTTTTATTTTTACAAGAGTTCCCTTCAGGGATTAGGTTGCCAAAGCCCACAAAGCACATGCAACATTTCATGAGAATGTAGATTTCCTGAGCTTCTCAAAGGAGTCCAAACCTCAGTCAAGATTAAAATTATTGCTTTTTAAACCCCTAGGGAAACAGAGAGCCATTTCCCACTATCTCACCTCCCTTCTGCCTGTTCCCTCGCTTGGGAAACACAGACTCTATGATGAGTATCAATGATTGCTCTTTTCCATTCTCTGCTCCCGGCATCCCTTGACCAAGCTCTCTAAGGTCTCCCATTCCCTTCCAGGCCTCCCACCCACTCAGGCCCCTCATGCTCTGTCTTCCTTCAGGTTCCTCTTACTATGATAACGTCCGGCCTCTGGCCTATCCTGATTCTGACGCTGTGCTCATCTGCTTCGACATTAGCCGACCAGAAACACTGGACAGTGTTCTCAAGAAGGTGGGAGCCTGGGGAAATAGGGCAGCTACACCAAGGGGGACCAGACACCATCGTCCTGACACATGGTGGGCCAGGAGGAGGGAGTGATGGCTGGGGTATGGCCATCAGCTGGTTAGCAGGTGAAGTTCTCATCCCTGCCACCCCTTCCTCCAGCCCCCATCCCTCCCAGCCACCCCCTTTCTGAAAGTCCTCAGAGCTAAGGGAGGTGGGGGAGTGAAGGGAGAAGTACTCACAGGATTCCTCCTCTGCTCTTCCCAACTCCTTGGGGTTGAGAGCCTCAGATGGAGGAGATGGGATGGGAATGCTGATCCTGGAGCTCAGCAAAGCCCTGTGGCCTCCTCTCCAGGCCCCTATTTCCATGAGAAAAGCTGGTGGTGAATGGACAGAAGTCAGCTAGGGCAGCCCCAGTTCCCAGGTGGGGGAGGGGAGGGGAGGGGAGGGGAGGAAAAGTTTGTTCCCAGGAAAGAGAGTATGGGAAAGGCGAGTGGGAATGGGAAGGTTCCAGGCTGGCAGACCCTTCATAGCCACTGTGGGAGAAGAGTCCGCAGGCCCACACCAGCCCTCTCCTCCCCCTGCTTCCCTCTCACCCCATCCTGCTCTCAACCCAAGCCTAGCATTCTCACCTCCTTCCTCATGTGGAGAGTCCAGAGGGATACATGGTTTCTGCACGCTGTGAGGAAGAGAGGGCACACTGCTGGCATGGAGCAGGGGCTCACCCTGTGCCTTCCTCCACCCCTCCACAATTCTCTTTTCTTCCCCTACATAGTGGCAAGGAGAGACTCAAGAGTTTTGCCCCAATGCCAAGGTTGTGCTGGTTGGCTGTAAACTGGATATGCGGACTGACCTGGCCACACTGAGGGAGCTGTCCAAGCAGAGGCTTATCCCTGTCACACATGAGCAGGTGGGACCCTTGACCTCGGACCTCTGACAGCCTAGACCTGTCACCTCTACCCCTTCAGTCACTGATTTGAAAACACCCTACCTGGCTCATCCCTTGTCCTGGCCTGTGACCTCTGACCTGATCCCTTGACCGCCCCCAGCCGTGACCTTCAACCCCAGCCCTCAGCCTCCATGCCCCTTTCTAAGCTTCAGGCTAAGACGTATAACTTTCTCCCATGCACTCCTTTTCCAGGGCACTGTGCTGGCCAAGCAGGTGGGGGCTGTGTCCTACGTGGAGTGCTCCTCCCGGTCCTCTGAGCGCAGCGTCAGGGATGTCTTCCATGTGG
This sequence comes from Sapajus apella, assembly GCF_009761245.1. NCBI lineage: Eukaryota > Metazoa > Chordata > Mammalia > Primates > Cebidae > Sapajus > Sapajus apella. The sequence continues at coordinate 1,214,117 of NW_022436952.1, read as the reverse complement.
CCACCGTGGCCTCCCTTGGCCGTGGCCATAGGCAGCTGCGCCGAACTGACTCACGCCGGGGAATGCAGCGATCCACTCAGCTGTCAGGACGGCCAGACCGAGGGAATGAGGGCGAGATACATAAGGATCGAGCCAAGAGCTGCAACCTCATGTGAGGGGCTAGGAGGGGGCAGGGTGTGAAGCGGGTGGTGAGGGACACAATTGTTTCCCTGCCTGCGCCCAGGCTTCCTGACCTCCTGAGCCTGTCTGGGAAGTCTGGGCAGGCAGAGCAAGCAATTCTTCTGGCAGGGGAGCTGGAGGGTAGAAGGGCATCATTTCTCATATCCTCCTCCCTTCTCTTCTCCAGTGGATGTTGAGGGAGCTGACAGGGCTGGCATCTGGGGCATGAACTGGGATGGGGCAGGTGGGGGTTAGGGAAGCTGGTATCAAACAGTGACCTCAGTGGAGTCTCCTATGTGAAGGGTACCCTCCCTCTCCACCCCCACCCTCCATATCCTGGTTCTCCACATCCAAGGAAAATGTCCATTCTGTGACCTTCTCTTTTCCTCTCTTCTCACTTGTGCAGCAGCTGTTCTCACTCATCTTAACCTCTAGGCAACATGCACTAAATTCAAAAGCAAGGAGAAACCCCTCCCCCCATCAGTCCACAAGCCTTAGAACCTCCCTTGCCCCAGTAGTCACCCAATAAAGCCCAAGTCCATGGAAAACGGCTGTGGCTTTAGTTTCGTTGCTTTTTAAAAAATCAATCTACCAATCTCTAGCAGTAGGAGGGAAAGTTAGACCTCAGCAGGGGAACTTTCCTGTCCATGTCCACAGGTGGAGCAGAGGACAAAGCCATAGTTTGGATCATTAGTGTCCTTTTAGGAGCCAGAATTGGGAGGAGACACCCTGGGACTGTTCATCCCAGTTAATGAAGTGGGCAATTCTCAGGCCTTTAGAGGGTTTTAGAGCCGCTGACATGCAATTAGTCAGCATTTCTCAGCCCAGCCAGGCCTGCTGCTAGTGGGAGCTAGCTCACCATCAGTACCCTCACCATCAGATCCTGCTCACCATCAGTACCCCTGGCTTGGAGCTTGCTGGTGCCCTGGGGGTTGCAGGGATAGGGAGGCATCAAAAGCCTCCACGTCACAGAAGCTAACCCTGTACAGTGTGCAGTGTCCCCCAAGGGGTCAGTAGTTTGATTCTGGGGTCTCCTGAGGGGCTCGGGCCAGGGACCTTTCTCTCCTTCCATGCTGAGTTCCTTGATGACTTTCAGGGGAGCATCAGCTGTGAGTTAGAGTCACCCTTACCCTGTCTTTTAAAGGAAAGACGGTGGAGGGGATTGCCGAGCGCCTGTTGTCAGGAAAGACAGTGCTGGTCTGTTTTCTTGGAGTCTGGTTTCAGATTGTCCTGTATTCCCTCCCTGGCTCTGGTCCCACTGGCCTCTTTTCGGTGACATTCTCCCCCAGGAACCATCCCTGGCCCTTCCCTCCCCCAGCTCCACCCCCTGCCCCAGCCCCAGCCAGTTCTTCCAGACACTGAAGAGAACACTGATCTTATGGGACTATCTGTGGGATCCCACCCAAATTTATAGCCCACTCCTTCATTTAGCAAATATGTACTGAACACCAAGTGTGTGTCACACACTGGCTTGGGAGATTGCAAGGACCAGTCTCTCAGCTTCTGGAGGCCAGCCCAGTGTGGAGGAGCAGTATCTCAGGTGTGAAGGTGCCATGGCTGAGGGATTTTTTTTTTTTTTTTAGTTTAAATTTTGTTTAACAGTTCTGGGTATGGAGGCTGAGGGATATTTGTACATGTATGGGGTGCTATGGGAGCTCTTTTGCAGCCTGAGAAGCCAGTCCTATGAGCCAGGGCCCGAGGGTTGAAGAGGAGTTTGCCAGGTGGGGAAGGGGTAGGAAAGGCACTCTGGGCAGAGGGTACAGCATGTGTAAACACGTGGGGATGAGAACGAGCATGGCACTGTTGGGGCTCCCATGGCAGGGAGAGTAGAAGGCAAGGCTGGGAAAAGGAACCAGGGTTTCATTCTGAGGATGTGAGGAGCCACCAGGAATTTCAGGCAGAGAGTGAAGTGATCAGATTTGTTTTTTGGATAGATGGTTATCTGGATGAGGTATTGGGGCTGGGAGATTTGGCTTTGAGATGTGCCATTTAAAATAGCTTCTCAGTGGTGGCTCACACCTATAATCCCAGCACTTTGGGAGGCCAAGCTGGGAGGATGGCTTGAGGCCAGGAGTTCAAGGCTGCAGCAAGCTATGATCATGCCATTATCTTCCAGCCTGAGTGTCAGAGTGAGATCCTGTCTCAAAAAAAAAAAAAAAAAAATAGCTTCTCCTTTCCCTTATGCCAGGTTCTAGTCTTGAGAGAACAGGAAATCCCTACCCACCACTCCCTGGCTCATCAGATACCACTATCCCAACCTCTCTTATGTGACTGGTCCATATCAGCCAGTCTGAAAGTCTAGGACACTTCAACGACATTTGAAATTAAGTGCTCTTGGGTAACCACCCCTTCAGACTGAGACCTGGTTAGGGACTGACTCAAGGACCCCGAGTCCTGGGCTAAAGGTACAGGAGAAGGCAGGGCTCCAGGCCCAGCAAGGTGGATCTCCATCTGTCTCTGAGGACTGACCCTTTCCCTACCGGGACCTGCCATAAAAACCGACTTGTGGTTTTTAGCTGAGTGGCTTCTCTTTTCCACTTTGGGCTTCTCAGTGCATAGCAGGTTCAAGCCTGCAACCACCAAAGTGTAGAGAGTGGAGAGTTTGTGTCCCCTCTTTCCTCCAACCTCCATCTCCTGCCATGTGAGCTCAGGGAATGCAAATGCATTTCAATATCCCCCTAAAGCAAACATAATTAGAAAGATCAATCAGCTAGAGGAACCCCGAAAGTTTAATACATTTTCAATACCACCAGGAATGGATTTTTGGTCCCATTCTTCAGGTCTCAGTTGCCAGATGTTTTATTTCTGGGGAGAAGGGCTCTGGGCTGAGGAGCTCAGTGGGTGGGAGGAGGAAATGGGACTGTTCCTAATTCCCAAAGAGGATCTCTGTAGACTGGAGGGAGGGGAACTTACTCCCTCCCCTGCCACAGATGCAGGAGTCACCCAGCTTCCTTCTCCACAGCTGTTTCCCTCACAAATTAGACACTGGTTTGGGAAACAATGTAGCCTCGTTAATCATTTAATGAAATGAAATAAACAACTAATCACACTGTGATGCCAGTGTTTCTGTTTTTTTTTTTTTTTTTTTTTTTTTTTTTTTTTTTTTTTT
>NW_022436952.1:1194183-1210749 GCF_009761245.1 Sapajus apella | reverse complement strand
GAGATGGAGTCTCGCTCTGCCATTCAGGCTGGAGTACAGTGGTGTGATCTCAGCTCACCATAACCTCCGCCTCCCGGGTTCAAGCCATTCTCCTGCCTCAGCCTCTCATGTAGCTGGGATTACTGGCACGTGCCACCACACCCAGCTAATTTTTCTTTTAAGATGGAGTCTCGCCCTGTCACCAGGCTGGAGTGCAGTGGCATGATCTTGGCTCACTGCAACTTCCACCTCCCAGGTTCAAGCCATTCTCCTGCCTCAGCCTCCTGAGTAGCTGGAACTATAGGCACGTGCCACCTTGCCCAGCTAATTTTTGTTTTAGTAGAAACAGAGTTTCACCATGTTGTTGGCCAGGATGGTCTCCATCTCTTGACTTCGTGATCTACCCGCCTTGGCCTCGTAAAGTGCTGGGATTACAGGTATGAGCCAGCATGCCTGGCCTAATTTTTGTATTTTTAGTACAGATGGCGTTTCATCATGTTGGCCAGGCTGGTCTCGAACTCCTGACCTCAGGTGATCCATACACCTCAGCCTCCCAAAATTCTGGGATTACAGATGTGAGCCACCATGCCCAGGCTAGTGTTTCTTAATCTAGCCAATCAGCCTGCCTAGGAGGGAGGAGGGGGAAGGACAGGGTAAATGGGAACAGAGGACTCAGTTGAAACCCAGAAACCCTTCAGCTGACAAAGGTCCTCCCCTTGTGACTCTGGCCCTCCTAGGAGGGACAGTCATGGGAAGAGCTTCAGATTGGGAGACAGAAGTCCCAGAGCCTGGGTTGAGCTCCACTACTTATTCCCTGGGGAGCTTCTGGTGAGGCCCAGCACCTCTCTGAACCTGTTTTTGCACCTAGAAAAGGGGGCTGATCAGCCGGGGACAGTGGCTCATGCCTGTAATCCCAGCACTTTGGGAGGCCGAGGTGGGCAGATCACGAGGTCAGCAGATCGAGACCATCCTGGCCAACATGGTGAAACCCCAGCTACTCAGAAGGCTGAGGCAGGCAGGGGAATCGCTTGAACCCAGGTTCAAGGGGATGCTGTGAACCGAGATCGTCCCACTGCACTACAGCCTGGGTGACAGAGCAAGACTCTGCCTCAGGAAAAAAAAAAAAAAAAAAAAAAAAAAAAAGGAAAAAAAAGGGGGCTGATCTGATCACCACATCTACCTCATTGCATTGCTGAGCTGATGCCAATCTTTGTTTACAACTACCACACCAAGGCTTAAGTGCTTGTAAGCTGGGCCTGAGGGAATCAGGAAAGGCTTCTTGGAGGGGTATTTTGCGCTGGGACTGGAAGGCTGGAGGAATACAGAAGACAGGAAGCAAGAGGTGGTTATGTCTTGTTCTCACACCTATCCTGGGGCCTGAAGGCCTTTAGTGACTCCTCCAAAGATTAGGGTCCCTTGGTCTCCATTTTTCTGAATTCCTCTCATTACTTTTTCTGCAGTCTCTGGGTGAGGACCTCATGTTGCCATAGTGACCCTCTCCCTGCTTCAGATGCACTCAGACTCATCTCGAAGGCTGGGAAGGTGCGGGGGAGGGGTCATGTCCCTGAGATTTCCAGTGGGTTAGGAAATCCTGGCACAGCTCTCTCCCCCAATCCACATTCTCTTCCCCAGGAAAGGGTTTAGCGTTTTGTTCTGTTTCTTCTACACAAGGCAGCTCCTCTCCAGCTTTCTTCCTTCCAGCTGGGTTCCCGGATCTCCAGCCATCTCTGGTCAATCCCTTACTTGCTCTCCTCAAGGCTGCGTGTGAAGGTCAGAGAGAGGGGAGGCCCCAGGTCTGGAATAGCTACTCTCCAGCAGCCAAGAGACAAGAGAGCCATGTACACTAGTGCCCCTCCCCACAAGAAAATGCCTTTGTTGTTGACTTCTAAATAACAGATGTCTGTCTGCATATTAATGAGATTGGATGAATAATTGGTGAGTTTTTCATTCAGTGTCAGAATGAACCCAGAGGCCTTATGTTCATGCACACAGACACCCACTCACCCCTGACTCTCCCCTTCCCCCACAGCACAATGAAACAGACACAGATGCTGGCAGGCTTGACCCACAAAGGGGAGGGGCAGATGGGGAACCACCGGGAGGGGGTGTTAGCAGGAGGGAGACCCCCATGGTTGGTCTGGGTTTGTCAGGTTTCTCTCTTGATCACTGCTTTCCCATCTCCCCAGAGGTGAAAGCTTGTATTTGTGAGATTTCGACACCTGTAGAAGGGGCCCAGAAGAGGAGGGGGTTCTGGGGGGAGGCAGCCACTGCCTAGAGGAGAGCAACAAAACAGTGGCCTCCTTCAGCAACGTTGTGCCTCACTTGAGTCTGGAATCAATAAGCCCCTTACCTTGTGTTAGACCAGGGTGTGAAGTGGAGGAACAGAGGTTTCGGAGTCAGGTAATTACAATTTGCTAGCTGGGTGCCCTTGCACAAGTTAGTTAACCTCTCTGAGCCTCACCCTTTTTGTCTCTAAGAACACCTACCTTGCAAGATTGAAAGGATGAAATGTGTCATGTGTCTTAGTACCTGGTTTATAATAGGCCCCAACGCATATTTTTCTCTCCCCACCTATCCCCAAAACAAACCAAGACACTTGCTAAATTGCTGCCTCTCCTGCCAGACCCATCTTTGTTAGGGCAGGGGTTAATTACAAGTCTAGTAATTATACTAGCTGCCTGGAAACCAAGAGGAAAAGATAGAGGGAAACAGAAACAGAGAAAAAGAAATAGACACAGGAGACAGAATGTTGGAAATGAAGGCCCCGGGACAGGAGAGAGACCACACACATGGGAATCGGGGCATGGAGAAGGTATTATGGGGAACAAAGTGAGCCTTCCAAAGACAGTTTAGAATCCAGGCCCGGTGCAGCCTCATACCTGTAATCTCAGCTACTCTGGAGGCTGAGGTGGGAGAATCACTTGAACTCAGGAGTTTGAGACCAGCCTGGGCAACATAGGGAAACACTGTTTATAGACAAAAATAAAAGAGACAATGGTGCGGTGGCTCAAGCCTGTAATCCCAGCACTTTGGGAGGCCGAGGTGGGGGGATCACGAGGTCAAGAGATCGAGACCATCCTGGTCAACATGGTGAAACCCCGTCTCTACTAAAACTACAAAAAATCAGCTGGGCATGGTGGTGCGTGCCTGTAATCCCAGCTACTCAGGAGGCTGAGGCAGGAGAATTGCCTGAACCCAGGAGGCGGAGGTTGCGGTGAGCTGAGATCGCGCCATTGCACTCCAGCCTGGGTAACAAGAGCAACATTTTTTCACAAAAATAAAAAAAAAAAAAAAAAAAGGCCCAGTGCTGTGGCTCACACCTGTAATACTAGCACTTTGGGAGGCCAAGGCTGGAAGATCACTTGAGCCCACAAGTTTGAGACCAACATGGGCAACACAGTGAGACCTTGTCTCTACAAAAAATTAACCGGGTGTGGTGGCCCACAGAAGGCTGAGGTGGGAGGGTCACTTGAGCCTGGGAGGGAGAGGTTGCAGTGAGCTGAGATTGTGCCACTGTACTACTCCAACCTGGGTGACAGAGCCAGTCCTTGTCTCAAAAGAAAAAGGATCCGCAGGTTAGTCTAAAACGCTTAGTTTTACCATGTTCTCCCTGTTGCCCACAGCAAGTCTCACCCCCTCTCAGCACCTCAGTCTCTTCTGTGAAGTGAAAGGGTTATTTTCTCTCTAAGGTCCCTTCTCATTGTGTGAGAACAAGAGTCCCAGTGGCCTGGGAGCACAGGGGAGGGGAGGCGGCTGCCCACCCTTCGACACTATTACCCATCGGTCACTTGTGCTCTGTCTTCTCTCTGCCTTGGTAAATGGATCTGCTGCGCCAGCAAACAACTGTCCATTGTGTCCTAATGAGGGACGAGCAGGGAAAACCAATCACTTATGATGCAAATGAGCCGACGGCTGCAGCCTCCTCACATTCACTGAGTGCTTCTCTTCTGCCCAGAGCCCGGCGTGGCGCCGCCCCAGTTGGGCCTTTCTTCCTAGCCCCAGTTCCCATCTGGTCCTGGAGGAGGAATGGGGAGGCTCAGACTGCCAGACTGGCCTCCCTATTGTTCACTGCCACTCCCTGTAAGGAGTTCCAATCCTCATGGCCCAGCTCCTCTCCCCACCCTCAAAGGTGGCTTTTTTTTTTTTAATGGATTGAAATTCACGTTAACACACAATTAACCATTTTTTTTTTTTTTTTTTTTGAGACGGAGTTTCGCTCTTGTTACCCAGGCTGGAGTGCAATGGCGCGATCTCGGCTCACCGCAACCTCCGCCTCCTGGGTTCAGGCAATTCTCCTGCCTCAGCCTCCTGAGTAGCTGGGATTACAGGCACGTGCCACCATGCCCAGCTAATTTTTTGTATTTTTAGTAGAGACAGGGTTTCACCATGTTGACCAGGATGGTCTCGATCTCTTGACCTTGTGATCCACCCGCCTCGGCCTCCCAAAGTGCTGGGATTACAGGCTTGAGCCACCGCGCCCGGCTACAATTAACCATTTTAAAGTGTACAATTCAGGGGCATTTAGTGCATTCACAATGTTGTGCAACGACCACCTCTCTGAACTCAGGTTTTATGCCCCCTGCTCATTCTATGCCCCACAGCCATCAGTGGGACTGGGAAGCTGCTGAGGCCTCAGCAGAGTTGAAGACTAACGGAGGCTGGTGTATAGGCTGAGAACAGCCCAGAGCTGGCCTGAGGTGAAGAGGTGATCCCCATGCTTTAGGATGGTGCTAGAAGGCTTGGGCTTTGGTGGGAAGGGGACATCACTGCCCTAGCCAGCACAGACCTATGGCCATGTCATAGAACATTCTATTTTTTTTTTTTTTTTTGACAGAGTTTTGCTCTCATTGCCAGGGCTGGAGCAGTGGTGCAATCTCAGCTCACTGCAACCTCTGCCTCCCAGATGCAAGTGATTCTCCTGTCTCAGGCTCCTGAGTAGCTGGGGTCACAGGTGCACACCACCACGTCCAACTAATTTTGTTTTTAGTAGAGAAAGAATTTCACCATGTTGACCAGGCTGGTCTTGAACTCCTGACCTTACATGATCTGCCCACCTCAGCCTCCCAAAGTGCTGGGATTACGGGCATAAGCCACCATGCCCGGCCTCAGAACATTCTTGAATTTCCATGGGGATTTTCTTTTTCATCTTAATTTCTCAGGCATTAGAAACCAGAAGTGGCTTCTGTACAGATCTTGGTTTCCATAGCTTTCAGAGCTTCTGTGGGCTTAGAGATGATCCCATTAGCAGCTTTCTCACTTTAACAGCTGCAGAAGGCCCTGAGACAGCTCTACAGCCCTTTACCTCCAGGAAAGACCTCCCTCCGCCAAGCTCCAGGAACAGGGTTTACCAAGGGAAGACTTTCTACCTAATTTGTACTAGCTTATTCCAGAGTCGTATAGCGTTAACAGCTGGGAAGAACCTCCTAAATTGAGTTTCTCCTGCTAATATACGCTACCATTTGGTTTGAGATGACTTTTTTTTTTTTTTGAGACGGAGTTTCGCTCTTGTTACCCAGGCTGGAGTGCAATGGCGCGATCTCGGCTCACCGCAACCTCCGCCTCCTGGGTTCAGGCAATTCTCCTGTCTCAGCCTCCTGAGAAGCTGGGATTACAGGCACACGCCACCATGCCCAGCTGAATTTTTGTATTTTTAGTAGAGACGGGGTTTCACCATGTTGACCAGGGTGGTCTCGATCTCTTGACCTCGTGATCCACCCGCCTCGGCCTCCCAAAGTGCTGGGGTTACAGGCGTGAGCCACCGCGCCCGGCCTGGTTTGAGATGACTTTCAAGAGAAGATGGCGACATCTGCTTATCTGTGTCTGTGTTACCTTGGATTCACCCTCTCTTCTCTCATCTAGGACATGCGATTTTGCACGCGCACACACACACCCTCTGGAATTAACCAGTGCCAACTGCTGCAGCACTGCAGAGAAAAAAAACTCTATAGTCACACACTTTCTTATCTTCCCCAGTGCTTATCTCCATTCAGCTAGAGTCCAGGTAGTTGACTCTTTCCTAGACATATCCCAGAAAACATAATGAAGGCATTTCCATCTGTGGCCTAATGAATAGGGGCTCCTGGGCTACTTATTTCCAGGTCTGCCACCAGCTCACTGAGTGACCTTTGACAAGACCCTGGACCTATTTTAGCACCTATAAAGTGGGGTTAGCAATCTTTATCCTAGTGAAGTGGGAGAGATAATGGCTGGGCTAGTGCTTTGTACTTGCAAAGAAATCATCATGAACACCATAATTATTTCCCTAGTGATGGCAGCAGCAGTCTCTCTGTCTGCCTTGAATGGCCAGCGTGGAGAAAAGCTCGCTGATGGATAGGGGAAAATGTTATTCTGTGTGGGTGGATGTTGGTCGGATTAATTACAAAGCAGTAGTCTTCATGATAGGCAAAAGAGAATCAAAGAAGCCGGGTGTGGTGGCTTATTCCTGTAATCCTAGCACTTTGGGAGGCTGAGGTGGGTGAATCACCTGAGGTCAGGAGTTCGAGAAGAGCCTGGCCAACATGGTGAAACCCTGTCTCTACTAAATATACAAAAATTGGCCAGGCATGATAGCAGGCGCCTGTAATCTCAGCTACTCGGGAGGCTGAGGCAGGAAAATTGCTTGAACCCAGGAGGTGGAGATTGCAGTGAGCCAAGATTGCGCCATTGCACTACAGCTTGTGCAACAAGAGCAAAACCCTGTCTCAAAAAAAAAAAAAAAAAGAAAAGAAAAAAAAAAACCCAAAGAGACAATCCTTAGGCATGGGTTTAGGAGTCATTCTTGGACACTTAGATCCCTTATATTGTTTTTGGAATAAATCTGGATCATAGAAAAATGGGTGAAAGGCATTGAAGAGAATTAGCATTCCAGAACATGGCTAGTTTTCCAAAGTTCTTAAGAGTGGAACCAGTAGTTGGATAAGCCCTTCAATGCACTGAGTCCATTCATTCATCCTTTACTTCATTTATTTAGGAAAAACTCATTGGGTGCCTAACAAAGTATCTGCTAGTTACAGAGCTGGGTTATACCAAAGATAAAATAATTACAGGTTTTTTTTTTTTTTGAGATGGAGTTTCACTCTTGTTACCCAGGCTGTAGTGCAATGGCGCGATCTCGGCTCACCACACCCTCCGCCTCCTGGGTTCAGGCAATTCTCCTGCCTCAGCCTCCTGAGTAGCTGGGATTACAGGCATGTGCCACCATGCCCAGCTAATTTTTTGTATTTTTTTTTTTTTTTTTAGTAGAGACGGGGTTTCACCATGTTGACCAGGATGGTCTCGATCTCTTGACCTCGTGATCCACCCGCCTCAGCCTCCCAAAGTGCTAGGATTACAGGCTTGAGCCACCGCGCCCGGCAATTACAGGTATTGATCGACTTACGACCTATGCAACTTACGACCATTCGACTTTACGACCACAATTGCTAGCCACGACTGCTCCGCGTCTCGCAACACAAACGTTGCCCAGCTGGGTGTATGACAGTGCGGACCAGCTTCCGGCAGCACTACCATCTCCGTGTGCATATAGCCTACTCAACTTATAACCAAATCGTGTTAACGACTGGTCTGTCAGAACCAATCGTGGTCGTAAGTCGAGCACTAGCTGTATGGTCGTAAGGGATTATAAGGACCTTCTAGTCAAATAAAGAGGATAAAATATGCACACAAATAACTTCAACTGAATAAGTGTCACAAATAAAGCAAAACTTCTGGAGTATTCTACATGGGGAGAGATTCTGGCCTAGAAAACTTGGGGAAGGTTCTGTAGGGGTGAGGGCGCAGGATTAAGGCCTGTGGAGATGGCAGATCAGGACTTACCCAGCAGAACATAAGACTATGAGCAAAATTTATGGATTCCTATATTTGATGGCCAGGGTGCCTGAAAAGAACAGCAGATAAGGAATTGGAGAGGTTGGGTTTGGGCTTGGGATGGAAGGTCTGGGGAGACTGGGTGGGGACAAAGCGTCAGAAATATTTATCCTTTCAGGACTCTCGTCTTACCTCTTTCGATCAGTGCTCCTTCCTCCAATTCTAGCTGGAGGCTCTTACCTGGGCCTGTGGAATCTTCAGGTTTCCTTTTCATCTGGCTAAATCTTACCCAAGACCCAAGGCCCACTTGAGATGCCTCCGCCAGAAGTCTCCTGCAACAGGCAGGGCCTGGCCCCACCACACAGTCCCCAAAAAAACTTTTGTACCAGAATTCTGCAAATTTTCTTTGGCTTTTTGTTTTTTGAGATGGAGTCCCACTCTGTCACCCAAACTGGAGTACAGTGGCATAGTCTCGGATCACTGCAACCTCCGCCTCCTGGGTTTAAGCGATTCTCCTGCCTCAGCCTCCCGAGTAGCTGGGACTACAGGCATGTGCCACCATGCCCAGCTAATTTTTGTATTTTTAGTAGAGATGTGGTTTCACCAGCTGGCCAGGCTGGTCTTGAGCTCCTCACCTCAGGTGACCCACCCACCTTGGCTTCCCAAAGTAGTGGGATTACAGGCGTGAGCCGCTGTGCCCGGCCTTCTCTGGCTTTCTTTTCTTGCCTCTACCATTGAATGGTAACCAATCTGAAGGCCAGAAATGGAGTTTTTCACCCTCTTTCCCACAGCTACACACATAAACACACACATAGACACATGCATGCCCATACACAACCCAACAGAACTGGGCACAAAATGTCCCCTCAATCATTAACCTTGTTACTCACCACCTCCCAGGACTGGTTCTCAGCACAATGCACTGGAAAGAGCACAGGGTTTTAGCCTCACACAAATCTTTGTTTGAATCTGAGCTCTGCCCCTTCCTTTTGTTGTGTGACCTTGCGTAAGTGGCTTGACCTCTCAAAACTTCATTTTCCTCATTTGTATGTGGTGAATAATGCCTGGCACTTAGTAGGAGTGTGGCAAATGATAGTCATTAATGGTGATTGTTGTTGCTGCTGAGAGCCAGCAAGATCAGATGGTCGAAAGGACCCAGGGCTGGGTTTTCATTTTCCTTCCCTTTTAGTTGTCTTCTCCTCCTACCTGCCTGCTCTGTTTTGTCCTCTCTGTGTCTTTCCTGTCACCAGTCTCTGGGTCTGCCTGCTTCTCTCCCTCCAGGCTGGCTTTCTCTTCTCTCCTCAGAGAGCTTGGCTGTTGCTGACTCTCACAGGGTATGGGCTGTCTGTGCCTTGTGCACCATCAGTCAATAAAGATAAATTACAAAATCGGCTCTCTGCGCCTCCTGTTCGCCGGAAAGCCGCATCTAGTCTCCCATCGCCAGCCACATCCCTGAGACACCATGGGGAAGGTGAAGGTCGGAGTTAACGGATTTGGTCGTATTGGGCGCCTGGTCACCAGGGCTGCTTTTAACTCTGGTAAAGTGGATATTGTTGCCATCAATGATCCCTTCATTGACCACAACTACATGGTCTACATGTTCCACTATGATTCCACCCATGGCAAATTCCATGGCACTGTCAAGGCTGAGAACGGGAAGCTTGTTATCAATGGAAATCCCATCACCATCTTCCAGGAGCGAGATCCCTCCAAAATCAAGTGGGGCGATGCTGGTGCTGAGTACGTGGTGGAGTCCACTGGCGTCTTCACCACCATGGAGAAGGCTGGGGCTGACTTGCAAGGGGGAGCCAAAAGGGTCATCATATCTGCCCCTTCTGCTGATGCCCCCATGTTCGTGATGGGCGTGAACCATGAGAAGTATGACAACAGCCTCAAGATCGTCAGCAATGCCTCCTGCACCACCAAGTGCTTAGCGCCCCTGGCCAAGGTCATCCATGACAACTTTGGTATCGTGGAAGGACTCATGACCACTGTCCACGCCATCACTGCCACCCAGAAGACCGTGGATGGACCCTCCGGGAAACTGTGGCGTGATGGCCGTGGGGCTCTCCAGAACATCATCCCTGCCTCTACTGGAGCTGCCAAGGCCGTGGGCAAGGTCATCCCTGAGCTGAACGGGAAGCTCACTGGCATGGCCTTCCGTGTCCCCACTGCCAACGTGTCAGTGGTGGACCTGACCTGCCGTCTGGATAAACCTGCCAAATATGATGACATCAAGAAGGTGGTGAAGCAGGCGTCGGAGGGCCCCCTCAAGGGCATCCTGGGATACACTGAGCACCAGGTGGTGTCCTCTGACTTCAACAGCGACACCCATTCTTCCACCTTTGATGCTGGGGCTGGCATTGCCCTCAACGACCACTTTGTCAAGCTCATTTCCTGGTATGACAATGAATTTGGCTACAGCAACAGGGTGGTGGACCTCATGTCCCACATGGCCTCCAAGGAGTAAGACCCCTGGACCACCAGCCCCAGCGAGAGCACGAGAGGAAGAGAGGCCCTCACTGCTGGGGAGTCCCTGCCACAGAGTCCCCCACCACACTGAATTGCCCCTCCTCACAGTTTCCATGCAGACCCCTTGAAGAGGGAGGGGCCTAGGGAGCCCCACCTTGTCGTGTACCATCAATAAAGCCCCCTGTGCTCAGCCAAAAAAAAAAAAATTACAAAATCATTTGTTTTATTTGTTCTTGTTACCTTGAGGGCTGTCTGAAATTGCCTTTCTCTTGAAAGCCACATTTGCATATCTCTATGCTGGAGTCAAAGGCTGCAGCTGTGGTTTCAATACAATTTAAATATTAATAAAACCTCCTAAACCTTTAGCTGTTTTTTAAAAAAGCAATCTGGCCCTTCTGCTCCCAGATTGCTAATATAATTTAATCTTTGTCTTTTGCATTGTTCAGCAATTATCTGTGGGGGACATGTTCCAAGACCACAAATGGATGCCTGAAACCTCAGATAGTACCAAACCCTATATCTAACTATGTTTTACCCCATACATACATACCCATGATAAAATTTAATTCATAAATTAGACACGGTAAGAGATTAACAACAATAATAGCCAAATAGAACAAGTCGAACAATACTCAAAATGGTGTACAATTTAAAACGTATGACTGGTTTCTGGAATTTTCCTTTTAATATATTTGGACCATGGTGACCACAGGCAACTGAAATCGAAACCACGGATAAGTGGGGGGACTACAGCCTTTGCTTAAAGGGCCTTTTTGAAGTTAACTGAAGCCAGCTGTTGCAACCTTGTAGATAAGAACCACTTACCAGTCTGCAAACCTTATTTATCCTGAACAAGCCCTAACAAAATAGACCACAGGTAACATTTTCTACCAATTAGCAGCCCCTTACACTAAGCCATTGGTTCGCAAACTTGAGCCTGTTGCAGAATCACAGGTTGCTGGCCCTATCTAAGTTTGGGATTCAGTGGGTCTGGGAATTTGCATAAATAACAAATTCCTAGGTGATGCTGTTGCCCCCTCACACTCTCACCAGGGGATCATGATTTGAGAACCACTGAACTGTAATGTTAAGCTGTCATATCAGTCTGAGTCCTTGAAACCAGGTCTCCAGAGTTCATATTCCCCAGCCACCAGAGTTGGGGGGAAGTCGCTCCAGATCTTGATCTCTTCCAGTCCCTTAAATAACTGCTTACATTTTACTGATCCTCCAGACATTCAGGATCAGCTCCTGCTACACCTCCCCAATCCCTGCTCAACATAGGAGCTGTTTCTAGTTTTCCTTCATTTTCTATTTGGCCAGATTTGTTTAATTTTCTCCTTGTTAGAGGCAGAGTTACAGGCTGTTCAAGGGAATTAGGCCTCACTGAAGTATGGTGGAAGGGGCTGCCGGCTCAGCCATTTTCCAGTAGTCTTTGATAAGTGAGCCCCCTCATTCCCTGGGAAGCAGGCCCCATTCTCTAGGGCTTATTTGGGTAGATTGCAGCTCCCCCTCATCCTGCCATTCTCTGTGTGCTGTCTGCCTCTGGGGCTGACCTTATCTGCTCCTCACAGCCTTCAGAGAACACATTCTGGGCAGCTTGGCTCCTTCCGCTCTGACCACCCCACACGGATTCCTTTCTTTTTCTCCTGCATGTTTTTGAGGCGATACTTTGTTGATGATTCTGGTTGCATTTTTTAGGAGGGAGATAATCTGCCAGAGCTCTTCTCTAGGCCCCCTCCCTGTGCCTGCCTGATAATCCTTTCTCCTCCTTCCTTTCCAGCTTCTTTGTAGAAGTTTGTTTTGTAAAATAAGATAAAGGCAGTACAGGAACTAGTTCCCAAGTGCTGCTGTGCACAGAGAGGACTAGAGATTGTGGGGTAGGAAAGTGGGAGGACATCCTACAGTCAGAGGTCAAAGGAATGTGGATTAACTCCATCATCAGATAGGACTCTTAACCTGGGCCAGGTATCATGTGGCCAGGGACTGAACTTGACTTCTGGGAAAGGTTATGTAGAGCTTAAAACAGATGTTGTATGTATTTGTTGGAAAACCTTAGACAATTATAGAAAATTTAATGTGTTTTAGTCATCTTTGCTTTCACTCACTATTCTTGAAAAGGCAGGCTGTACTAGATAGATACTGCTTTTGCTGTTAACCCATCAGTGATGGGGGCAGCAGGCTGAGGCCTGGCTCACCCCCAAGGCCCAGTAGCACTTCTGCTTGCTTCCTGCCTGCCTTTACTGCTAACACTGAGACCCATCAACTTACTGGCAGGTAGACAGGGAGCTGGCATGGGCCCTAGGGAAGTCAAGCTGTAGGTGAGGATGAACTGGAAGGCTCTGACAACTAAGATACACAGTGATAAGCTGGGAGGCCTGAGAGAAATGGAAATAGTAGCCATGATCCACTCCTGCAAGACCCTTTGTCTGACATAGGGCTGCTTTTACTGTCTCCTACCATGACCCCAAAAAGGAAGTGAGTTCCCCTCACAATCTACTTCTCTCCCAAAATTCCCTTAAGGCTTGAACCTTCCATCCTGAGGTCAGTGACAGAGGCAGATGGAAAACTGATGATGGGAATAGAAAGGTGGCTTTGGATCTCCATGTAGTCATTTATTAGGTGGCAATTCTGAGTAAAATCTTAAAAGGAACTTGAGATTCAACTCCAATTCTTCAAATGAGGTAACAAATACCCACTTCATAGAGCTATGATGAAGACTGTTATAAAATGTAATAATGGCAGTTAGCTCCATTTTCTCTATCTTCCTTCACTGTCCCCACCAAATACAGCAGTACTGAATTGTGTGATGACTTCATTCTCTGCTCAAAAAGGATTCCAATCCCTGAGCAGTGTGAGGACTAGGAAATAATGGTACAGAGTATCATCTGTAGATTAAGTATGCCAAATGGCCTGGCACAGTGACTCACGCCTGTAATCCCAGCACTTTGGGAGGCCAAGGCAGGTGGATCACAAGGTCAGGAGTTCAAGACCAGCCTGGCCAAGATGGTGAAACCCCATCTCTACTAAAAATGCAAAAATTAGCTGGGTGTGGTGGCGGGCACCTGTAATCCCAGCTACTTGGGAGGCTGAGGCAGAGAACTGCTTGAACCTGGGAGGCGGAGGTTGCAGTGAGCCGAGATCGCACCACTGTACTCCAGCCTGGGCGACAGAGTGAGACTCCATCTTGAGAAAAAAGGAATAAAAAAAGTATGTTAAATAGAAGTGGTAGGCAGATTTCTAAAGACATCCTCCCTTGATTGCTATCTTCTGGTTATTCAATCCAACACTAGTCTAGGTACTGCTCTGAAGGGATTTTGCAGCTATAATTAAGGCTAGGGACCTTAAGATATGGAGATCACTTTGGATTATCTGGTGGGTGCAATCTAATCACTTGAGCCTTTAGAAACAGAAATGTCTCTGGCAGGAGTTAGAAAGATACAGCAGTCAGAAAGATTCAGTGTGAGGAAAAACTTGACCCCACATTGCTGGTTTTGAAGATGGAGGCAGATGGGCCAGAAACCTAGGAATGTTAGGAGCCTCAAGAAGCTGAGAATGACACTTGGCCAACAGTGGTGGGAAACAGCAATCTTAGTCCTAAATTGCAAGGAAGAATTCAGCCAACAACATGAATGTTTATCCCTAGAGCCTCTAGAAGGGAGCACCACCCTGCCAACACATTTATTCTGGCCTTATGAAACCTGAAACAAAGAAGCAGGTGAGCCACCTCAGACTTCTGACCTTGTGACAATTTGTTTTGGCAGCAATAAGAAATACAAAAGGTATTTAAGCTGCCTCAATAAACCCTAGGAGGTAGATACTATCATTACCCTCATTTTACATAGGAAGAGACTGAAGCACAGTGAACAGGCTCTGGGAAGGTCTGCTGGCCTGTCTCAAGAATAGTCATTCATGGCAGAAGTGTTTTCTACCAAGTTTATTTGCAGTGTTAACAGCACAACATTTACAAAACGTATTTTGTACAATCAAGTCTTCACTGCCCTTGCACACCGGGGGGCTAGGGAAGACACAGTCCTTCCAACAGCTATAAGCAGTACTAGATAATGAGTCTCTGAAAAACACTTTTTCCTCGCAAGCAAAATTATTTATGAAGCTGTATGGTTCAGCAATAGAGAGCAAAGGGAAAAAAATACCTCAAAGAAAGCAACAGCTCCTTTTCCTGGTGGGATCTGTCATTTTACAGACATGAAATATTCATGCCAGAAATCTTATATATATATTTTTTCTTTTTCCTGTATGAGGTACACACTACAGAGATCTTATATTTTAAGAGGAATGGGTTACATACCAGAGCTACAACAACAAACATTTTATTTATTACTAATGAGGAATTAGAAGACTGTCTTTGGAAACTGGTTCTTGAAAATCTCCGGCTGTTTTAGAACACATTCTTTAGAAATCTAGCAAATATACCTCAGACTTTTAGAAATCTCTTCTATTTAACCCTCAAGTTTCATTTATTTTTATTTTCTTTTTCTTTTTTTTTTTTTTTTAAGTCACAGACTTACTCTGTTGCCCAGGCTGGAGTGCAGTGGCATCATCTTGGCTCATTGCAACCTCTACCTCCTGGGCTCAAGTGATTCTCCTGTCTCAGCCTCTCAAGTAGCTGGGATTACAGGCATCCACAACCACACCTGGCTAATCTTTGTATTTTTAATAGAGATGGGGTTTCACCATCTCTGTTGCCCAGGCTGGTTTCAAACTCCTGACCTCCAGTGATCTGCCTGCCTCGGCCTCCCAAAGTGCTGGGATTACAGGCATGAGCCACCATGCCCGGCCCTCAAGTTTCATTTTCATATCTAATACCTGCCTCAGAACTTCCTCCCCAGTGCTCCACTCCAACATTTGAGAACTGCCCAAGGACAATTCTGATTTTAAGTCACATATTTGATCCCAAATACTCTCCTGCCATTGAAGGGTCTGACTCCCTGCCTTTGTGAACACAGGGTTTTTTTAAGAGAAGCAAACTTAGGGAAACCAGCTATTCTCTCAAGCCACTCTGTGCCTCCAGCCCTAAGCCAACAGCCCTAATAGAGATAATACGGTTGATAAATAATGAATCAGCATCTTGCTCAATTGGTGGTGTTTAAATGGTTTTAAAATTTTCTCAGGTAAAAAATTACCATAATTTTGTACTCATGGCAGATTTCAAAGGGAGACTTGAGGCAGAAAATCTTTAAGGGAACCTTGCACAGCCAGAAGCCTTTTTCAGGCTGATGTACATAAAATATTTAGTAGCCAGGACAGTGGAAGGACTGAAGAGTGAGAAGCGCTCCCAGGGCCTGGAAAGGCCACTTTGTAAGCTCATTCTTGGGGCCCTGTGGCTCTGTACCTGTGGCTGCAATCAGTAGTGGCTGTGGGGGATCTGGGGTATCAGGTAGGTGTCCAGCTCCTGGCACTGGTAGAGTGCTACACTGTCCAACACCCACTCTCGAGTCACCACAGGCGCCTCACACATCTGCCCAATTGCTGGGGACAGAGAACACAAGCAAAGATTAGTGTCAATTCACATTCTCCCGGACCAGGCTCTAATCAATCTACTCCAGGGTCCTGGTTGTATGAGTTCTTAGGATTCATGAGGTAGAAATCAATCTTTTTTTTTTTTGAGATAGAGTCTCGCTCTTGTCACTCAGTCTGGAGTGCAATGGTGCAATTTTGGCTCACTGCAACCTCCACCTCCTGGGTTCAAGCGATGTTCCTGCCTCAGCTTCCCAAGTAGTGGGGATTACAGGCACCAGCCACCATGCCCGGCTAATTTTTTTTTTTTTTTTTTGGTACTTTTTAGTAGAGATGGGGTTAGCCAGGCTGGTCTCAAACTCCTGACCTCAGGTGATCCACCCTGAGGCTGAGGCAGGAGAATCCACTGAACCCAGAAGGCAGAGGTTGCAGTGATCTGCAGTGAGCCAGATTACTCCAGCCTGGGTAACAGAGTGAGACTCTGAAGCCCAAGGAGTGACTGCTGGTGAAAGCCCACAGCCTTTGGCAACTGTATTAACATGAACTTCAATCTGTTAAAGGAAAGCCACCAGGAAAATAGCAATGTAATTTAATGATGTGGAAAAATATATGTAATATCTTAAGAAAAAAAGCAAAACAGTGTAATTATCACATTTTATAAAATACACATGTATATATATATATAGGCACATATACCTGGTAGAATTTTAATTTTATGGTGATCATCTTTAAGTGGTGGAATTACTGGGATTATTTTATAATTTTTGTGCAAATTTATACTTTCTTTTTTCTTTTCTTTTTTTCTTTCTTTTTTTTTTTTTTTTTTTTTTTTTT
>NW_022436952.1:1174747-1194083 GCF_009761245.1 Sapajus apella | reverse complement strand
AGGCTTGAGCCACGGCGCCCGGCCTCTTTTCTTTTTTTTTTTTTTAAGTGAAAGAGGCCTTCTGGCAAAAACCGGAAAGCCTGCTAGACAAATTCTAAAAGAGCTGTAACACTTATACTTTCTTTTTTCTTTCTGAGACACGGTCCCACTCTGTCGCCCAGGCTGGAGTGTAGTGGTATGATCATGGCTCACTGCAGCACTGACTTCTTGGGCTCAAGGGATCCTCCCACCTCAGCTTCCCAAGTAGCTGAAACTACAGGCATGTACCATCACACCCAGCTAGTTTTTAAATTTTTTGTAGAAATGAAGTCTCCCTATGTTGCCCAGGCTAGTCTTGAACTCCTAGGCTCCTTGGCCTCCACATTGGCCTCCCAAAGTGCTGGGATTATAGGTGTGATCTACCATGCCTAGCCTTGATTTACATTTTCTGTGATGAACATTCATATCGAACCCCCACCCCATGGAAACAGTTCATGTATTACTTTTTTTTTTTTTTTTTTTTTTTGGGACGGAGTTTCGCTCTTGTTACCCAGGCTGGAGTGCAATGGCGCGATCTTGGCTCACCGCAACCTCCGCCTCCTGGGTTCAGGCAATTCTCCTGCCTCAGCCTCCTGAGTAGCTGGGATTACAGGCACGCACCACCATGCCCAGCTAATTTTTTGTATTTTTAGTAGAGACGGGGTTTCACCGTGTTGACCAGGATGATCTCGATCTCTTGACCTCGTGATCCACCCGCCTCGGCCTCCCAAAGTGCTGGGATTACAGGCTTGAGCCACCGCGCCCGGCCTTGTATTACTTTTACAATATAAAACAAACAACAATAAAAATGCCAACAAGACATTTTAGCCGTTCATTAGACAAATATTTAAAATGTGCCAAGAACTGTGCTATTCAAGCACCAGGTAATGAGTGGCAAACCAAACCCATGCAAAAGGACCCCATATAACACAGGTATATGCAAGCACCTTACCATGGAAGCCACTGTCCTCTGTCCAGGCATCTGGCTGCACAACCACAACTGCGTGGATACCCTGCATCCCCAGGAAGGAAACAGCATTGAAGTGTCAGAGCAGGACTACTGGAACTGTCACTTCATCATTTTTTTTTTGAGACAGGGTCTTGCTCTGTTGTCCAGGCTGGAGTGCAGTGGTATGATCGTTAGCTCACTGCAACCTCTGCCTCCTGGGCTTAAGCGATCCTTCTACCTCAGCCTCCCAAGTAGCTGGCACTACAGGCGCGTGCCACTACCCCTGGCTAATTTTATTTATTTTTTTAGAGACGGGGTTTCACCATGTTGGCCAGGATGGTCTTGATCTCCTGACTTTGTGATCCGCCTGTCTCAGCCTCCCAAAGTGCTGGAATTACAGGCGTGAGCCATAGCGCTCAGCAATTTTTTTGTATTTTTGGTAGAGATGGGGTTTTGCCATGTTGCCCAGGCTGGTCTTGAATTCCTAGGCTCAAGTGATTCTCCTACCTTGGCCTCCCAAAGTGTTAGGATTATAGGTGTGAGGCACTGAGCCCAGCCCATCGTTTTTTTTCTCTTTTTTTAGATGAAGTCTCACTCTGTCACCCAGGCTGGAGTGCAGTGGTGCAATCTTGGCTCACTGCAACCTCTGTCTTCCAGGTTCAAGCAATTCTCATGCCTCTGCCTCCCAAGTAGCTGGGATTACAGGCATGCTCCACCAGACCCAGCTAATTTTTGTATTTTTTTTTAGTAGAGATGGGGTTTCACCATGTTGGCAAGGCTGGTCTAAAACTCCTGACCTCAAGTGATCCACCTGCCTCGGCCTCCCAAAGTGCTGGGATTAGAGGCATGAGCCACCATGCCCGGCCTCCAGCCCATCATTTCTGGATTATTTGTTGAAACATGGTATGCTGGGGGAGTAGAGAGAGGAGTAGGAGGGGGATATGGCAAAAAGAGTTAGAGGGAAAGGGCCTTCCCTCAGTACATTTAGTATGTGCAGTTCTCAAGTCTGTACCCATCCCTTACAGACTTGAGAACTGCACATATTAAATATACTTCTGGCACAGGTACGTGGGGAGAGAAGGCTTCTGAGGCTATAGTAGGGGCATCCATAGGGACTGATTGCCAGTCTTGCTCAATCACAGGAGAGAACATTGTGTCCTCCCTCTCTGACAGGGCACCCAGTACTTACTGTGCCAAGGGTGAATGATGAAAGCTCCTTCACCACAGAAGCCCCACACAGCTGCACCATCCACTCCAGTTGATCTGAACAGGACATTTAGATGTAAAATCACCACAGTAATCTGTGTACTTAACGCAGGCCCTCTGCCCTACACTTTCTGGATGAAGGCTTATAGCAAGACCCTCAGTGGGAGAGTCTGTCTCTCTGCTCCAAAGGACTACAGTCTTAAAGTAGTAGGGGTATGGATTTTAAGTCAATTTGCCACTGATAAGCTGCATACTCTGGTTATCAGTCTCCATAAGGCCACTTGGTAGATAAGGTTTGATAGTCTCTCAAATAAAATGCTTGAAAGAAAAAAAAAAGATTGAAGATCTAATTTCCATTAATTTGCTAAATTGCTGGCTAAGACACTGTGAAAAAACACTCACCTTCTTTTCCTCCCTTCCTCCCTGCATCCTAACTCTGTGCTGGTAATTGATAATCACGGCCACTGAAAATATCATACTTGGTGATAATTACTGTAAATGTCAAGAGATGGGAAAATAATTCATCCAGTTAAAAAAAATACACATCATCCTGCTTAGAGACTCAGCGGGGAAAGGTTACATGCTGAGCTGGAATCCATATACTCAGGGGAACAGAAATCAGAAGAGACTGGAGATTTCACCAATCTGAGGAACCCTCATTGGGGGATCTTGCTTGTAACACTCCGCTATGTAAGACAAAGGCTAGTGCTGGAACTCTGCAGTTCTCCCAGGCTCTTACCTGTGGGCATGTTGGTAAAGGGTCCATAACAACAGATTTCTAGGCCCCTGAAGATCTGGAAGAGAGGAAGAGAGAGTGACAGGGGAATAGAGAGAAAGAAAATTTAGTTATAAAAGAATTGGCTTTTATTAAAAAAACAGACTTTCAAAAAGGAAGAGCTTTTCTTTTTCTTTTGTTCACCACCTGATGATTTCTGCTGTTACTTCCCAGGGACAAGCAGAGCAATGTCCAGAACACTAAGGGATTTCAGAAGACCTTTTTGAAGTGCATATGTAGTGGACCTGCACTCTACCAGCATTCCTTGTCATTCAAGGACTGAGCACCTCAGTCACCAATCAGGCCCAGGCTCCTCCCTAATGATCTCTGCAGGTGCTTTTACTTCTTAGATGCAAAGGAAAAATAAGGTCCTTCTGTATGTTTAATAAAAGGCTTGGATGGCTAGAAATTCAAAGCTAGTGGCTGAAGTTTGATGTTTATCCAGACTTAGTACCTCAATACTCACCATGACCCCATCAGCAGAGGAGTCTATGTTGATTTTAGATGTACATGCTCCTTGTCTCCTGACTTTCTTTCAGCCCCCCAAACACCTGTTCTTCACACTACTCTGAGAATGGCCATTGCATCTTTAGGCCACCTAAGCAGTTTTTAAACTAGAAGTGAAGCCAGGTTCTGCCTTTCTTCATTGAACTGGTCTGACTGCCTGGTTTCCTTAAGACACAGATCACACCACAGCTCCTTTTCCACTTACAGGGCTTGGCAACACTGTTCAAAAGAACTTTCTGTGATAGTCAAAATGTTCTGTATCAGTGCTAATAAGGTAGCCATGTGTCACATAGAGTTATTGAGCACTGGAGATGTGGTAAGGGTGAACGAGGAACTAAACTTCGTGTTTTAATTATTTTCTTTGACAAGATGAGGTCTCATTCTGTCACTCAGGCTGGAGTACAGTGGCATGACTATAGACTGCTACAGCACTGAACTCCTGGGTCCAAGTAATCCTCCCACCTCAGCCTCCTAAGTACCTGGGACTACAGGTTCATACCACCACGACTGGATGATTTGTAAAAATTTAAATTTACAGTCCCATGTGGCTGGTGGCAACAGTGTGGGACAGTGCAAATTCTCATATATACATTGGGATAAGTTCTTAGGAAAGAACTTGGGTATCACTTAAAAATAAACCCTGCTGGGTGTGGTGGCCCACATCTGTAATCCCAGCACTTTGGGAGGCCATGGCAGACAGATGACCTGAGGTCAGAAGTTCGAGAACAGCCTGACCAATATGGAGAAACCCCATCTCTACTAAAAACACAAAATTAGCCAGGCGTGGTGGCACATGTTTGTAATGCCAGCTACTGG
Organism: Sapajus apella; assembly: GCF_009761245.1. Taxonomy (NCBI): domain Eukaryota; kingdom Metazoa; phylum Chordata; class Mammalia; order Primates; family Cebidae; genus Sapajus; species Sapajus apella. The sequence continues at coordinate 1,189,812 of NW_022436952.1, read as the reverse complement.
GGAGGCTGAGGCAGAAGAATTGCTTGAACCCAGGAGGCAGAGGTTGGGGTGAGACGATTTCACGCCATTGCCCTCTAGCCTGGGCAATAAGAATGAAACTCCATCTCAAAAAGTAAAACAAAAACAAAAAACAAAAAACCCCAATAAACCCTATATTTGTATCATTTGGATGGATATGTTTTGGGTAACTCTCAGTCTCTTGACCCTCTTCCTACCTTTCCATTTCAATAAAAAGAAAATTGCCAAGGCCTAAAATTCAGCTGGCCTCAAAGAGACTGTGATAGAGAAAAATCAGGAAGGTAAAAAAAATACACGGATGGCTTCTTAGAAAGTGGTCACCTTCCCCACTGACAGACAGACACACAGACAGACACACACACACGGACGGACGGACACACACACACACACACACACACACACACACATACACATATTACAGCCAGAGGGAAAAGAACGGAGAGCAGGACAAATCTGTTTGTTTTAAAGGACGGCATCCATCTGTGCCACTCTCACTATCTGTATGAATAAACTGTACCCCCAAACTGTGGACAGGACCTGCATGCTCCTAATGCTAGAAGTTCTCCCTTGGCAGCTAGCTGGAGCCAAATGGTGACATGAAAAGTACAAAAGAGGCTGGGTGCAGTGGCTCACACCTGTAATACCAGCACTTTGGTAGGCTGAAGCAGGCGAATCACGAGGTCAAAAGATAGGGACCATCTTGGCCAACATGGTGAAACCCCGTCTCTACTAAAAATACAAAAAATAGCTGGGCATGGGGGCACACGCCTGTAATCCCAGCAACTCAGGAGGCTGAGGCAGGAGAATCACTTGAACCCAGAAGGCGGAGGCTGCAGTAAGCCAAGATCATGCCACTGCACTCCAGCCTGGTGACAAAGTGAGACTCTGTCTCAAAAAAAAAAAAAAGAAAAAAAAAGGTACAAAAGATTAGGAATGTATCCAGGCTAACACTCAGTGATGAGGATGTCTAGTTATGAGATAAGAAATTTGAAGTTTCACCTCTACATATACATTTCTCTTCCAGAAGAAAACACTATGGTGACATTCCATATCTTCAGGATGTCATTACTTTGACCACATACTTTCCATTATTGCTATTCTGCATGGAGGAAAAAACCCAAAGCACTACATTTTCTTTTTAAAGAAGGGAAGAATCTGGTGCTAATACTGCATAGCATACAGCGGAGTAAAAACAGAGGACTGGCTCACATGGAACTCCCCTGTGGTAAATGAGAAGCAGAAATAAGGCCAGCAGCTTTTCTTGGCATCTGGAACAATTACTTGATAGGCTCAGAAGATAAGAACAGGCTGACCTCAAGAGTTCAAAACGCCAGGCTTGATTTGTGATCATGCCCAAGGCAGTTTTCCTTAGGAAATTACCTCTACTGGTTCCCTCTTAAGTTTCTATGAAGGGACAGGAAGTGCTTGGTGGAAAGATGTTTCGTTTTGTTTTAAGACAAGGTCTCACAATGTTGCCCAGGCTGGAGTGCAGTAGCACGATCATGGCTCATTACAGCCTCGACCTCCCAGACTCAAGCATTCTTCTCACCTTAGCCTCCTGAGTAGCTGGGAACACAGGAATGTGCCTCAACATCCAGCTAATTTTTCAATTTTTTTGTAGAGACAAGGTCTCACTACGGTAACCCAGGCTAGTCTTGAACTCCTGGGCTCAAGGGATCCTCCTGTCTTGGCCTTCCAAAGTGCTGGGATTATAGGCATGAGCCACTGCACCTAGCTGGGATGTTCTGAAATGCCTGGTAGTGCACACATGAAAAAGGAAGAAAAGCAGACTGGGAACATAGCACCTACCTAGCCAGTGAGCTGAGAAAGTAGCCAGCTCAGGCCCGACAGGTAGGTGTGAAATCCTGCACAGAGTTCTCCCTGAGAAGAAGTCATAGTTCTGCCTACGTCATTTGCTACAATATGATCTGGAGAAAGTCATTGAGTCTTCTTGGGTCTCATTTCCAAAGTTGTTAGAATGCTCTATTTTTTTTCTTCTGTGAAGCCCTTCAACAACTTTTCTTTCTTTTTTTTTTTTTTGAGACAGAGCTTCACTCACGTTACCCAGGCTGGAGTGCAATGGCGTGATCTCAGCTCACCACAACCTCCACCTCCTGGGTTCAGGCAATTCTCCTGCCTCAGCCTCCTGAGTAGCTGGCATTACAGGCACGCACCACCATGCCCGGCTAATTTTTTGTATTTTTAGTAGAGACGGGGTTTCACCATGTTGACCAGGATGGTCTCGATCTCTTGACCTCGTGATCCACCCGCCTCGGCCTCCCAAAGTGCTGGGATTACAGGCTTGAGCCACCGCGCCCGGCCTACCAACTTTTCAAGAAACTATGGTATTATCATTAAGAGTTTAGACTTGGAGGCTGGGTGCAGTGGCTCATGCACTTTGGGAGGCCAAGGCAAGTGGATCACTTGAGACTAGGAGTTTAAGATCAGCCTGGCCGACAGGGCAAAACCCCCTCTCTAATAAAAATACAAAAATTAAGGCCAGGCGCGGTGGCTCACCCCTGCTATCCTAGCACGTTGGGAGGCTAAGGCAGGCGGATCATCTGAGGTCAGGAATTCGAGACCAGCCTGGCCAACGTGGTGAAACCCTGTCTCTACTAAAATTACCAAAAAATTATATGGGTGTGGTGGGACACACCTGTAATCCCAGCTACTTGGGAGGCTGAGGCACGAGAATTGCTTGAACCCAGGAAGCAGAGGCTGCAATGAGCTGAGATTGTGCCACTGCACTCCAGACTGGGCAACAGAATGAGACAAAAAATTAGCTGGGTGTGGTGGTGCATGCCTGTAATCCTAGCTACTTGGCAGGAGAAGGCACGAGAATTACTTGAACTTGGGAGATAGAGGTTGCAATGGGCAGAGATAGTGCCACTACACTCCAGTATGGGTGACAGAGCAACACTCTGTCTCAAAAAATAAATTAACAAAGAGTTTAGACTTGGAGCTAGACTTCCTGAGTTCAACTTCTAGTTCCATCATTTACTAGCTGTGTGACTTTGGGCAACTTATTCAACCTCGCTGAGCCTCAATTTTCTCATCCGTAATAGGCGTAATTATAGTACATACCTCATAGAGCTGTCGTAAAATTGTTAATTAGTTAAAACATGGCTGAACCTTTAGAGCAGTCCCTGGCATACAGTGATCTTTTTTTTTTTTTGAGACCTTCTCTCTGTTATCCAGGCTAGAGTGTAGCGATGCAATCTCGGTTCACTGCAACCCCCACCTCTTGAGCTCAAGAGATCCTCCCAACTCAGCCTTCCAAGTAGCTGGAACTACAGGTTCTAATGCCCCCACGCCCGGTTAATTTTTGTATATGTTTTTTTGGCAGAGATGGGGTTTTGCCATGTTGCCCAGGCTGGTATTGAACTCCTCTGCTCAAACAATCTTCCTACCTCAGCCTCCCAAAGTGCTGGGATTACAGGAATGAGCCACTGTGCCAGGCCTAGTGAACATTATATAAATTTTAGTTTTAGCTCTTATTAATCAATTCCTCTTCTTTGTTTCCACAGAGAGCACTGTGCATGCCCTGCTCACAGCATTTATCATACTGTTTTAGAGAAAGACATCCTGGGCCGGGCATGGTGGCTCATGCCTGGAATCCTAGCACTTAGGGAGGCCGAGGTGGGGGGATCACCTGAGGTCAGGAGTTCAAGATCAGCCTGTACAACACAGTGAAACCCTGTCTCTACTAAAAATATGAAAAATTAGCCCAGTGTGGTGGTACGTGCCTGTAATCCCAGCTACTTGAGAGGTTGAGGCAGGAGAATTGCTTGAGCCTGGGAAGTGGAGTTTTCAGTAAGCTGAGATCATGCCACTGCACTCCAGCCTGTGTGACATAGCGAGACTCCATCTTGGGGGAAAAAGAGAGAGAAAAAGAGAAAGATACCCTGATGAAGTGAAAAGAGCAAAGGCTTTAGATTCCCATCGGCTTTAAGTCCCAGCTCTTCTACTTATCAGCTGAGATCTGAACCCCAGATAGGAATCCAAATTACATAGCCTCTCTAAATCTCTTAGTTCTATCATTCATAAAGTAGAGACAATACTTATTTATGTGGTTGGGTCAGAAAAGTGAAAAAGTAACCTGTGTGAAAGTACCTAGCAGTGTGTATATATGTAACAAGCCTTACAAGATGAAGTGAATCATCTCAAGAAAGGGGATTGGAATACAGAGTGGTAGGATGAGATTTTTGTCAACTTGAGGGAGGGAGCTTTACCTTTCTGCCCTGGGATTCTCTTGCTCGCCTTGGACCTTGGTGGTTTCTTCCATTGACCACATCTCCTCTGACTTCAAAATCATGCTGAAAGAAAATAAACACAAACCATCAAGATCAGAGAAAGAGAAGCTTCCTTCAATGGAAGTGGAGCAGGCTCGTCATATTTAAGGCATTCAAGCTGGGTGTGGTGGCTCATGACCTGTAATCCCAGCACTTTGTGAGGCCAAGGCGGGTGGATCACTTGAGGTCAGGTGTTTTAGACCAACCTAGCCAACGTGGTGAAACCCCATCTCTACTAAAAAAAAAAATACAAGGCTGGGCATGGTGGCTCACGCCTGTAATCCTAGCACTTTGGAAGGCTGAGGCAGGTGGATCATTTGAGGTCAGGAGTTCAAGACCAGCCTGGCCAACATGGTGAAAACTTGTCTCTACTAAAATACAAAAAATTAGCTGTGCGTGCTGGTGGGCGTCTGTAATCCCAGCTACTCGGAAGGCTGAGGCAGGAGAATCGTTTGAACCTGGGAGGCGGAGGTGGCAATGAGCCGAGATCTCTCCACTGCACTGCAGCCTGGGTGACAGAGTGAGACTCTGTCTCAAAAAAATAAATAAATTAGGTCGGGTGAGGCACTTTGGGAGGCTGAGGTGGGCAGATCACAAGGTCAGGGGTTCAAGACCAGTCTGGCCGACATGGTGAAACCCCGTCTCTACTAAAAATACAAAAATTAGCTAGGCATTGTAGCACGTGCCTGTAATCCCATCTTCTTGGGAAGCTGAGGCAGGAGGATAGCTTGAGACCCATCTGGGCAACACAGTGATACCCCTTCTCTACAAAAGATATATAAAACTTCAACTATTTGCGTGTGCACGGTTGCGTGTGCCTGCAGTCCCAATTTCTTGGGAAGCTGAGGCTGGAGGATCACTTGAGCCCAAGAGTTGGAGGTTGCAGTGAACTATGATCACATCACATCACTCCCGACTGGGTAACAAAGTGAGACCCTGCTTTAAAAACAAAAGAAAAAAAGAAAACAAAAACCTGACCACAAGTGAAAGGAAAGAAAGAAAATAAGGAAAAGAGAAAGAGAGAGGAGGGCCGGGTATGGTGGTTCAATCCTATAATCTCAGCACTTTGGGAGGCCGAGGCAGGCAGATCACCTGAGGTCAGGAGTTCGAGACCAGTCTGCCCAACATGGTGAAACCCTGACTCTACTAAAAATTATCCAGGCCTGGTGGCGGATGCCTGTAATCCCAGCTACTCGGGAGGCTGCGGCAGGAGAATCACTTGAACCCAAGAGGTGGAGGTTGCAGTAAGCTGAGAAAATACCCTGGGTGACAAAAGTGAGAAACTCCATCTCAAAAAAAAGAAAAAGAAAAAAGAAAAAGAATTTGCTGGGCAGAGATTTGACCAAAAGCAAGTAAAATCATTCTATTTGGTATACCAGGTGAAATGACCATGATCTCAGCTGTTGAAATCACTCACTGAAGCATATCTTTGTGTGCAGAAATTAACAATTAGTTTTCACCTCACTAGGACTTAACATATTTTAATTTTCAACGTCTATCTCCTCTCAAAACATTCACTTAGCATTTAGATTAAACTGCTAATACAGCGCTGTTATAAAGATAACAGATAAATTCCCTATCTTCTATATCAACTGTAATATTATCATTTAAAGAAATATAGGCTTTTCAAATTTCCACTGAGAGATTTACACAGTTAACGGAAACAAAATGATAAAATATACATTTAACATACTGAAGAATGTTAGAGGCTTTTCATAATCACTATTATGACAGGTCATGGACAGGAGAATAAAGAATAATGAGACTGGGGAGAAATTTGAGGAAGAATGCTTAGAAACAATTCTGACCGAAACTCAGATTGTAAGGAAGGCCACAGGTGTTGCCAAGAGTTTTGTGAAGAAAAATAAAGGCAAGAGTATAACCACCAGTTATTACTAGTGGAAGAATACCTGATGTTTCCTAGTTACTTGAATGAGGAGTCTAGTGATAAATTTGTCATTTATTTGAAAACTCCCATGTTTATAGTTCTGATTGTATCCGCTTCATACGATGTGTCCAACTGCCGATTTAACCTCTCTATCCAGATGTCTAGTATATATCTCAAAATTCACGCATCTGGCTGGGCACAGTGGCTCACACCTGTAATCCCAGCACTTTAGGAGGCCAAGGTGGGTGGATTACCCAAGGTCAGGAGTTTGAGACCAGCCTGGCTAATATGGTGGGTGCCTGTAATCCCAGATACTCGAGAGGCTGAGGCAGAACTGCTCGAACCTGGGAGGCAGAGGCTGCAGTGACCGAGATTGCACAACTGTACTCCATGCACTCTAGCGTGGGTAACAGAATGAGACTCCATCTCCAAGAAAAAGATAAAATAAAAATTCACGCATCTAAAACAGAGTTCCTGATTCCACTCCTGCTTTCTGCCCTTCCCACTCCCCCAAATTCCCTACCATGTCTTCCTTATCTAATTTAACATTACTAACAAGATCAGGCCAAAACTCAAATGTCCCCCCTTCAATTTCTCTTTACCTTACTGTCCAAATTTAATCCATTAGCAAGTCCTATCTTCAAACATATCCCAAACCAACCTGTTTTTTTTTTAAACCTTCTCCCCACCACCAATCACAAGGATAAAATCTGAATTCCTTACCATGGCTCACACTAAATACTATGTGATTTGGCCAGCATCTATGATCTTCTCCCATTCCTTGTCTAATCTCTGCCTCCATACATAATTTGCCAATTACTACTCTTCAGCTACACTGGCCTATCTTTTATTATTATTATTATTATTATTATTATTTTTTGAGACGGAGTCTTGTTCTGTCACCCAGGCTGGATGGAGTGCAGTAGCGCCATCTTGGCTCACTATAATCTACCTCCCGGGTTCAAATGATTCTCCTGCTTCAGCCGCCCAAGTAGCTGGGATTACAGGCTCGTGCCACCACCCGCAGCTAATTTTTGCATTTTTTTTTTTTTTTTTTTGAGACGGAGTCTCACTCTGTTGCCCAGGCTGGACTGCAGTGGCATGATAGCTCTTTGCAACCTCTGCCTCCCAGGTTCAAGCAGTTCTGCCTCAGCCTCCCAAGTAGCTGGGACTACAGATGCCCACCATGCCTCGCTAATTTCTGTATTTTTAGTAGAGATGGGGTTTCACCACATTGGCCAGGCTGTTCTCAAATTCCTGACTTTGTGATCTGCCTGCCTCGGCCTCCCAAAGTGTTGGGATTACAGGCGTGAGCCACCGCCCAGCCTAATTTTTGCACTTTTTTTTTTTTTTTTTTGGCAGAGTCTTGTTCTGTTGCCAGGTGCCAGGCTGGAGTGCAGTGGCACGATCTTGGCTCACTGCAACCTCCACCTCCTGGGTTCAAGCAATTCTCCTGACTCAGCCTCCCGAGTAGCTGGGATTACAAACACATGCGACCATACCCGGCTAATTTTTGTATTTTTTTTTTTTAGTATAGACGGGGTTTCACCATGTTGGCCAGGATGGTCTTGATCTCTTAACCTCGTGATCTGCCCGCCTCGGACTCCCAAAGTGCTGGGATTACAGGCATGAGCCACCGTGCCTGGCCAACTTTTGCATTTTTAAAAAGAGATGGGGTTTTGCTACGTTGGCCCGGCTAGTCTTGAGCTCCTGACCTCAGGTGATCTGCCTGCCTCAGCCTCCCAGAGTGCTGGGATTATAGGCATGAGCCACCATGCCCGGCCCTTTTATTATTATTTGAGATGGGAGTCTTGCTCTGTCATCCAGGCTGGAGTACAGTGCAATCCTGGATCACTGCAGCCTCCCCCTCCCAGGTTCAAGCAATTCTCCTGCCTTGGCCTCTGGAGTAGCTGGGATAACAGCCACATGCCACCATGCCTGGCTAGTTTTTTTTTTTTTTTTTGAAGACAGTCTTGCTCTGGCACCCAGGCTGGAGTGCAGTGGCATGATCTCAGCTCACTCTAGCCTCCGCCTCCTGGGTTCAAGTGATTCTCTTGCCTCAGCCTCCCAAGTAACTGGGACTACAGGCTCGTGCCACCACACCTGGCTAACTTTTTGTATTTTTAGTAGAGACAGGGTTTTACCGTGTTAGCCAGGATGATCTTGATCTCCTGACCTTGTGATCTGCCCACCTTGGCCTCCCAACGTGCTGGGATTACAGGCATGAGCCACCGCACCTGGCCTAGTTTTTTATATTTTTGGTAGAGGTGGTAGCATGAGCTACCATGCCTGGCCAACACTGGCCTATCTTTTAAAAATAAATCAAGCTCTGGCCGGGTGTGGCAGTGGCTCATGCCTGTAATCCCAGGACTTTGGGAGGCTGAGGCAGGCGGATCACTTGAGGTCAGGAGTTTCAGACCAGGCTGGCCAATAAGGTAAAACCCCACCTCTACCAAAAATATAAAAAACTAGCTGGGCATGGTGGCATGTGCCTGTAATCCCAGCTACTCGGGAGACCAAGGCAGGAGAATCACTTGAACCCAGGAGGTGGAGTTTGCAGGGAGCCAAGACTGTGCCACTGTACTCCAGCTTGGGGTATACAGTGAGACTCCGTCTCAAAAAAAAAAAAAAAAGCAAAAATCAAAAAACCAAGCTCCTTATTATCACAAGACCTTTATGTTTGCTATTCCTCTGCCTATAACATACATTCCCTCCAGTTTTCAAGGACAATTCTTTCTTGTTATTTAGGTCTCAGCTCAATCTTTTGAGAAAGGCCTTCCCTGGCCTCCTTAAACGAAAGTAATCAACAACCTTTACTGCTATCTAATTCATCTTTATTGTGTATCTCCCCTCAATAGAACCTGAATCCTACCAGGGACTTGGTTAGTCTTGTTTACTGCTAGTGCCCAGCACATAGCAGGCTCACATAAATAGCCACTAAATAAAAGTTAAAACCAACACAAATATCATTTAATTAATTATGAATATATTGAATTGTGTATAATAGTTTATAAAATTATTTTCACATTTTATTTTGCCTGATCTGTTGTTAGAGAAGCTCTCAGATGGCTGTTCTAAAATTATTCCTCCTCCTACACTCTATTTACCTCTCACTGTTCTCAGTATCATAAAGTGCGACATCTTTTAGAAGTTATCTGAATTCTAAACAGATACATTTGCATGTATATATATGTATATATGCATATGTGCACACACAAGCACACCTTTTTTTTTTCTTTTTAAAGAGATAGGGTCTTGCTCTGTCACCCAGGCTAGAGTGCAGTGGCATGATCATAGCTCACTGTAGCCTTGAACTCCTGAGCTCAAGTAATTCTCCCAGCTTAGCTTCCTCAGTAGCTAAGACTACAGGTGCACACTTCTATGCCTGGCTAATTAAAAAAAATTTTTTTGTGTGTAGACAGTATCTCACTCTGTTGCCCAGGCTGGTTCCAAACTCCTGGCCTCAAGCAATCCTCCTGTCTCAGCCTCCCAAAGTGCCGATATAAGTGTGAGGCACTGCACTTGGACTGCATATTAATATGAAGTATTTTTCTTCCAACAGTGAATGGTTTGTTTTCTACAAAAGTATATGTAAGTGGGCCCACTTCTTGTCCTTATGAATCTTTTTCTTCCCCTTCCCTTTTCCCCAAAGAAAGGACTGTTTCTTTTGAAATCTAGAACAAATGAGAACACAGAATATCCTGGTTTGCTCCGAATAATTATTGATGATCCCCATAATCAAAGAAAATTTGTGCATTATCAAGGAAAGTGGTGCATTGATGGAAGGAAGCAAATACATTTTTAACTATGTGACTCAATGATACCATGTCTCTGATTAGTTTGTAACATCAAGTACTTACCTCATTCAGCATTTTTCTTTCTTTAATAGACTGGGTCACCCCTAAGGAGATCACAAAAAAGACAGGTTACACACAGCAGAAGAACGTGCTCTTTTCATGGAGATGGAGAGGTCAGCGATTCACAAAAGAATGACAGAGAGGTCCTTTCCTTCGAAAGCCACAGCCCTTTAATAAGGCTTCTAGCAGCAGTTTCCCTCTGGAGACACAGTTGATGTTTAATTTAAACATTGTAAGTTTGGCTGCTGTACATGGATTCCTGCCAACTATTAAATAAATCCCTAGTTCCTATGCTACCATTGCTAGGAGCAGATTAGGTCCTATTAGTTATAAAAGGGACCCATTTTCCAGGCATCACCAGCTTATTTGAACAAAGTGATATGTATTAAAGATAAAGGTAGTTTTGTGTTACCATGAAAGACCTTTTGGTAATTCAGTCTCAGCATCAGCAAAAACCTTAGGTGTTAAAATGTTAAGTGTAAAAATGCAATTCTGAGGTGTTCAAGGGAGGATGGAAGAAATAGTATTGTACTTACAGAAATAGCTAACTACCCATTTTCCTCCTGCAATTCCCAGAAAATATTTCAGTGTCCGTTCACACACAAACTCAGCATCTGCAGAATGAAAAACATCCAAAGGATTAGAAGTTGAAAACACATTCAGAAAGTGCTGTTCTAAGAAGCTAAAGTGCCTCCAAGCACTTTGGAGGCCAAGGCGGGCGGATCACCTGAGGTCAGGAGTTCAAGACCAGCCCGACCAACATGGTGAAACCCCGTCTTAAAAAAAAAAAAAAAAAAAAAAGAAGCTCCCAATCTGGATTCATGATTCTAAAATCCTGGTGACAGAATCAGACACTGAAAACACCACTAATTATAACCAGCAGGTATGGATCTTTGGAAGCCTAGGAGAGGCTGATATGAAGACCAGAGGAAACGCCTATCAATGCCCTCTCCTCAACACCCATCTTCTAGATACTAAGGCTGGCTATAGATCTCCATTGTAGTGTTCAAGGAATTAGGAATTACCCATGTCAATAGTTTTGATTAATGTGGATGTGTATTACTAGATGGTAATATGTAAAAGGAGAAGAAAACAGTATTGTTGAAAACCTAAAGCTGAAATATCAATGTAATGACAAATTTTTACCCCTAGAATGTCCAATCTAGGGAGTCCTAACCCTCTAATATTTCCCTGAGAGGGATAGGAGAATACAGCGTTTTCAGAGCTTCTGTAAAAGTATTTCAGAAAGCAGTAGCTAAAGAATCACTTGTTTGTTTCCCAGTGTTTTAAAGGCCCTCCTGAAGAACTAAGCAAACTAAGGAAAGACCATTTAATTTTAAACAGGAGAAATGTATTTAACTCAATCCTAAACACAGTAGGCTACCTGCAAGCAGTAGCTGCAGCCATTCTCCCTCACAGAATTCCTTACAATTTTTGAAGTTTTTTTAACTGCTATAAAAATCCGATTTAATAATATGTGTGTGTATGTAAATATTTTGAGACGAAGTCTCGCTCTGTCGCCAGGCTGGAGTATGGTGGCACCATTTTTGGCTCACTGCAACCTCCACCTCCTGGGTTCAAGTGATTCTCCTGCCTCAGCTTCCTGGGTAGCTGAGACTACAGGCACGTGCCACTATTCCTAGCTAATTTTTTGTATTTTTAGTAGAGATGGGGTTTCATAATGTTGGCCAGGATGGTCTCAATCTCCTGACCTCATGATCTGCTCACCTCGGCCTCCCAAAGTGCTGGGATTACAGATGTGTGCCACCGCACACAGCAATATATATTAAACTTAAAAATTTAGCTCATTTTTAGTTCAAAAGTAGCAAATGTTATATTGCCTTTGAGTTTAAAGACTGAACTACTTTAGATTTAGTTTGCATTTTAAAGTTTTCTTTTTTTCTTTCTTTTTTTTCTGAGACGGAGTCTTGCTCTGTCGTCCAAGCTGGAGTGCAATGGCACAATCTCGGCTCACTGCAACCTCCGCCTCCTCAAGCGTTTCTCCTGCCTCAGCCTCCTGAGTAGCTGGGAGTACAGGTGCATGCTATCACGCTCGCCTAATTCTTTGTATTTTTAGTAGAGACGGAGTTAACGAGGATGGTCTCGATCTCATGACCTTGTGATCCGCCCGCCTCAGCCTCCCAAAGTGCTGGGATTATAGGCGTGAGCCACTATGCCTTGCCTCAAATTTTTTTTTTTCTTTCACCCAGGTTGGAGTGCAGTGGTGCGATCTCGGCTCACTGCAACATCTGCCTCCCAGGTTCAAGCAATTCTCCTGCCTCAGCCTCCTGACTAGCTGGGGTTATAGTCCTGTGCCACCACACCTGGCTAATTTTTGTATTTTTAGTAGAGACAGGGTTTCATCATATTGGTCAGGCTGATCTTGAACTCCTGACCTCATGATCTACCTGCCTTGGCCTCCCAAAGTACTGGGATTACATGGGTAAGCCACTGCACCCAGCCTACCTTCCAAATCTTAACCCAAAACAAAAAAGGGTAAGGAAACAGCAAAACTATTATTTGTCTTTCATAAAGTAATTGATTGACTATTAGAAGACTATCATCCATGCTATGCTTAACAACTATTCTAATTTTTTCATGTGGTTTTCTGCAGCAGATACAAAATATTCTGTTATAGTTCTTGGTATACCTGTTTTCATAACAACATGAGTAGTCTCTTCAGTAATTTGATTAGTTAAAGTGATGTGGTGTTTTCTGGCAAACTTGTACACGAGTACCTGAAATTAAATAAAATATTCCGTTATCATAAGTTACCTCTAGTACACAGCTTAGAACACTCAACATCCTACCATAGCACACGTTTACCTATGTAATAAACCTGCACATTCAGCACATATATCCCGAACTTAAAGTAAAAAAACCCACTAATTATCCTAGCTTTTAGTCTCCATTTTTCTGAGAGGGTACATTAAAAAAATTCTAAGATGCTTGAAGTCTCAAATAGTTTAATAAAAATTATGTACATATCAGCAGATGTAGAATTACAGCTAAGTATTGAAAATAATATTATACACCTACTATGTACCACAAAACTTAAAAAAATATATATTGGGCCGGACATGGTGGCTCAGGCCTGTAATTGCAGCACTTTGGGAAGTTGAGGTGGAAGGACTGCTTGAGCCCAGGAGTTTGAGACCAAGCTCAGCCTGGGCAATACAGTGAGATCTTATGTCTTAAAAAAAAAAAAAAAAGTAAAAAGAAAAAATACGTATTAATTTTTCTTTAATAGCAGATATCATTTGATTCCCTAAGATAGTTTCTCTGCATAGTGACATTCTACTGTACTATAAATGTATTAGCTTACACTTTATAAGCTGAGAGGTAAATAGTCTACACAAAAAGTTATGCTACAGACACATATGGCTTAAAACCAAGATTCAATCCTCTGACAATTACAAAACACTGAAATCAAGATGTTACTAAAAGTCAGTGCAAAAGCTATCATTCTCTCGTAAGGAGAAGGCTTAGAAGGGGTTCACATTCTTCCCAAAAGAAATTTAGAGTCCTCTAGCTATTATCTATCAACCAAATAAAAATCAATAGGCAGCAAAAAAAAATTAACCAGATCCATTATGGGCACAGTGACCTAACTGGTAGGTATTGTCTGATAAGTAACTTTGTTTACCAAGGGCCATCATTTACTGGCCATAGCCACCCACACCAGTGTTTACGTTCTGTGCAATACTGCCATGAAGGTCAGGCCATCTTTCTTTCATGTTGCCTCACTCCATACTGCCACAGGGCACTGAAATAATGCAGGCTAGAGAAGCTAATGACATCCACCCCTTTTGCCACCACCCTCTGCCAGGATCATTAGCAATTCTGACCTGATTAATTGCTGAAATCTCAGCTTTGAAACAGCGTTCAGTTACAGCAATGCTGAATGCTGAAAGATCATCTTAATATGGGCTTCAGAATTAATCATGTGTAATACAGTCAGTAGCTTTCATCATAAATTTACCACACTTCACCAAGTCTGAATAGAGCTCAAAGTTTTCCTCTTTGCTTGTTTAAAGACAACATGTACCCAAGCCACTTGTAGTATAATCTGCAGCTCAGAATTGCCCTTGAAAAAAAGATTAGACGGGCCGGGCGCGGTGGCTCAAGCCTGTAATCCCAGCACTTTGGGAGGCCGAGGCGGGTGGATCACAAGGTCAAGAGATCGAGACCATCCTGGTCAACATGGTGAAACCCCGTCTCTACTAAAAATACAAAAAATTAGCTGGGCATGGTGGCGCGTGCCTGTAATCCCAGCTACTCAGGAGGCTGAGGCAGGAGAATTGCCTGAACCCAGGAGGCGGAGGTTGCGGGGAGCCGAGATTGCGCCATTGCACTCCAGCCTGGGTAACAAGAGCGAAACTCCGTCTCAAAAAAAAAAAAAAAAAAAAAAGAAAAAAAGATTAGACCATTTCAGACATCTCTCAAAAGCTGAGCTTGCAAAACAAAGGGATAAAGAATGTTAATTTTCAATGAATACATACAGAATTCTGTAAGTGATCAAGAGCCACTGAAACAGACACAGGTAAGAGCTTTCGGAGAAAGTTGTTGGTCTGGACATGGGACTATGAGATGAAAACACTTACAGCCATCACTGTGCACTTGCTTGTTGTATCTACCAGGGCAGCCACAGCTTGCTTTGCCCTTTTAGTAGTGGGATACAACTGGCCACAGAGATGTTATGCTAAGTCACTATCTATGAAGAAGTTAGGATGAAGAATCCTAGGAAGGATATATTAAGAAAGATATTTCAGGCCAGGCGCGGTGGCTCAAGCCTGTAATCCCAGCACTGTGGGAGGCCGAGGTGGGTGGATCACGAGGTCAAGAGATCGAGACCATCCTGGTCAACATGGTGAAACCCCGCCTCTACTAAAAATACAAAAAATTAGCTGGGCATGGTGGCGTGTGCCTGTAATCCCAGCGACTCAGAAGGCTGGGGCAGGAGAATTGCCTGAACCCAGGAGGCGGAGGTTGCGGTGAGCCGAGATCGCT
>NW_022436952.1:1166714-1174647 GCF_009761245.1 Sapajus apella | reverse complement strand
CTGCCTCAGCTTCCCGAATAGCTGGGACTACAGGCAGGTGCCACCATGCCCAGCTAATTTTTGTATTTTAGTAGAGACGGGGTTTCACTATGTTGGCCAGGGTGGTCTTGATCTCTTGACCTAGTGATCCACCCGCCTCAGCCTCCCAAAGTGCTGGGATTACAGGCATGCGCCACCGCACCTGGGTTACTGGTCTTAATATTTTAATGAGTATTTTTCCACATTGTGAAGTAATTCCCATTTCTGGCATTAAGGGCCCAAGGTGATGCCAAAATCCTAATAGCAAGGGGTGTTGCAGACCAGAAGTGACAGGTCAGGCTATTGAATAACTGTCTTAAAAGCCAAGATAAAAACAAATACTAGAGAAATGCTACTGCCTGGCCGTACGTTTGGAATCAGTCTGAATTTAGTTAAACATGCTGGAAAGTTCACTCAGATGTGAGCCAAGGGGGAAAAAAAGATGCCTTCTGGGGAATGAAGCTATACCTACTTGCTTTTATAGATAAAAATGAAAATTCAAATTCAAAAGTCCTATATCATACCCAAAGTATAGCTTTTCCGCTAATATTTAATAATACATATGGATATACTCACAAATTCTTCTGGGGTCAAGCCTGACACCACCATGGACATTCTTTTGTTGACCCTTTCTGTTGAAGCTGCCAGTTCTAGCTTCTTCCTGCTCACACTTTCATCCATTGCATTACGCCCAGCAGTATTAGTAGCATGAGGAGCAGCTAGACTCTTGGCACATTCTGCAACTTGAAACTGGGGTACTTTGAATGTAGAGGTTGAAGATGGTACGCTGCCAGCATGAGATGATTCTGGGGCTCTGTCTTCAGAAGGATCAGATTCAGGGTCATCAGAGAAGAGGCTGATTCCAGATTCTAGGTAAGGGGTTCCCTCTGAAAGGAATGGGAGAAGTTTAATTTACACAACAACGAATGTTGAATTACAAAGTTCTGTTCCCTGCTATGAATTAAAAAGACCAATTAAGTTAGATTAAGAGAAAAATGGGTACATGAATACAGTGTTGGTGGAAATGCAAAGTAGCTTAATTTCCTAAAAGGAAATATGGCATTATGTAGCAAAAACCTTAACATGTGATTGCACTGCCAGATAACAATGCTAGTTTTAGAAATATATCCCAGGGAAAGAAAAGATGTACGCAAAGGTGTACTCATAGGAATGTTTACTACAACACCAGTTATAATAGTATAATTTTAGAAACAATCTGAATGTCCAACAATAGGACATGAAAATTATGATATATCTAGTCCAATGGAGTACTCTTCACCCATTAGTTTGAATATAAAAGTTGATGTACAATAAAACAGAAATGTTACTATTAAAGTAGATACCTAAGCAATATTATTATCATGACATTATATTATGTAAAATGACTGAAGAAACACATCGATATTTTATTATGAAAGAATAAGAGTACAGGTAATTTTATTGTATTTTTTTTGAGACAGAGTCTTGGTCTGTCACCCAGGCTAGAGTGCAGGGGCACAAGTATGGTTCACCTGCAGCCTTGACCTCCTGGACTCAAGTGATCTTCCTGTCTCAGCCTCCTGAGTAGCTGGGACCACAGGTTTCTGCCTTCCAGCTAATTTTAACTTTTTTTTTTTTTTTTTAAAAGACAGATTCTCCTTCTGTTGCCCGGGCTGGAGTGCAGTGGGGCGATCTCAGCTCACTGCAACCTCTGCCTCCCTCGTTCCAGCGATTCTCCTGTCTCAGCCTCTGGAGTAGCTGAGACTACAGGCACCTGCCGCCATGCCCAGCTATTTTTTTTTGCATTTTTAGTAGGGACGGAATTTCACCGTGTTAGCCAGGATGGTCTCGATCTCCTGACCTCGTGATCCGCCTGCCTCAGCCTCCCAAAGTGCTGAGATTACAGGTGTGAGCCACTGTGCCTTGCTTAATTTTTTAACTTTCTGTAGAGATCAGGTCTCGTTTCATTGCCTTGGCTGGTCTTAAACTCTTGGCCTCCCAAAGTATTGGGATTACAGGTGTGAGCCACTGCACCTGGCCTTATTTTATCTTTTAAGAGGTAGCATCTTAGCTTGGTAAAGTGGCTCACACCTGTAATCCCAGCACTTTGGGAGGCTGAGGCAGCGAGACCGCATGAGGCCAGCAGTTAGAGACCAGCCTGGGCAACATAGCAAGACCCCATCTCTAATCCCCACCCCAAATTATCTTCTTTATTCCCTATGTTGTCCAATATGGGGGCAATGAGCATATAGCAATTTTGTAAGAAAGGAAAAAAAAAGTTGAATAATGTGGTAAATGCTTTATTTTTGTTTCTTCATCCAAGGTAATGACACCATTACTTTTTTCACTTAATAAATCAACAGATATAATTACCAAATTAAGAACAGCAGAGACCTTCAAACATTTCAGAAAATGTCATGCTATCAGGAATTAAGCACAGCTAAGTAGAATGTATGAGATGCCTAAAATGACCCTAATGAGCATGGCCAAATACCACATTTGATGTCAAACAGTGCCTTTTATGATAATGTGTTTTAGAGGATTAATTGAAAACTTTCTTTACTGATTAAAACTTTGCTTTACAAGCCATAAAACACCATTCATTGAAAGTGATTTATAAGGCATAAAATATATAGTCATTTATATTCATTAACTCATAAAAGAGATTGCTTTGGAATTTGACTCATTTTCCAATAAAGGACCAGCCTAAAACTTTATTCTATGGCCTTAGGACTCTTGCCTAACAGTTGAAGTTTAAAAAATATATGTATTTTTGAGATGGAGTCTTACTCTGTCGCCCAGATTGGAGTGCAGTGGTGTGATCTTGGCTCACCGCAACCTCCGCCTCCCAGGTTCAAGTGATTCTCCTGCCTCAGTCTCCCAAGTGGCTAGGATTACAGGCATACACTACCACACCCAGTTATTTTGTATTTTTAGCAGAGACAGGGTCTCACCATGTTGGCGAGGCTGGTATTGAACTCCTGACCTCAAGTGATCCACCTACCTTACCTGAAATATTTAGATCACACCAAGACTCCTTCGTCCTCAAAATTATTAAACCATTAATTAAAATACAGATGGATTAATAGGTCCAATAATTTTCAAGTAAAACTGGATTAACACTTGAGTTATTTTTCTAAAATGGGCTTAAGTATAACAAAAGTATCCGTGACACACTAGTACATCTAAAAGTTGGTTAACTAGAATATCTTTATGTAGGATTCAGAGTAAAATCACAGTGTTTGTTCCACTAGAGCAGATGAAATATTACCTAGATCTTGTCTTGGCAAGTAAGATGGTTCCATTAAATCATGTGGCCCAGACTTTTCCAGTTGTTGCTCCTCCATATCAACCTTAATGAGCTCCTCTTGAGATGGGTAGTTTCCATTCTGAAGACTCCCAGAGCAACTGTGCATGCACCACCTATCATCTAATGACTGGCATTTAGAAGGGGATGACCTAGAAAGATGAATGGAAGGAGAAAACCATCACCACCAATTGTGAAAGGACAAATCATATTTCCTGGGCAGCCAAAGCATAAATGAAATAGCTCATGTCAGAGAGATCAGAAATGACTGGTAAAAAAGAGCCCACATGACAGCCTAGAAGTCTGGATTCATGTTGCGTGCCAATATGTCACAGTTGACATATAACATCTCCCCTAGGGGTTGGGTTGGTCTGAGGCACTGTATCTCCTAGCTGTTTAAAAGCAGGTCAGTTGCTGGGTGTGGTGGCTTGTGTCTGCAATCCCAGCTACTCGGGGGGCTGAAGCAGGAGAAATGCTTGAATCTGGGAGGCAGAGGTTGCAGTGACCTGAGATTGCACCACTGCACTCCCTCTTGGGCAACAGAGCCAGACTCTGCTACCCCCGGCCACCAAAAAAGAAAAAGAAAAGAGAAAGAATAAAAGCAGGTCAGCAAATTTTTACCAAAGTACTCACTGCCACTCACTCTATACAGAATATTCTACTTGAGTCTAAATGGATACGTTAGAATCATACCTCTTATGAACATAGAAAGCTGATCAATGTTGACATCTTTACACTCATTCTTTCTACTCAGTTTTAGAAGAATTCATAGAATCATCCCTATTCCCTGACTTTTCAATGTTCAAATTCATTCTTTTTTTTTTTTTTTTTTTTTTGAGAGGGGGTTTAGCTGTGTTGCCCCGGCTAGAGTGCAGTGACACTATCTCGGGTCACTGCAACTTCTGCCTCCCAGGTTCAAGCAATTCTCCTGCCTCAGCCTCCCTAGTAGTTGGGATTATAGGTACCTATCACCATGCCCAGCTAATCAGTAGAGATGTGGTTTCATTGTGTTGGCCAGGCTGGTCTCGAACTCTTGATCTTGTGATCCAACCGCCTCGGCCTCCCAAAGTGCCGGGTTACAAGTGTAAGCCAATGTGCCCGGCCCCAAATTCATTCTAAAAACAAAAGCCATGTTGTTAGAAAAGCATACACACCCAGTATGTGTACTCTTCCAAGTGTTTAGGACTTTGCAAAATAAGATACTTATCAATGGATTTAAAGGGCCTCAGAAGTTAATTAATTAATTTAAACAATATTAGGTGCTTACTATGGGTCAAATACTAAGGCTAGGCCCCGTGGATTGAAGATGAGTGAGACCTGAATTACTGCTCTCAAGTAATCTAATAGAGGGAGGAAGTTTGATCAATGTGTAGGTTGTATAACAGAAATCTCTGTAGAGTATCTCTAGAATGAGGAAGAGCAGGAATATTTGGTCTGAATATTAAATGGAGAAGTAGCTTATTTGGTAAAAGCATGCCAATAAGGTCATTACCTCTGCACATGGCTTTAGTGACAACTGAAGCTAGATCTTTTCATTCTCTGTCACAGCCACAGTACCCAAGCCTCAAAAATATATTCTCAGTCAAGTCCAAGGGGCTTGAAAAAGATGGTGTAATGATATTATTGACAACCTGCCACCATTCCCAAAAAGATAAATAGAAAAATATATAGATGTAGTAGGGATTCAAGAAGAAACATGAGAACACGAGTTTCTCTTTTTTTTTTTTTTGGAGAGAGAGTTTCGTTCTTGTTGCCCAGGCTGGAGGGCAAAGGCATGATCTTGGCTCACTGCAACCTCCGCCTCCTGGGTTCAAGTGATTCTCCTGCCTCGGCCTCCCAAGTAGCTGGGATTACAGGCATGTGCCTCCACGCCTGGCTAATTTTGTATTTTTGTACAGACGCAGTTTCCCCATGTTAGTCAGGCTGATCCCGAACTCCCGACCTCAGGTGATCTGCCCGCCTCAGCCTCCCAAAGTGCTGGGATTACAGGAGTCAACAACTCGGCCCAGCTAAGAAACATGAGTTTCTTTACCTTACTAGAATGCTAAAATGTGTGACTCTAATAGCTCCATGTCTCTCTTTACTGAATTACCAAACAGAATTAATAATAGTCTTGAACTTGTCCTTTTAATATCAATCTTATTAAAAGGATCATAGGAGGAAGTAGATAAAGTATTTTAAAAAATATAAAGTGCTGGCCAGGCATGGTAGCTCATGCCTGTAATCCCAGCACTTTGAGACCAGTCTAGTCAACACAGCAAGACCCCATCTTACATGGGAGGCTCAGGAGTTTGAGACTAGTCTGGTCAACACAGTAAGACCCATCTTTACAAAACAAAAAAAGAAAAAACTAAACTAAACTAAACTAAAGTGCTATTGCTATACAGACCTGTATCAATAGTGGTATAAATACACATCTCTGAAAGATATTCTAAATGTTTTCTGGCTTTGGGAGGCCAAGGCAGGCAGACTACCTGAGTCCAGGAATTTGAGACCAGCCTGGGCAACAAGGTAAAACTCTATCTCTACCAAAAATACAAAAACTCAGCTGGGCGTGGTGGCGCATGCTTGTGGACCCAGCTACTCAGGAGGGTAAGGTGGAAGGATTGCTTGAGCCTGAAAAACAGAGGATGCAGTGAGCCATGATTGCACCGCTACACCCAACCTAGGTGACAGATAAAGACCCTGTCTCAAAAAATAATAATTATTATTTTCTGTGATAAATCAACAGCTAGACTTTTTCTAGAAAGAATTTCAATTAGGGAAAGGGCTGCCTTGAAGAGGTCTACCATCAACTTCCAAGCTTTCAGGTTTTAGTTCCATTATATTTTTTTCTGGCCTTCAGACGGGACATATCTACCTAACTACACATTTCTTTTTTTATTTACTTATTTTTTGAGACGGAGTTTCGCTCTTGTTACCCAGGCTGGAGTGCAATGGCGCGATCTCGGCTCACCGCAACCTCCGCCTTCTGGGTTCAGGCAATTCTCCTGCCTCAGCCTCCTGAGTAGCTGAGACTACAGGCACGCGCCACCATGCCCAGCTAATTTTTCTTTTGTATTTTTAGTAGAGACGGGGTTTCACCATGTTGACCAGGGTGGTCTCGATCTCTTGACCTCGTGATCCGCCCACCTCGGCCTCCCAAAGTGCTGGGATTACAGGCGTAAGCCACCGCGCCCGGCCCTAACTACACATTTCTTATGTGGTAGCTTATGTTATAGGTTCAAAAAGCCTACATACAATTAAACAAAAGAAGTATCCTACAGCAATGAAAGGTTATAAATGTCCATATACAAAAAACTGGAGAAAGTATGGTGAAAAAAATTAACAGTAAGAGTTCAATATAAATAAAGATGTCAGGTATCACAACATCTTTGCATTGATGTTTCTTACCTTTCCACTACTGGTTCTTTATTTTTACTGGTAGAACTATCTGGAGACACCTCAAACTTGTCAGCAGAAAGGCCTTCTGGATTCTGGCTTATAGGATATTCACTACTTTTCTGTGAAGTTAATACTGCTTTAAATGGAATGAGAAAACAAATCTACTTTACTGTTTTGTCCTGATAGTGATAATTCAGGTTAGAATTTTGATTTTTTCAAAAGCATCAATCTATGATACACAAGCTGGTTTTTAAACAAGTATATCAGGCAGAATTTTATAAACACAAGTAATGCAACAGACAGATGCTAGCACCAAATGGAACTCAATGATTAAAAAATAATAATGATAATAAAAGGAAAACTTTAAGACAGGGTCAATAAAGACACCTAGCTAAGACAAGTCTGAAAAAAAACTTGTATTCCTTTGCCCTGAATTATATATATATATATATATATACACACATATATATATATATATATATATATATGAAATTTTTATCTCTGTAGCAAAATATGCCCAAATCCCCTGAGACAATAGGAAAGAAAGAGTACTGGAAAGCACAAAGTATATTCTTTTCTATATCCCCACTGCCTCCACATCAAAGACTGTGAGATGAGGTTTCAGCTTCTGCATGTGGGGGGTAAACAAGAGTGTCAGATGAGAAAGAAAAAACAGGTGACATTTTTACTTCACATTTTCAATTACTGGAAAAAAAGAAAAGAAAACCAAATAAATAAACCCCTAAATAAACACATACAAAAAAAAAAAACCCAAGGTGCTGGTTGATAAGAAATCTTAAGTAATACATGGAACTAAGGATGAAATGGCACAAGAAGGGAAAAAACACAAAACATACTGAAGGCAAAATTCTGGCATGTTACTTCATTCTTTTTTTTTTTTTTTTTTTTGAGACGAATTCTCACTCTGTCACCCAAGCTGGAGTGCAATGGTGCAATCTCGATTCATTGCAACCTCTGCTTCCCGGGTTCAAGCGATTCTCCTGCCTCAGCCTCCTTACTAGCTGGGATTACAGGTGCCCACTACTATGTCCAGCTAATTTTGTTTCGTATTTTTAGTAGAGACAGGGTTTCACCATGTTGGTCAGGCTGGTCTCAAACTCCTGATTTCAGGTGATCGATCTGCTTCAGCCTCCCAAAGTGCTAGGATTATAGATGTGAGTCACCTCACCCAGCCTAGTTCATTTTATATATATATATATATATATATATATATATATATATATA
>NW_022436952.1:1160542-1166614 GCF_009761245.1 Sapajus apella | reverse complement strand
CACATATATATATATATATATATATATATATATATATATATATGAATTCCTCCAAATGTATCACTGTGTCATTGCCTCTAGGAAGTATCTTAAAGGCAGAAGTATTTATTTATTTTATTTTTTTAAGAGATGGGGGTCTTGTTATGTTGACCAGGGTGGTCTCAAACTCTTTTTTTCTTGAGACAAAGTCTTGCTCTGTTGCCCAGGCTGGAGTAGTGGTGTGATCTCGGCTCACTGCAACCTCCATCTCTAGGTTCAAGCTATTCTCCTGCTGTAGCCTCCTGAGAAGCTGGGATAACAGGTGCCTGCCACCATCCTCGGCTAATTTTTTAATTTTTTTTGTAGAGACGGGGTTTCACCATGTTGCAGGCTGGTCTTGAACTCCTGACCTTGGCTGATCCACCAGCCTTGGCCTCCCAAAGTGCTGGGATTATAGGCATGGGCCACCACACTTACCCTGGTCTCAAATTCTTGAGCTCAAGTGATTCTCCTGCCTTGGCCTCTAACAGTGCTGGGATTACAGGTGTGAGCCACCATGCCCGGCCAAGGCAGAAATATTTAATAAGTAAAAACAAACAGTTAAAAGTTGCAAAGGTCTTCTATTCATTAAAAAGTCCCTGATGACTGTAAATCATTTTGAGCTTTTATTAGAAAAGCTAAAGGTCATAAATTTATGTAGAAAATTGAAACAAAAGATCGTATTAATTAAACTGTTTTTTAAGACACTGGGTAGCCTGGGGGGAAATAATCATTGATTTCCTGGGTTAGTTTTCAAATGCATTATTTATAGTTTCCTTTATGCTTGCCTTTTCTGGACCTGTGAGTTTCTTGGATTGTAAGAATTCTGCCTGAAGCTACCAGCTGTTGAAAGTAAGCAGGATCTAACTATGAAGAGAGGTGTCATCCTCCCCAACTCCAATACAGGGTGATAATTGATAAAGAGTAATGTGCAGTTTTCAAGAAATCATATCAAACGAAATTAACCATCAGAACGAGTTTAAAAAAAAAAAAAGAAGAAGTGGCCGGGCATAGTGGCTCACGCCTGATATCCCAGCACTTTGGGAGGCTGACATTGAGGGAGGATTACCTGAGGTCAGGAGTTTAAGACCATCCTGGCCAACATGGTGAAACCCTTTCTCTACTAAAAACACCAAAAATAGCTGGACATGGTGGTGGGTGCCTATAATCCTAGCTACTTGGGGTGATGAGGTGAGATAATTGCTTGAACCAGGGAGGCAGAGGATGCAGTGAGCCGAGATAGTGCCATTGCACTCCAGCCTGGGCAACAAATGCGAAACTTTGAGACAGAGTCTCGGTCTGTCACCAGGCTGGAGTGCAGTGACAAGATCTCGGCTGACTGCAACCTCTGCCTCCCAGGTTCAAGCGATTTTCCTGCCTCAGCCTCCTGAGCAGCTGGGACTACAGGTGCCTGCCACCACCCCCAGCTATTTTTTTGTATTTTAGTAGAGACAGGGTTTCACCATGTTGGCCAGGATGGTCTTGATCTCTTTACCTCGTTATCTGCCGCCTTGGCCTCCCTAAGTGCCAGGATTACAGGTGTGAGCCACCATGCCTGGCCATATTTGCTTTTTGAATGACAGGAAATCCAGGAGAAAATAAAACAAAGTGTCTCACATGAAGTAGCTTTATCTGCGAGGACAGGTACATACAATTAATAATGGGTAAATATACATATTTGTACCCAAATATTATGCAGGCTTAGGAAGTAACCTTAGATAAACAATAGGACAAATCTATGCTGAAGGGTAGGACATTGATGTAAAGACTGTAAAGAAAAGGAACTTTTATCATATTTATGAATACTGGATCTTAAAAAATAAAAAACTAATGAAATCCAAGCAAATTAGAGTTTCACTCATCAATAGCCATGAATGAATTCTTGGTTTCTTAGTTTTTATAAAAGTACCATGGTAATGTAAGATAACATTAGGAAGAAACTAAAGCATGCAGGAATTCTCTGTACCATAATTTCAACTTTTCCATAAACCTATTAAAAAATAAAAAGTTTATTCAAAAAAAAAAAAAAAAAAAAAAAAAAAAAAGCTTGGGAAACAAAACAAGACTCCGTCCCTACCAAAAATAAACAAAATTAGCTGGATGTGGTGGTACACACCTGTACCTGTAGTCCCAGCTACTCAGGAGGCTGAGGCAGGAGGACGCTTGAGCCTAGGAGTTCCAGGCTGCAGTGAGCTGTGATCAGGCCACTGTATTCCAGCCGAGAAAAGCCATGAGTATAGCAGAAGGTAACAATAGCACAATATCTTTTTTTTTTAGATGGAGTCTCTCTCTATCACCTAGGCTGGAGCGCAGTGGCTTGATCTCAGCTCACTACAGCCTCCACTTCCCAGGTTCAAGAGATTCTCCTGCCTCAGCCTTCCAAGTAGCTGGGGTTACAGGCATGCATCACCATGCCTGGCTAATTTTTGTATTTTTAGTATAGACGGGTTTTCACCATGTTGGTCAGTCTGGTCTGGAACTAATGGCCTCGTGATCCACCCACCTCGGCATCCCAAAGTGCTGGGATTACAGGAGCCACCATGCCCAGCCAACAATACTCTTTTTATTAGACATTCTAGCCAGGTGCCATGGCTTACACTTGCAACCCCAGCACTTTGGGAGTCTGAAGTGAGAGGATTGCTTGAGTCCAGGAGTTTGAGACCAACTTGGTAAACAGGGAGACCTTGTCTCCACAAAAAATTTTACAAATTAGCTGGGTATGGTGGTGCATGCCTATAGTCCCAGCTACTTGGGAGGTTAAGGCAGGAGGATCGCTTGAGGAGGTTAAGACTACAGTGAGCTGTGGTTATGCTGCTGCCCTCCAGCTTGGGGAACAGAGCAAGACCCTGTCTAAAAATGTGAGGCTGAGGTGTGGGAGGATTGCTCAAAACCAGGAGTTCAAGATCAGCCTAATTAACATCAAGTCCCTGTCTCTACTTAAAAAAATTAAAGAAAAAAATATTTTTAAAAAGTTCAGCTGGGCACAGTGACACACGCCTGTAATCCCAGCAGTTTGGGAGGCCGAGGTGGGCGGATCACGAGGTCAAGAGATAGAGACCATCCTGGCCAACACGGTGAAACCCTGTCTCTACTAAAAATACAAAAATTAGCTGGACGTGGTGGCATGCGCCTGTAGTCCCGGCTACTTGGGAGGCTGAGGCCAAAGAATCACTTGAACCCAGGAGGTGGAGGTTACAGTGAGCCGAGATTGCACCACTGCACTCCAGCCTGGCAACAGAGCAAGACTCAAAAAAAAAAAAAAAAAAAAAAAAAGTTCATTTGAATTTCAGTTAGACTCACACCAGATTTAGGAAGAAAAAGGCTCAAAACTTAAGTTGGTATTAAGTTGTGATATCCAAAACGTTTCAGAAATGAATTATTTCTCTTATAGATCTCCAGGAAAAAATAAACAAACATATACACCAAAGAGGAGATAGATTTATACAGATATTCAAAGTCAGACAATAATAACATTTTACATCTTACACATTAGAACTGAAAGTCTAGTCTGTTTTTAGAATGAAGTCGGTGAAAGTACCCCAAAGAAGAGTATTATACTGGAGATGGGACTCTGAACTCTCATTATCTGAGAGATGAACTAAATGAAGATAGTTACAAAGAAAGCATTTAAGGAAATACATTTTGAAGCACTGCTATAGCAACAGAGTTTCCAGCTAGCTTTTCATGCATGAGCTACTGTTTCTTACTGAACACAAATACTGCAAGGCACAACTGGGGACCAAAGCCACTGTTCTGTATAAGTAACAGACTTGGGTTCCTAGAAAGACTAAAAGGAAGGCCTTAAGGTCCACAGGTGGACTGTGGAACAGGGTGCCGGGGAAGAAACTTTAAGACTCAGATAAGAATCACTGAGATAGGAATGAAGCGTACTTTGGGAGGAGTCACCACCCCTGCCTGTTTCCAAGCAGCATCCTGGTGGGGACCCCATGCCTAGCCTCTCCTATGTGTCTATGTGATTGCCCCTGGCTGATGTGTTGTCTTTCCAATTAAAAACTCAAATTTCCATCTCACTGTCCTTCATTTATGCCATGTTTCCGCAGCTCAGTGCTCACTTCTGATAGGAAGTCAGCTCTGATCAAGTACACCTGCCTGGTGACTCCAATGGCATCCTCTCAGAGGTCCACCTGGATTCTTTTGATAACTACAACATTGTTATAATGTTGGCTCTGCTGCATAATTAGGCTTTCTGTGTTGTTCTTTTTTCTTTTGAACTAACAGGAGTTCTGCATAACTAGGCTTTCTGTGGATCAAAGTGCAGTTCCTGAAGTATAAGATGTCTCTTCCTATAAATCAGAAGCACATTAAATAAGTCATTGTCATGTGATACCAGTGTTATAAGGAATATGCCTGAATATTTTTTCATAGCTTTCTGAAATTATGGGGTTGCCTGTCACCAATTTCTTGCATTCTACACTTAGCTTCCAACAGAGCAAGAGCTATGTTGTATACCATCGATCTTCCACGGGCTCTCCATAGCATCTACTTGTTGTAGGTACTCAGATGACAACATGAATGACTGCCTCGGGTCCCTCTGACTGGTAAATTAGTGTGAGCAGGGACAAGAACCAAGGTTCCATAATTACTCATGTGTTGAGCAAGGATCATAAAATGTTGGAGCTAGGTCCTTACTATTCAGGAGATAAAGGGGAGGAAAAAAATTTTGCTTAAGATATGAGTGTTTGGCCAATATTACACACCTTTTTCTGATGTGCTTTGTTCTCGGTTTCGAAGGTCCTCAAGGGCAGAGGAGTCAGTTATGACGGAAGGGGGGCTGTGAGAAGGCTGGCTCCCATGCTGTTCTAACACAGCTTCTAGTTCAGCCATTTCCTGCTGGAGCTTTATCAGATTATCTTGCATGGTATCCCTCTGCTGCAGAAACGATAAATGACACCAAGAAAATGAAATACTTCTGAGAAGCTTTCCACTAAATGAAAATATGTCATACAAATTAATTTTGGTACAGGAATTGAAATCATCTAGTATGGAACTATAAATTCTGGCTGAACACCTTTTAATCCAACCATATTCATGCAATTAATGCCCATGAAATTATTTCCAAATGATGTTAGTGAGGGAAGAATCCTTAAACTACCCCAAATAGACTTGACTTATTGTGATGTCCTTTTGAAGTTTTTTTTTTGAGACAGAGTTTTGCTCTTGTTGCCCAGGCTGGAGTGCAATGGCATGATCTTGGCTCACTGCAACCTCCACCTCCCAGGTACAAGTGATTCTCCTGCCTCAGGCTCCCCAGTAGCTAGGATTACAGGTGCATGCCACCGCATCCAGCTAATTTTTGTATTTTTAGTAGAGATGGGATTTTACCATGTTGGTCAGGCTGGTCTCAGATTCATGACCCCAGGTGATTGGTCCACCTTGGCCCCCCAAAGTGCTGAGATTACAGGAGTGAGCCATCGTGCCTGGCCCAAAATATATTTTTTAAAAAATATTTTTTAATTTATTTTTTTGAGATGGAGTCTCACTCTGTTGCCCAGGCTGGAGTGCACTGGCGCAATCTTGGCTCTCTGCAACCTCCGCCTCCTGGGTTCTCCTTGCCTCAGCCTCCAAAGTAGCTGGGATTACAAGTGCCTGTTATCACACCCAGCTAATTTTTATATTTTTAGTAGAGACGGGGTTTCGTCATGTTGGTCAGGCTGGTCTCGAACTCCTGATCTAAGGTGATCAGTCTGCCTTGGTCTCCCAAAGTTCTGGGATTACAGCTGTGAGCCACCGTGCCTGGCCTTAAAATCTACATTGTAAAAAATCACTTTTAGAAAGAACATCGGGCCGGGCGCGGTGGCTCAAGCCTGTAATCCCAGCACTTTGGGAGGCCGAGGCGGGTGGATCACGAGGTCAAGAGATCGAGACCATCCTGGTCAACATGGTGAAACCCCGTCTCTACTAAAAATACAAAAAATTAGCTGGGCATGGTGGCGCGTGCCTGTAATCCCAGCTACTCAGGAGGCTGAGGCAGGAGAATTGCCTGAACCCAGGAGGCGGAGGTTGCGGTGAGCCGAGATCGTGCCATTGCACTCC
>NW_022436952.1:1159901-1160442 GCF_009761245.1 Sapajus apella | reverse complement strand
AAGAACATCAATGATTGCCAAAAACTCCAGTGGGTCAGGGGCAAGGGTGGGGCAGGAACACGTTGTTTCACTCTACATTTCTTCTTCTTCTGATCCTTGAAAGCAATTTTGCCCTCTACTAAAAACAAGCCATCTTTCTTTCTCCTGCTACAATGAGTTCATAGTTTTCAGGAGGTTTTTATGACCAGAAAATGTATTCCTAGCTTCACAAAGGTTTCCACTGCTACTCTGACATTGCTTTGCTGCCAATGTCTACAGCAACGCCACTGCCACCATGTGGTACTCATGAGTAGTTACATCACTGATCAAACCCTAGCCAAGGTCTTGCCTCAGTAAATCTGCAAGGAAAGCACACAGATGTGTGGCCAAAATTCTTCACAGGCTGTATTAGTCACTACTGTCACAACCATCACATCTAACCTCTGTGTGGCCATTACATAAATCAGAAAAAACAGTAGCGGGGTAATTATTATTATTATTTTTTTGAGACAGAGTTTCGCTCTTGTTACCCAGGCTGGAGTGCAATGGCGCGATCTCGGCT
>NW_022436952.1:1111006-1159891 GCF_009761245.1 Sapajus apella | reverse complement strand
AACCTCCGTCTCCTGGGTTCAGGCAATTCTCCTGCCTCAGCCTCCTGGGTAGCTGGGATTACAGGCATGCGCCACCATGCCCAGCCAATTTTTTTTGTATTTTTAGTAGAGACGGGGTTTCACCATATTGACCAGGATGGTCTCGATCTCTTGACCTCGTGATCCACCCGCCTCGGCCTCCCAAAGTGCTGGGATTACAGGCTTGAGCCACCGCGCCCGGCAAGACTTCTTAATTCTAATTCTGAAGTGCTCTTTCAATGAGCTCTAGTCTTCTATTTCTTTCTTTCTTTTTTTTTTTTTTTTTTTTTTCTTTCTATTGAGACAGTCTTGCAGGCTGGAGTGCAGTGGCATGATCTCAGGTCACTGCAACCTCTGCCTCCCGGGTTCAAGTGATTCTCTTGCCTCATGCTCCCGAGTAGCTGGGATTACAGGCATGCGCCACCACGCTTGGCTAGTTTTTGTATTTTTAGTAGAGACAGGGTTTTACCATATTTCCCAGGCCGGTCTTGATCTACTGACCTCCTGGATCCACCCACCTCAGCCTCCCAAAGCGCCGAGACTACAGGCGTAGGCGACTGCACCTGGCCTTTTATTCTAATTCTACTATGCTGCTCTAACCCCTACTTTTAATACAGCTACATTACTATAGAAGTTCCATAAAAGCCCTGTTTCTCATGTCTTTTCCTTCCATAAAGACCTTAGTGCTCCAGCCTGGCCATCACAGTGAAACCGTGGTTGAGGCAGAAGAATCACTCGAACCTGGGAGGCGGAGGCTGCAGTGAGCCGAGATCGGGCCAGCGCACTTCAGCCTGGGCAACAGAGCAAGATTCTTCCTCAAAAAAGACCTTACTGCTCAGATAAGTTATACTTTTTTTTTTTTTTTTTTTTTGAGACGGAGTTTCGCTCTTGTTACCCAGGCTGGAGTGCAATGGCACGATCTCGGCTCACCGCAACCTCCGTCTCCTGGGTTAAGGCAATTCTCCTGCCTCAGCCTCCTGAGTAGCTGGGATTACAGGCACGCACCACCATGCCCAGCTAATTTTTTGTATTTTTAGTAGAGACGGGGTTTCACCATGTTGACCAGGATGGTCTCGATCTCTTGACCTCGTGATCCACCCGCCTCGGCCTCCCAAAGTGCTGGGATTACAGGCTTGAGCCACCGCGCCCGGCAAGTTATACTTTTTGAATACTAAAGAACTGTTAGCCATTACTGCCATTAGGATAAAGTTCAAATTTACTAAACATAGCATTCAAAAGGCCCTTTGCACTCTGGTGTTATCTCTCATTTCTCCCAACATGCCTCACACGAGTTGTTTCCCCGTAACACAGGACAACTTTATGTTTTCTGGGCATTCCATGACTCTGTACCTTCACGTTACTTGCTGCCACTTGGAAAAATTCTTCTCATCTTTCAAAGCCTAGCTCAAATGTCTCCTTCAGAAGTCCCCACCAGGAGGAGTTGTGAAATATGAGAAGGGCAAGTGGGGAGAATGTAGCTAATTCTAATAAGACTCCTGAAATGTGCAGCAGAGCAGCTAGAACTGGTCTGGAGGGAAGCAGAGTGTATATCTGACCTTGTTGGTTCACATTCATTACATGTAAATATATATATAACCTTCCCATAAACATAAGTGTGTTTAATGAGTTAAAACTATTTCTGTTGTTTCTACTACTATATAATAAGCCTAATCCAAATACAAGCTGAAGTCTTAGCACAAATAGTGACTTTATCATGGTAGTTTTGTTGACATGGTGTGACTATTTTCAAATATACAGAAAACTTGAAGGAACTTTACAGTGAATGTTTGTATATCTACTACTTAGAATCTATAATTAACATTTCCTGTATTTAGTTTATTCCCCACCGCCCCCCCCAAAAAAAAAGTCCCCACCAATAATCCATCACCTATTGGGAACAGACAATCTCTTGCTACTTGATTTACATTGCTAATGCATTAGCATACCCAAATGGAACACACGACCTAGATGGACGAAATCTTCCCTTAATCATTTTTGTCTCCCTGATGCCTAGCAGACAGTAAGCACTCAGCAAGAGTTTAATGAGAAAATAATGAATAAGTATAGTTAATCAGTCTTCTGTAAAAACAAACAAAACCCCAGATACCAATGATACCAAATTAGGAATTCTCCCTGGTCTATATACCTTTCCTTGGTTGAGTACAAACCGGGATAAAATTCCACTTCAGTAATTTTTCCTGCCTGTGCTACTCTAGATGTAAGATAGCCTGAAATCTGACTTCAGCTGTTTTGGGCAGAAGCTCAGTAAAAACACTTTGCAAAATGAATTCTGAACAAATAGACACATCTCTGGGAATAAGATCAGAAATACAGAAAAACAAGGATGTAGTATATCAAATGTCAAATATAACACAGCATGGCTAAGGCAGATGTAATCAGAAATTGCAACCTTAGACTTTAAAACACAATGGACAGAATTAGATGATGGGTATATTGACAAAGTCCCAAATCCACATCCAAAAAGGATCATAGGAATTGCAAACAGAGAAAAGGCCTCCTAAATCTTTTCATCAGTTTAGTTGCCATGGCAATCCTGCAGAACACTCGTGACAACTCAGATAGAGAGTGAGCAGTCATCTCAAAGGTTTCTTGCCAATTCCAAGGGGCTTCAGGCCTAGAGGGATTTGCTCTGTATGCAGAATGGGCAGTAGAAGATAAGCCCTCTCTAACTGTAGTTCTCATAGCAATGCAAGATTAAGATTTTAAAACTGGATATCACCCAGTGTTGGCAAGGTACAGGAAAATGGGAACTATCATATACCACAGGGGCTGAAAGAGCACAAACTGGTTCAGTCTAAAGAACAATTTAGCAGCATGTATCAAACACCAAAATCCTAGTCCTAGGAATTAATACTAAGGAAATACTCAGGGATATGGGCAAGTATTTAGCTACCAGGATGCCACTATAGTGAGGTATGTAATAGCAAACTGTGCCTCTTACCCTGAAACCGTCAACACTCACCAATAGGTCAAATAAATCATGATATACTAGAAGGACAGAATGCCATATAGTAATTAAAAATGAAGTCACTTAAGAATTTTAATGACCTGGCCAGGCACGGTGGCTCACACCTGTCCCAGCACTTTGAGAGGTCGAGGAGGGCAGATCATGAGATCAAGAGATCGAGACCATCCTGGGCAACATGATGAAACCCTGTGTCTACCAAAAATACAAAAATTAGCCAGGCATGTAGTCCCAGGTGCCTGTAGTCCCAGCTACCAGGGAGGCTGAAGCAGGAGAATCATTTGAACCTGGGAGGTGGAGGTTGCAGTGGGCTGAAATTGCGCCATTGTAATCCAGACTGGGAGACAGAACGACAGTCAGTCTCAAAAAAAAAAAAAAAAAAAAAAAAAAAAAAAAAAGCCAGGTGCAGTGGCTCACGCCTGTAATCCCAGCACTTTGGGAGGCCGAAGCAGGTGGATCAGGAGGTCAAGAGATCGAGACCATCCTGGCCAACATAATGAAACCCCGTCTCTACTAAAAAAAAAAAAAAAAAAAAAAACATACAAAAATTAGCTGGGCATGGTGGTGCATGCCTGCAGTCCCAGCTACTCGGGAGGCTGAGGCGGAAGAATTGCTTGAACCTGGGAGGAAGAGGTTGCAGTGAGCTGAGATTGTCCAGCCTGATGCCTGAGCAAGACTGTCTTAAAAAGAAAAAAAAGGAATTTTAATGACCCAGTAAAAGCTAGATACAACATATAATATTATAAATACTGTATTATAAATACTTATTATAAATATTTATAATCAGTATTATAAAAATTCAGTATTAAAAATACGGATTTCTCTTTTTTTTTTGAGACAGGGTCTCACCATATTATCCAGGCTGGAGTACAGTGGCACCATCATGGTTCACCACAGCTCAGCTTGCTAAGATCAAGCAATCCTACCCCAGCCACTCAAGTGGCTGAGACTATAGCTGTGCACCACTAAGCCACACTAATTTTTTTTTTTTTCAGATAGAGGTTGCCCAGACCAGAGTACAGTGGTGCAATCACGACTCACTGCAGCCCTGAACTTTGGGGCTCCAGCAATCTTCCTGCCTTAGTCTCCCAAAGTGGTAGGATTACAGGTGTGAACCATGTACCTGGCCTACCGGATATATTTTAAACCTAAATTATATACAAGCACCCCTGTACACACACAGGAAAACTGAAAGAATATACACCAATAAATTGGTAACCATTTCTGGATAACACAAATTGCAATTAACTTACCATTTTAATCATTTCAAGCGTACAGTTCAGGGCATTAAGTATTTTCACGGTTGTGTTACCATTGCCACTATCCATCTCCAGAACGTTTTCATCCCAAACTGAAATCTGTACTCATCAAACAATAACTCCATTTCCCCCTCTCCAAGTCCCTAGTAACCACTATTCTACATTCTGTCTCTATGAATTTAGTTTTGTTTGTTTTTAACTGCTCCGTGTGGAGCAAAGCTAACCCACAGGCAGTGTGCCCAGAGTAACCAAATTTAACTATTCCAGGTATCTCATATAAGTGGAAGCATATAACATGTGTCCTTTGGTGTCCAGTTTATTTCAGTTAACATGATGTCTTCAAGGTTCATCCATGGATGATTTTTGTTTATCTGTATTTTCTAAGTTTTCTATGATGCACATATATAAAACTTTACAAGAATATCAGGCTTTTCTCAACTTCACCTAATCTGACTTCAGAAAGTTCACAAAAAAAAAACATCATTTACTTACTAGCAGCTAAAAGGGTTTTTAAGACTTAAGTGAGAAAAAGAAGCCACAGCAGGAGGATTCAAGGGGGTCTGGACAGCTCCACTTTAAGAATGTGCCTACAGCAGGTCAGAGAACATAAGCAAACTGTCTAAGATCACACAGCCCAGTAAATAACTCTCACCAATATTATTGTCAGCAATTGCTGTGTGTGTATTCTGCACAGAACCTGTGCTAGGAGTATAAATAACCAACCTAACTATTAGAAGTTGTCAATCTAATGGGAGATAAACAAATGAAAAAAATAAACAGATGAGCCTGAATTTTTGCATGAGGACTTGGAAAATTTTGGTGCCACTTCTACAAATAAAAATTAGGAGGCCAGGTATGGTGGCTCATGCCTATAATCCCAGTACTCTGGGAGGCTGTGGTGGGCAGATCATTTGAGGTCAGGAGTTCGAGACGAGCCTGGCCAACATGGTGAAATCTTGTCTCTCCCAAAAAAAAATACAAAAAAATGAGCCAGGTGTGGTAGAAGGCACCTGTAATCCCAGCTACTTTGGAGGCTGAGGCACGAGAATCACTTGAACCTGGGAGGTAAAGGTCGCAGTGAGCCAAGGCTGTGCCACTGCACTCCAGCCTGGGTGACAGAGCAAAACTCCATCTAAAAAAAAAATTAGGAGACAGAGCCTGGTTCTATGATGAAGATGATGCTAATTTTTAGATGCTGTGACAGAGAATGTTTTTTCTAGATTATTCTGCCTTTTGTACAGGGAAATTTCACATCGCCAAATGGTCACATATATGGTAAAGCTGGCTGGGTGCAGTGGCTCACACCTGTAACGCCAGCACTTTGGGAGGCAGGCAGATCACAAGGTCAGGAGTTCGAGGCCAGCCTGGCCAACATGGTGAAACCCCCATCTCTACTAAAAATACAAAAATTAGCCAGGCATAGTGATACAGGCCTGTAATCCCAGCTACTTGGGAGGCTGAGGAAGGAGAACCACTTGAATCTGGGAGGCAGAGGTTGCAGTGAGCCAAGATTGTACCATTGCACTCCAGCCTGGATGACAAGAACAAGACTTTTTTTCAAAAAAAAAAAAAAAAAAAAAAAAAAAGGTAAAGCTTTTATTTATTTATTTATTTTTTTGAGACGGAGTTTCACTCTTGTTACCCAGGCTGGAGTGCAATGGCGCGATCTCGGCTCACCGCAACCTCCGCCTCCTGGGTTCAGGCAATTCTCCTGCCTCAGCCTCCTGAGTAGCTGGGATTACAGGCACATGCCACCATGCCCAGCTAATTTTTTGTAGTTTTAGTAGAGGCGGGGTTTCACCGTGTTGACCAGGATGGTCTCGATCTCTTGACCTCGTGATCCACCCGCCTCGGCCTCCCAAAGTGCTGGGATTACAGGCGTGAGCCACCGCGCCTGGCCATAAAGCTTTTATTTATTTCATAAGTGACCAAATTATTGGCCTTGACCATTAGGTCCAGAAAGTAAAATTGTGTACTTTCTCTTTTTGAGGCAGAGTTTCACTCTTGTTGCCCAGGCTGGAGTGCAGCAGTATGATGTCAACTCATTGCAACCTCTGCCTCCCAGGTTCAAGTGATTCTCCTGCTTCAGCCTCTCATATTGGTTTTTTATTTTTTTTTTTAATTCTTTTTGTGCTCCATCAAGACAAATTATCCTTGGTTAAAAAAATCTTTTTTTCTTTTTTAAAGAAAAAAGATGATTTATGAGCAATTTAAAAAAAACACTGCCTATAATCCCAGCTACTCAGGAGGCTAAGGCAGAGAATTGCTTTAACCACCTGGGAGGCAGAGGTTGCAGTGAGTCGAGATTGTGCCACTGCACTCCAGCCTGGGCAAGAGTGTGAGGCTGTCTCAAAAAAAAAAAAAAAAAAAAAAAGGAAAAAAGAAAAACAACAACAACAACAAATAGGCCAGGTGTGGTTGCTTATGCCTGTAATCCCAGCATTTTGGGAGGCCGAGATAGGAGGATCACTTTAGCCCAGGAGACCAGCCTGGGCAACATAGTGAGATGTTGTCTCTAGTAAAAATTTAAAATTTAGCTGGGTGTGTTGGTGGGCACCTTGGTCCCAGCTACTCGGGAAGCTGAGGTAAGAGGATCGCTTGAGCCCAGGAAGTCAAAGCTACAGTGAGCCATGACTACACCACTGCATTCCAGCCTGGGCGACAGAGTAAGACCCTGTCTCAAAGAAACCAAAACAACAAACTAGATTTTAAAAGGAAAAAAATAAAGGACAGAAAGAAGTTTCCACAAAACAGTGAAAGGCTAGACGGTCTCTAACATGAAAAGAACCCTATAGGCTCCAACTTGGTACCAAGAATAAACACCAAAATTGCAATTGCTGGCAATAATATTAGTGAGAGTTCTGTACCTGGCTGTGTGGCCTTAGGCAGTTTGCTTACCTTCTCTGATCTGCAGTAGGCATATTCTTAAAATGAAGATATCTAGATCCCTTTTAATCATCCTGCTGTGGCTTGTTTTTCTCATCTCTCTTGATACAATAGTGCTGTCATGTTTTTGCTATAGGCCAAATGATGTTTTTTGTTTTTGAGATGGAGTCTCACTCTGCCACCCAGGCTGGAGTGCAGTGGTACAATCCCAGCTCACTGCCACCTGCCTCCTGGGTTCAAGTGATTCTGCTGTCTTAGCCTCCACAGTAGCTGGGACTACAGGCGTTGGCCACCACACCCAGCTAATTTTTGTATTTTTAGTAGATACAAGGTTTCACCATGTTGGCCAGACTGGTCTCAAACTTCTGACCTCAGGTCATCCACCCACCTTGGCATCCCAAAGTGCTGGGATCAGCAAATGGGTTTTGAAGGCTTGGCTCATTCATGAAATTCAGTATTTAGTATGCTATAATGAGCTAGGCAGTATGTGTGTTTGTGTGTGAAATAAAAGGTGGTATGAGTTCCATCAAGGTGCTTACACTTTAAGTAAACAATGAACCACAAAACACCTGTTATGCCATTAATTCAAAGAGATGATGTCAGCAAACCTGAGAATGTGGGATACATATTACTGATACAAAGGACACCACACACATACACACACATGCTTTTTACCTGAGTCGTTAAAATATCGCTCTGAGAGGATAGCCCTGAGCAGTCTTCAGTGATGCTTGTTTCACTCTCATACCCAAATGCTGCTTCACCTTAAGTAATAATAAAAAGAGGTTCAGATGTAAAAGCAGACTATAAACACTGCAACTTGCTGTATCTTTTTCTTCTCACTGGCAGGACTGGATTTACTTTCATGTCACACAAAATGATTAAATTCCTTGCTTTGGGACACTGGGATTTCCTTTTAGAAAATGAAACCACAAGTCAGTCCACCAATAATTAGGATGTTAAATCTCAATCAAAGATGACACTCTAACTGGGTGAATGACTTTTGACTTTTTAGGAAAAGCACCTTAGGAGGAACACGTTTCATGTTTAAGAAGCAGTTCCTTTAACTCTACTTGGAAATTTGTAAAATGTGCTCTCCAAAAGGCATAAACATTTAGCTCATTTCTATAAACAGACTGGGGCAAACACAAAAACCTGGTTCAATACCTAAGTTTGAATC
The DNA here is from genome assembly GCF_009761245.1 of Sapajus apella. Taxonomy (NCBI): domain Eukaryota; kingdom Metazoa; phylum Chordata; class Mammalia; order Primates; family Cebidae; genus Sapajus; species Sapajus apella. The sequence goes on along the minus strand of NW_022436952.1, from coordinate 1,151,562 downwards.
CATACTTTGCTCTTCTTGATTATCTTCTTCCAAATCTGTTCCCCTTTCTTCATCATCTGAAACCAATTCCTTGTCACTCAGACCAACTCCCTGGCTTTCAGACTGATGCCTCATTCGTTTGGAAGAATCAATCAAGAAAGGATCCTGGGTGTTTGTATTTGTAGTCAAGTCTTCCAGTTCACTGCACTGTGAAGAAAACAAGCTACCAGAACATTTTGTTTCCTCACTAAGGTGATGTTCCTGGGATGCCTTTGCCAATATTACCTGGTTACTGCAGTCATTTAAGCTACTTTTCAATGATAATAAATTCTCCTCCGTGTTCTTAGATGGACACTCAGTAGCAACAGTGCTATGCCTGGTAGACTGAGGTGTATTGCTTACTTTACCAAATAACAAGTGTTGGAAGCAGGGAAGCTCTTCTTCCTCACTAGATAAGTTCTCTTCCGAGGACTCTAATTTCTTGGCCCCTCTTTTGTAAACCTGAGCCAAATGTGTATGGGTGAAAGGGCTAGGGCTCCTGCTGAGCTCTCCTCTCTGGACACTTTTGCTAAAAACAGCAGAAGTCTCAATGCCATATTCAGCAAAACTAGTATCTTCCTTTATTTCACCATCATCTAACAGGTCGTCAGGTGTCTCAGAACAAACCTGAGATGTATGACTGCTTCCCACATGCTGTTCTAGGTTATCTGAAATCAGACACGGAGAGAGGTCTGTATTAACGGTCTGAACTACTTCATGTTCCTGCTTTTTAATTTCAGGATGTTTACAATTACTTACAGGAAGACTTTGCTTATAAATCTCAGGTTGCAAAAGCCCTAATCTAAGCATAGCATTCAATTTTGGCCTTCTGTTTCTACCTACCTCTGCTTGAATGTTTTCATCACTGGAACCTACTTCATTAACACTGGAGCCTACTTCATTAGTACTGGAGCCTACTTCATTAGTACTAGAACCTACTTCATTAGTACTGGAACCTACTTCATTAATACTGCTTGAGCTGGTTTCTTTAAAAGCATTTTCTCTGTTATTATGGGTAATTGTGCTCACTGTACTTGGAATGATGTTCTTGTTTCCCATCGCTCTTTCAGGTGACATTGAATGTTCCTTAGAGTTTTCCTCTAGCAGGTTTTTCTTACATTTAGTTTTAACAAATGACCTGGTGGGAATAAGTGGTGGTATATGATATGTGTTTTGTAAAAGTCCATGTTTATTTGGAATAATGAGTCCAGTTTCGTTGCCTCTGAACTGAGATGATAGACAAAGCCTGGAGCCTCCTTCGATACACTTGGCATAGTCAACTGGCTTATCTTTCTGACAAACCATAGGAACACCTGCAGTGATATTAACTGTCTCTACAGGCTCGATATTAGACTCTTTCTCTCCTTGATTTTCTTCCTTTTGTTCATATTCAAGAGTGACCTTTGGACTTTGTTTCTTTAAGGACCTGGAGTGGGCAGAGAATGTTGCACATTCCTTTTCTGGATTTCCTGTATTTGAAAACAGAGCAAATGACTGGCGCTTTGAAACCTTGAATGTATTCTGCAAATATTGAGTATCAAGTTCACTTTCTTCCATATCTATGCTTGTTTTCTGACTGTAGTTAACTTCAGGTCCCAATGGATACTTAAAGCCTTCTGTGCCATTTCTAGTATCTTTAGAACAACCATGAATTAGTTCCTTGGGGTTTTCAAATGCTGCACTCTGACTCACACATTTATTTGGTTCTGTTTTTGCCTTCCCTAGAGTGCTAACTTCCAGTAATGAGATACTTTCCTGAGTGCCATAATCAGTACCAGGTACCAATGAAATACTGCTACTCTCTGCAGATCTTTCAATTTGCAAAACACTTTCTCCACTTAACATGAGATCTTTGGGGTCTTTGGCATCATTAGACAGTTTAACTGTTTCTAGTTTCTCTTCTTTTTCTTCTCTTGGAAGGCTACGATTGACATATTCTTTAAGTTCATTAGTATTTGAACAGTTAGTAAAAGAACCAGGTATGTTTGTTAACCTCAGTTCTGGGAAAGTATCACTGGCACGTCTTTTACTTGTTTGTTCATTTGGCTTGCTACTCTTTTTGGCTCCAGTTGTACGTTCTTCATCTTCCATGAGTTGTAGCTTTCTGCTGTGCCTGCCTGGCATTTCGTTGTCATTTTTTTTCTTTATCTCTTCACTGCTAGAACAACTATCGATTTGTACTTCAGTATAATTAGGTGGGCTTAGATTTCTACTGACTACTAATTCAAGCTCATGAATATGCCTGGTAGAAGACTTCCTTCTCAGCCTATTCTTTTTAGATGCTTTGGAATTGTGGATATTTAATTCTAGTTCCATATTGCTTATACTACTGCTTATAGGTTCAGCTTTACTTCTGAAAGATTCTTTTTCCAGTGATTCTACTGAGTTAGGATTGTTCTCATTCTGAATAGAATCATCTTTTGTTTTATTCTCATGACCACTGTTAGCAATATTCATCACTTGATCATTCTGCTCCATTTGGTTAGTTCCCTGATTTATCTTTTCAGGAGTCTTTTGAGCTGCCAAATCTGCTTTCTTGATAAAATCCTCAGGATGAAGTCCTGATGTAATTCTCCTTTTACGCTTTAATTTATTTGTGAGGGGACGCTCTTGTGTTATCTGTGGCTCAGTAACAAATGCTCCTATAATTAGATTTTCAGTTACATGGCTCAAGTTAGGGAGGCTTGCCTTCCTCCGATAGGTTTTCCCAAATATTTTATCTTCAATACTACTCTCTACTGATTTGCAGTAAACTCTTTCACTTTTACATATTAAAGCATCATGAGGATCACTGGCCAGTAAGTCTATTTTCTCTGAAGAACTAGAATATCCATCTACCTCATTTAGAACTTCCAATGCTTCAGCTACTTTGGCATTTGATTCAGACCCCTCGTCATGTGAGTCATCAGAAGTTAACAGTTCATCACTTCTGGAAAACCACTCATTAACTTTCTGAATGCTGCTATTCAGTGTTATCCAAGCAACATCTTCAGTATCATCTCTAGGATTCTCAGAGCATGGAGGTTTCTGCTTATTCCATTCTTTTCTCCCATGCAGGGGATCAGCATCCAGATCTACCTTTTTCTCTGTGCTGGGAGTCTGCCTATCATTACACGTTTCCTCACTTTCAGCCCATCTGTTATGTTGGCTCCTTGCTAAGCCAGGCTGTTTGCTTTTATTACAGAATTCAGCCTTTTCTACATTCCGTCTGTCTTTAGTGAGTAATAAACTGCTGTTCTCATGCTGTAATGAGCTGGCATGAGTATTTGTGCCACATGGCTCCACATGCAAGTTTGAAACAGAACTACCCTGATACTTTTCTGGATGCCTCTCGGTTGCATGCTTCTCAGTGGTGTTCAAATTGTTATTACGGGATTGATGATGTTCGGCATCTGTTATATCCTTCTCCGAAAACTCACAAGGAGCTGAAAATATACAAAAATAACAAAGTACTCAAAAACTGAACTGCCATTAAAAAAATACATACTTAATACAACTTGGAGGTGGAAATCAACCAACTGGCTATATTTAGAGAAACTAACCTCATGAACTACCAAGTATAGCAAGGATGTAGCTCATACTTTTCATTTAATTCCTATTTACCTAGATTATTTCCACTTAAGATCCATTAAATTTTTAAATTCAGAATTTTCCCTATACAAAAACCACAACTCCTATTTCTCTAACATCTAAGAGTGAATTAAAAGCAGACTGGTCATCAGAAAACTGGTTCTGATGTACTCTAAAGATCACTGGTCTACTTAATACTCTGTTCTACCTACAGACTTACCACTCCCTGTATTTAAAAACCAGTAGGTAAAAGGTGAAATACAAATACATCAATTAAAAGTAAAGGGCAGGCCAGGCACAGTGGCTCATGCCTGAGTTTGAGATCAGCTTTTATAGAGACCTGTCTCTATAAAACCACAAAAAATTAGCCAGGTGTAGTGGCATGCGCCTGTAGTCCCAGCTATTCAGGAGGCTGAGATGGGAAGATAGCTTGAGCCTGGGAGGTGGAGGTTGCAGTGAGCTGAGACTGCACCACTGTACTCCAGCCTGGGCAACAGAGTGAGATACTGTCTTAAAAAAAAAGTAAAGGGCAACAATCAGTTATGGAAGGTCTTATTAGAGCTACATTAGTGTAGTACCATTGAAATTTAATGGGCCATACCATGACACTTGACAAAGAATGATACTCTAACTCTGCCAAGAGATTTTGTGGATTGTAAAGGTCCCAAATGGTCTTCAGGATAATCTAATTACAGGACAGTATCTACCTACTCTCTCTTCAGTGCCTGTTACGTTGGGAAACCTTGCCATTACCCTTTTTTGCAGAATCCAAACTGGTTTCATCCCTGGTTCCTTGAGGGGTGATTTGAAATAATTCTTGATCTCCCACACTATAGGGAAAAGACAGAAGTCCTAATGAGAAACACTGGTAATATGCATGCAGAACTGTAAAATGATCAAGATCAAATATTTTAGCTCTCTCAGTTGCAGAAAGCCAACCAATCTTATTCACTTATTCAAAGCTACTCTCTCCTTTAGAAAATTCTAGTTGAAATGGAATGGTTGCCAGGTGTGGTGGCTCACGCCTAAAACCCCAGCACTTTGGGAGGCCGAGGTGGGTAGATCACTTGATGTCATGAGTTCAAGACCAGCCTAGCCAACATGGTGAAACCCCATCTCTACTAAAAACACAAAAATTAGCTGGGTGTAGTGGCACGTGCATGTAGTCCCAGCTACTTGGGAGGCTGAGACAAGAGAATCGCTTGAACCTGGGAGGTGGAGGTTGCAATGAACTGAGATTGCGCCACTGCACTCCAGCCTGGGGTGACAGAGTGAGACTCCGTCTAAATAAAAAGAAAGAAAGAAAAAAAAAGAAATAGAATGGTCAAAGACTGAGGACGCACAGTCACAAAAATCAGAACAGTAGTGTAGAACATTGATTTATGGACATGCAAATAAAAGCCAAAATTTAAATGACAATCAAAAGATAGTTTTTAAAAAACACTTAAAAGTATATCTTAATGACAGGCAGAAGCAAGGATATCTAAACAAAGGGAACACTAGGATTGCAGATAACCCAAACAGAATGCAAACCACCACTTTGCTACATTACTTTCTGTGCTTTTTCAGTCTAAAAATCACTTGCTTCCAATTATGAGACTAGGGAAGTCATTTGCAAACTAAAACTGACAATATCACGCCTGTAATCCCAGCACTTTGGGAGGCCAAAGCGGGTGAATCACTTGAGCTCAGGAGATTGAGAACAGGCCGGCCAATACGGTATCTAATAAAAATACAAAAATTAGCTGGGCATGGTGGTGCATACCTGTAATCCCAGCTGCTCTGAAGGCTGAGGCAGGAGAATTGCTTGAACTAGGGAGGCAGAGGCTGCAGTGGGCCGAGATTGTGCCATTGCACTCCAGCCTGGGTAACACAGTCAGACTCCATCTCAAAAAAAAAAAAAAAACTTGGGCCAGGCACAGTGGCTCACTCCTGTAATCCCAGCACTTTGAGAGGCTGAGGCAGGTGGATCACAAGGTCAGGAGTTCCACACCAGCCTGACCAACATGGTGAAACTCCGTCTCTACTAAACATACAAAAATTAGCCAGGCATGGTGGCGTGTGCCTGTAATCCCAGCTACTTAGGAGGCTGAGGCAGGAGAATCACTTGAACCTGGGAGGCGGAGGTTGCAGTGAGCCAAGATCATGCCATTGCACTCCAGCCCGGGTAACAGAGCAAGACTTTGACTTAAGAAAACCAAAAGACACAAAAAAACAACTTAGGGTCAAGCAGTAATTCCTAAGGAAGTTAGGTAACGTAATTGGGGGCTGCTTGTAGATTGTTATATAAGTTATATAGACAAAGCTTGAAAGATGAGTGGAAATAAGGAACAGAAAGAGTTGAAAATGAAGTCCTGGAACATTTTCATCAGTCACAATTACTACTGTGTCAACATTACTGTACATGAGGAACTTAGAGAACAACAATCTGCTAGAAGCAAGTATGCGCAAAGTTCTACTGTTGTCCTAAATTCCTTTGGAAAGTGCTAGTACCTAAATCAAACAAACAAAAAGAGTATTTTCTCCACTATAAAATGAGAGGACTAAACTAGATGACCTCTAAGGTTTCTTCCAATACCATGATTCTATCTAGAGAAACACCAGCCTACTTGAGGGAGGAAGGTGGGAGAAGGGAGAAATTCAGAAAGAAAACAAACAAAAAAACTGTGGGGTATGCTTAGCACCGAGTGATGAAAAAAATCTGTACACCCAATCCCAAGTTGTGTGTTTACCTATATAACAAACCTACACATGTATCCCTGAATCGAAAACAAAAGTTAAAATATTTTTAAAAAGAGAGACATCAATCCTTAATATTAACTAAATAGGAAAATACCAGCTTCATGGAAAAAAGTTCTCTTTGACTCACCTGCAGTAAGTTTTCTTATTAATTGTATCTTCAGAAGAATCAGATCCTAAAAAATTCCCCCCCCAAAAAAAATAAATAAAAGGTTTCTTAATTAAAAGGGTTAAACAAAAAATGTACTTGTTGAAAAACAGATATTCATCTATAAATATTTACTAAGCATCTACTATGTGGCAGGCACAATGCTAGTTAAGCCAGTATGTAATACAGAGAAGTGGTTAAAAGCACAGGCTTGGCCAGGTACAGTGGCTCTTGCCTGTAATCCTAGCACTTTAGGAGGCCAAGATGGGTGGATCATTTGAGGTTAGGAGTTCCAGGCCAGCCTGGCCAACGGGCTGAAATAAAAAACAAAAACAAACACAAACAAACAAAAAAAGTACAGGCTCTGATGCCTAATTTCCTAGGTCTGAATCATGGCTCAGCCACCTACTAGTTTTACTATGTTGGAAATGTTTCAGAACCTCCCTGTGCCTTAATTTCCTCATCTGTAAAATAAGTATAATAGTAACAATCTCAGATGTCTGACAAACATCTAAATGAATTATGCAAGAAAAGCACAATAGTGCCTGGAATCTAGTTAAGTGCTCATAAACATCACCTATATCATTATTTTTACAATACCTGTTGTCTAGGAATTTATGATTGTAAGGGTGGAAAACAGTTAAGTGTTAAGATGGTGGTGTGTCTGGGATGTCAAAAGATGGCTACCCTTTTAAATTAAAAATAACCCAATTAGAGAGCCCAGCTCTGTCACCCAGGTTGGAGTGCAGTGGGATGATTTATAGCTCACTGCAGCCTCAGACCCCTGGGCTCAATCTATCCTCTCACCTTAGCCTCCTGAGTAGCTAGGACTACAGATGCACACTACCACACCCAGCTAATTAAAAAAAAAAAGTTACTTTGTAGAGATGAAGACTTGTTATGTTGCCCAGGCTGGTCTTAAACTCCTGGCCTCAAGCAATCCTCTGCCACTGCTGAGATTACAGGTGTGAGTTACTATGCTGGCCTCAGCTCTTCTTTTTATAATTTTTAATGTTTTAAAAAATTATTATTTTTTAAAATTATCATTATTATTTTGAGATGGAGTCTCACTCTATCACCCAGGCTGGAGTGCAGTGGCGTGGTCTTGGCTCATTGCAACCTCCGCCTCCTGGATTCAAGAGATTCTCCTGCCTCAGCCTCCTAAGTAGCTGGGATTACAGGCATGTGCCATCATACCCAGCTAATTTTTTTTGTATTTTTAGTAGAGAGGGGTTTCACCATGTTGGCCAGGCTGGTCTCGAACTCCTGACCTCAGGTGATCTACCTGCCTCGGCTTCCCAAAGTGCTGGGATTACAGGCATAAGCCACTGCATCTGGCCAAAAATTTATTATTATTTTAAAAATAGATGCCAGGCGCAGTGGCTCAAGCCTGTAATCCCAGCACTTTGGGAAGCTGAGGAGGATGGATCACAAGTTCAGTAGATCAAGACCATCCTGGCCAACACAGTGAAACCCTGCCTCTACTGAAAATTCAAAAATTAGCCGGGCGTGGTGGCATGTGCCTATAGTCCCAGCTACTCAGGAGGCTGAGGCAGGAGAATTGCTTGAACCCAGGAGGCAGAGGTTGCAGTGAGCCGAGATCCCGCCATTGCACTCCAGCCTGGGCAACAAAGCAAAACTCCATCTCAGAAAAAAAATAAAATAGAGACAGGGTCTCCCTATGTTGGCGAGGCTGGTCTTAAACTCCTGGACTCAAGCAATCCTTCTGCCTTGGCCTTCCAAAGTGTTAGGATTACAGGCATGAGCCGCCCTGTCCGGCCAAGATTCAGCTCTTCTTAAAAGGCTTCCTCATCTAGTACGATTTATCTTGGATCTCGTTAAATATTGTAGCAATTTATCAAGTTTTTTCTTACTGCTATTCTCCATCTTTCCAAAACATATTTAAAACCAGATATTCTTTCTCTTGCTCGCCACCCCCCCCCGGCCTTTTCTTTTTTGAGATGGAGTCTCGCTCTGTCGCCAGGCTGGAGTGCAGTGGTGCGATCTTGGCTCACCGTAACCTCTGACTCCCTGGTTCAAGCAATTCTCTTGCCTCGGCCTACCGAGTAGCTAGGATTACAGGTGCGTGCCACCACACCCAGCTAATTTTTGTATTTTTAGTAGAGACAGGGTTTCACCATGCTGGCCAGGATGGTCTGGATCTCCTGACCTCGTGATCCACCCACTTTGGCCTCCCTAAGTGCCGGGATTACAGGTGTGAGCCACCACACCCAGCCTCTTGCTCCCTTTTTAAAGTAAGATTCTTCAAGGTGGGAACTACATCTTTTACATTATTTATAACTCAGCATAGGGCTCATAAAATTCACTTCCCAAAGCTGCCGACCACAAATATAAATTATGACCAAGATTTTTAGCAAAATTATAAGTAAAGCAATCCAGTAATTATTAAATACTTTAAAAATCTGAGACCCTTACCCAAGTCAATGTAGACAGACTTATTTTGAGGTTGTATCTGCTGCTTTGTCCTCAGAGATCTCACAATTCCAGGTTTAGAGGGCTGGACACTGAGACTGGTTTCCTGCTAAACAAGTATGTTAAGAATGGTCAAGCAATTGTTGGCCAGTGTCTGTGCTTTTCCTCCTGAAGAGAAACTTGACACCATGGGCAAAATAAACTGACTATCATCAGTCAGGTAACATGTATGCTGCTTCGAAAAAATGCCCAGAAAATTACACACTAAAATGTCTGGGGCTGGGAGCAGTAGTTCATGCCTATAATCCCAGTGCTTTGGGAGGCTGGGGCAGGAGGATTGCTTGAGGCCAGAAGCGCAAGACGAAACTAAGCAATAGAGTGAGACTCAGTCTCTAAAAAATAACAGTAGCAGTAAATAATAGTAACAATAAAATGTCTGGAATACGTGTGATTTGAATATTTTTCCTGTTGTTTTTTTTCAAAACTGATTATGTATTACTTATGTGATTTTTTGAAGTATTGATATAGCATATTCTGAAGCTGATACTTGATATACATTCCAATCACATCTGATAACTTTTTTTTTCTGGGGGTGTGGACAGAGTCTTGCTGTCACCGAGGCTTGAGTACAGTGGCACAATCTCAGCTCACTGCAACCTCTGCCTCCAGGGTTCAAATGATTCTCCTGCCTCAGCCTCCCAAGTAGTTGGGATTACAGGTCCTGCCACCATGCCTGGCTAATTTTTATATTTTTTGTAGAGATGGGATAGAAATAGAAAGAAAATGGTTTTACCAAGGTAGGATTTTGGGGTTCACTCTGTCGAAGTCTTTTGGCACGATTTCTGTAGCCCATACTTTGGATGATAGAAAATTCATCTTTTAAATGTTCAGGAGAGTTATTTTCCTTTTTTGCAAAATTATAACTGTTTGCAACTGTAAATTGCAAGGGAAAACATTGTTTGCAGTTAGAAAAAAATGTATGAATTATAATCAAAGAAACTGAGAGAAACCCTATATATGCTCTTTGTTGTGTTAAAACAATGCATTAAGGTAACCTATGATTTTTTAAAAAATCAACTGGTAATTCTACGTCTAGGAAACAAACAAAAACAAATACACAGACCATCAAAGTTATTTAGAGTCCTTGCTTTCTACCTCAACACTAACAAATTTGTCTATCAATACCGTATTTCACTAAAGCTAAGACACCAACAATGTCAGTTGCACTATTATTTCCTGTATTACTAAGAAAGAGAGCACACAAATTAAACAAATGACACATCATCAATAGTAAAATGCTCCCAATTTCAGAGATGTTAAGATGTGAAAAATGTGCGCCTTAGGATTAATAACATAGGGTGTGAGACCAGTGGGAGTAATTTTTAAAGAACAGATTATAGAGCCAGGCACAGTGGCTCACACCTGTAATCTCAGCACTTTGGGAGGCAGAGGTGGGCAGATCACGAGGTCAGGAGATCAAGACCATCCTGGCTAACACGGTGAAACCCCGTCTCTACTAAAAATACAAAAAATTAGCCAGGCATGGTGGTACGTGCCTGTAGTCCCAGATACTCGGAAGGCTGAGTCAGGAGAATTGCTTGAACCTGGGAGGAGGAGGTTGCAGATTGTACCTGGGCAACAGAGCAAGACTCCATCTCAAAAAAAAAAAAAAAAAAAAAAAAAAAAAAAAGATTATAAAGAACTAAAATTAACCTAGACTAAAAGGTCTTATCACCACATCATAGAAAATAATTGTGCAAACTTCCTGAGTTTTCATAGACAGCACTTGAGCATCAGTCTTGGGCTATTCAATACTTACACTGCAAACCTGTGTCAAGCTCAAAAGCGTGAATGATTTTCAACAGTTCTTCAACAAGTTGACTAAATCTTGTACTTTCCTGTAGGCTTCTGAAATTAAATTGTTTGAGAAACACCCTCAGCAAGTGATTATCAACTTTTTAAAGACACTAAAATAAGAAAAGACATGTAAACAAAAATAAGATGCAGCAACAGTAGAACACCTCTCTAATCAATACATCATTGACATCCAAATAAACCATGTGACAGTACTGACTGTTTTAGCAATGTTTTGTCATTCATTAAAGTCTACCAAATGCTTCAAATTATCTGATATAATACTGCTCTAAATCCATAGCAGAAAAAAATCCACTGAAAAGAAAGCTAGAGAACTTGTTTATTTAAAATTTAGAGACAGGATCTTGCTCTGTTGTGTAGGCTAGCATGTAGTGCCACAATCATAGCCCACTGCAGCCTCAAACTTCTGCACTCAAGCTATCCTCCCCCTACAGCCTCCCAAGTAGCTAGGACTATGGGGATATGCCACCATGTACTATGGTGCCCAGACCGATCCCAAACTCCTGGCTTCAAGTGATAATCCCACCTCAGCCTCCCAGTGTGCTAGGGTTTTAGGCAGGAGCCATCACACCCTACTGAGTTTACTGTTCTTAACATCTGAACCCCACCCAATCCCTCACTGTTAGTTCTGCCTCTCAAGGGTTTCCGTCAAATTATATTTCTTTGAAAACACAAATAGATAACAATGTCCAAAGGAAGACTTGGGTTTAGTAAAGTGGAATTAAAACATAATTCATCCATTCCTTTGAGCATCTGAGTGCCTACTATGTACCAAACCTCAGAGAAAGTGTTAATTAAGACAGACAAAGTTACTACTTTAATAGAATTTATCTTGTGGCAGAAGAGATACACAATATATAAATACATTTTGTTTGTCTAAATTATTAGATAGAAACACAAACCTTTAATCCCAGCACTTTGGGAGGTCCAGGCAGGCAAATCACCTGAGCTGAGGAGCTACCAGCCCGGGCAATGTGGCGAAACCTCATCTCTATAAAAAAATACAAAAACTGGTAGTGTGCACCTGTAGTCCCAGCTACTTGGGAGGCTAACACAGGAGGAGCCCAGGAGGTGGAGGCTGCAGTGAGCTGAGATCACACCACTGCACTCCAGCCTGGCATCAGAGCAAGACCTTGTCTTCAAAAAATAAATAAGGCCGGGCGCGGTGGCTCAAGCCTGTAATCCCAGCACTTTGGGAGGCTGAGGCGGGTGGATCACGAGGTCAAGAGATCGAGACCATCCTGGTCAACATGGTGAAACCCCGTCTCTACTAAAAATACAAAACATTAGCTGGGCATGGTGGCGAGTGCCTGTAATCCCAGCTACTCAGGAGGTTGAGGCAGGAGGATTGCCTGAACCCAGGAGGCGGAGGTTGCAGTGAGCCGAGATCACGCCGTTGCACTCCAGCCTGGGTAGCAAGACTGAAACTCCATCTCAAAATAAATAAATAAAATAAAAATAAAAATAAATAAAAAGAAACAGTGAAAAAAAAAATAAAAACATTAGCAGACAATTGGGGCAGGGCGATAGAGCCCTACTTTACATAAGTCTACAAGTTCTTACACTATTTAGATGCATTAGAGAAAGGCAGTAAGTTTCTAACACCCGTATAAGGCAGATGTCCCATAAAACTTTCAGGAAAATAACTCTGGAAATAATTCACTGTCTGCTAAAAACTCTTTTATAAATTTGTCTACTGATGAATGGTTTTGTAGGAACACAAGCTACGTTATTAAATAATTTCTACTTTTTCCTACTGTTGTTGCTTTCAACCTGCCATAATTATCCAAATTATATACCTTTTGGTTATATCATTCTTACACAAAGGACACTGTGAAGGCCCTTTCTTCTGGTTAAGAAGTTTCAGCATGCAAAATCTATAAATCATAAAGAAAGAACAATCCAAGTTATTTCCCTTTGTAGAGAGAATACTCAAAAGGCAAATAGCCATGAAAAGATAATCTCACAACTGCCCTTAAGAGCCATTTAAAAAGTAATGGCAGGTGAATTACAACCAATAGTTTCCCAATTGTTTTTATATGCTGCATAAGCAAAAACCTAAACTACATAAGCAATGATCTATGAAAACTGAACTTACATGCATATGGCTTACTGTTATGATCACATAAAACTTATTAAAAGTTAGTATAGCATATTTAATGATATATTCATAATTATTTCATGCGGCATAATCAAATATAAATGGTAAGTAGTTCACGTAAGATGACTATTAATTAGTTTAAAATCTCAACACCTCACCACAAAGCTATAGTAATCAAGACAGTGTGGTAATAGCATAATAGACATATACATCAATAAAATGAAATTGAGAGTATAGAAATAAACTCATACATATATCTATGATCAAGTGATTTTCAACAATAATAAATATCAAGACAATTTTTATTTTTATTTGTTTGTTTGTTTTTTTGTTCTGAGACGGAGTTTCACTCTGTTGCCCAGGCCGGAGTGCAGTGGTACAATTTCGGCTCAATGCAAACTCCATCTCCCTGGTTCAAGCGATTCTCCTGTCTCAGTCTCCCGAGTAGCTGGGATTACAGGTGTGTGCCACCATGTCCAGCTAATTTTTTGTACTTTTAGTAGAGACAAGGTTTCACCGTGTTGACCAGGCTGTTCGAACTCCTGACATCAAGTGGTCCACCTGCCTTGGCCTCCCAAAGTGCTGAGATTACAAGCATGTGCCACTGTGTCCAGCTAATTTTTATTTTATTTTTAAATTATTATTATTATTATTTTTTTTTTTGAGACGGAGTTTCGCTCTTGTTACCCAGGCTGGAGTGCAATGGCGCGATCTCGGCTCACTGCAACCTCCGCCTCCTGGGTTCAGGCAATTCTCCTGCCTCAGCCTCCTGAGTAGCTGGGATTACAGGCACGCACCACCATGCCCAGCTGATTTTTTGTATTTTTAGTAGAGACGGGGTTTCACCATGTTGACCAGGATGGTCTCGATCTCTTGACCTCATGATCCAACCGCCTCAGCCTCCCAAAGTCCTGGGATTACAGGCTTGAGCCACCGCGCCCGGCCTTAAATTATTATTATTATTAGAGACAGGGTATCGCTCTGTCACTGAGGCTGGAGGGCAGTGACACAATCTCGGCCCACTACAACCTCCACATCCTAGGCTCAAGCAATTCTTTTGCCTCAGCCTCCTGAGTAGCTAGGATTACAGACATGCACCACCACGCGCAGCTAATTTTTTTTGTATTTTTAGTTTCACCATGATCCACCTGCCTTGGCCTCCCAGGGTGCTGTGAGCCACTGCTGCCAGCCCCAAGATGACTGAATGGGAAAATAACAGTTTTTGGTTTTTTCAACAAATAGTGTTGGGACAAGAGTATACCCACATGTAAAAGAATGACGTTATACTCATATCTCACTCCAAGTAACAAAACTAAATTCAAAGTAGATCATAGCCAGACACCGTGGCTCACACCTGTAATCCCAACACTTTGGGAGGCCAAAGTGGGTGGAACATGACGTCAGGAGATTGAGACCACCCTGACCAACATGGAGAAACCCCGTCTCTACAAAAAAATACAAAAAATTAGCCAGGAGTGGTGGCACCTGCCTGTAATCCCAGCTACTCAGGAGGCTGTGGCAGGAGAATTGCTTGAACCTGGGAGGCAGAGGTTGCAGTGAGCCGAGCTCACACCATTGCACTCCAGCCTGGGCAACAAGAGTAAAACTCTATCTCAAAAAAAAAAAAAAAAGTAAAAAAGTGGATCATAGACCAGAAGTAGAGAGAGCAACGGTGATGATAATTAAAAGCGGCAATTCACTCATACAGCCAATATCTACATATTTACTACATGTCTGGTACTATTCTAGATGGACGGGATTCAATAGAAAAGCAAAATAAGGGCCGGGCATGGTGGCTCATGCCTGTAATCCCAGCACTTTGGGAGGCCAAGGCAGGCAGATCACGACGTCAGGAGATCGAGATCAGCCTGGCTAACACAGTGAAACCCCATCTCTACTAAAAATACAAAAATTAGCCAAGCGTGGTGGTGCACGCCTGTAGTCCCAGCTACTCAGGAGGCTGAGGCAGGAGAACTGCTTGAACCCAGGAGGTGGAGGTCGCAGTGAGCCGAGATGGTGCCTTTGCACTCCAGTCTGGGGAAGAGTGAGACTACATCTCAGAAAAAGGAAAGAAAAACAAGATCCTGCAAAATAAAACATAAAGGACATAATATTCTGGTGAAGGGGGTGACTTAAGTAGGGAGTAAATAGCAGACACTGACAATGAAGAGAGCCAGGAAAGAAAAGATTAAAGGGGCTTAAAAAAAGTCACTGGGGCTGCACATGGTGGTTCATGCCTGTAATCCCAGGACTTTGGGAGGTGGGTGGATCAATTGAGGCCAGAAGTTCAATACCAGCCTGGCCAACATGGTAAATCCCTGTCTCTACTCAGCTAAATATCCAAAAATTAGCTGAGCACCACTATGGTAGTCCCAGCTACTCGGGAGGCTGAGGCAGGAGAATTGTTTGAACCTGGGAGGTGGAGGTTACAGTGAGCCAATATCGCACCACTGCACTCCAGCCTAGGCAACAGATTAAGACTCTGTCTCAAAGGAAAAAAAAAAAGGCATTGGGAATGGTGAGATAAGACACTTAGAAAATACTTTTTACTAGCCAGGTAATTTAACATTTATTACCCTCTATTGGCTGGGTACAGTGGCTCATGCCTGCAATCCCAGGAGGCTAAGGCAGATCACTTGAGGACAGGAGTTTGAGACCAGCCTGGCTAATGTGGTGAAACCCTGTCTCTACTAAAAATACAAAAAAATTAGCTGGGCGTGGTGGCGCATGCCTGTAATCCCAGCTACTTGGGAGGCTGAGGCATGAGAATCACTGGATCCCGGGAAGGTGGAGGTTGCAATGAGCCAAGATCATGCCACTGTACTCCAGCCTGGGCAACAAAGTGAGACTCTGTCTCAAAAAACACACACACACACACACACACACAAATAGGGAGAGACAGACAGAGACAGATAGAGAGAGAGAGAGAGAGAGAGAGAGAGAGAGAGAGGCCAGACAGTGGCTAACACCTGTAATCCCAGCACTCTGGGAGGCCGAGGCAAGTGAATCATGAGATCAAGAGATGGAGACCATCCTGGCCAACTAGGTGAAGCCCCATCTCTATTAAAAATACAAAAAAAATTAGCTGGGTGTGGTGGCGTGCACCTGTAGTCCTGGCTACTCAGGAGGTTGAGGCAGGAGAATCACTTGAACCTGAGAGGTGGAGGTTGCAGTAAGCCAAGCTCACTGCAGCTTTGAACTCCTGCCCTCAAGTGATCCTCCTGCCTTGGCCTCCCAAAGTGCTGGGGTTATGGGCAGGAGCTATCACATCAGGTCCTTAATCTTTTTGTAAATCACTGTAATAGTATAGTATGTTCAGCATTTGTTACTCAAGGTAACAGAAAAACATACAGTTCTAAATAAACATACAGTTCATTCCAGAAAGATTCTCATCCAGAGAAATTGAGAGCCCCAGCACTTAAAAGGTTACCTTCAGCTACCTGTAATAAATACTGGAACTCTGAGTTTCACTCTTGTCACCCAGGCTGGAATGCAGTGGCGGGATCTTGGCTCACTGCAACCTCCGCTTCCAGGGTTCGAGCAATTCTCCTGCCTTAGCCTCCTGAGTAGTTGTGGCTACAGGCATGCGCCACCACACTCAGCTAATTTGTCTTTTTAGTAGATGGGGTTTCTCCATGTTGGCCAGGCTGGTCTTGAACTCCTGACCTCAGGTGATCTGCCCTCCTCGGCCTCCCAAATTCCTGGGATTACAGGCCCGAGCTACTGTGCCTGGCCAATACTGGGACTTTTTAAACTTTTCCTTTTTTGAGACAGAGATACCCCCTGAACACAAGTCTGCCAGCTGGCTGGTGCCTACCTCTGAATTCTGTCTTTTTCCTCCCATTCTTTTTTCCCAGTAAGAATTCAGAAGCTCATTTCTATTGTCTTTTCCCTATCCCATGCCACCCCACTGGCCTAGAACTGTTCCCAACAGTTTCCATCTGATTCCTCAGCCCCTGCTCCCTGGACATGTGCCAAGACAACACAACTTTATCTCTCTACTTCAAGAATTTTTAGTTTAATAACTTTGTGGCCTCTAGAGGAGTACTTCTCAAACTGCCTATGGTATAGACCAATTTATTCACAGACCAGCACTTTCAAAAAATAAGGCCAGATGCAGTGGCTCAGGCCTGTAATCCCAGCACTTTGAGAGGCCAAGGTGGATGGATCACCTGAGGTCAGGAGTTCAAGACCAGCCTGGCCAACATGGTGAAACCCCATCACTACTAAAAATACAAGAATTAGCCGGGGCGTGGTTGTGCACGCCTGTAGTCCCAGCTACTTGGGAGGCTGAGGCAGGAGAATTGCTTGAACCTGGGAGACGGAGGTTGCAGTCAGCCGAGACTGTGCCACTGCACTCCAGTTTGGTTGACAGAGGTGGAGATGAGGTGAGCCGAGATTGCACCATTGCACTCCAGCCTGGGCAATAAGAGCAAAACTCTGTCTCAAAAAAAAAAAAAAAAAGAAAAAAAAAGCATTCTGGAATTTAAAAATTCCTGAAAGGATACAAAAGACATTGATCATTGTGGTTGTCTGGGGAGGGAACAAGGAGGCAGGGGTTATAGGGTAAGAGGCAAATATACTTTGCATCAAATACCCTTTTGTGTCAGCAAATTTTTTACCGAGTACATAGTTTGTACCTGGTACCAGGTTATATACCAGGTACATAAATACTAAAAACAAATTAGTTGACATTTAAGGTAAGATGTGATCATAGCTTAACATAAAGGAAAGGAGAAAGCCCACTTGTTCTACCAAATTACCTACTCTACTTTTTCTGAAATTCTTTCACTAAGAAACGAACATTTTCATTTCAAAGGGCAAGATCAAATATGTAAATATAACTTGAATCACTCCTATGAATGAATTTTGGCCTAAATGCAAACTTATCAGTTCCCTTCCTATCTTCACAATTATTTTGAAGCAGGCAAACATTGAACCTTAGAAGGGGAAATGCAGAAGGATATGCAGAAATGAACAGAAAGTAGAAACTGGGAAGGATGAAACACAGTTCGCTTGTTTCACAACTGCTTGCAGTTTGCCTTCACTGGTGGACACAAAAAATACAAAATACTGTTCAAAGTGATTTTACATCCTAATTGAGAATATATGTCAAAACTTGACTAGGAACTATGATTATAACCAACTTATGATGACTATATACTCTCTGAGAAAGAGTGAAATAGAGTTGGATTTTTCTGTCTCACTTAATTGAAGAAACTAAAGTTTTTTTTTTTTTTTTTTTTTTTGAGACGGAGTTTCGCTCTTTTTTCCCAGGCTGGGGTGCAATGGCGCGATCTCGGCTCACCGCAACCTCCGCCTCCTGGGTTCAGGCAATTCTCCTGCCTCAGCCTCCTGAGTAGCTGGGATTACAGGCATGTGCCACCATGCCCAGCTAATTTTTTGTATTTTTTTTAGTAGAGACGGGGTTTCACCATGTTGACCAGGATGGTCTCGATCTCTTGACCTTATGATCCACCCGCCTCGGCCTCCCAAAGTGCTGGGATTACAGGCGTGAGCCACCGCGCCCAGCGAAACTAAAGTTTTTATAAAGTTAGGTGTTTCCTGGGTTCTGAAGGACAAACACAAAAGCTAATAATGGAGCCACATAATACATTCAACTTACTTGCAAAATATGTGGTCACACTTTGTGGAGACAGGTTCCTTGATCAACTCCAGACTAGTAGGGTGGGGGGGGGGAAGGAAAATAAATGAGGCTCAATAATTTATTTAAAAACAAAGATATTCTTAGTAAAGAAGTTCAACTTTGAGCTGTTATAACTGAATCAACATAAGGCTTCACATTCATTCAGTAAATATGTATTAAATGTCTGCTGTGCCAGGAACTAAGAATACAGCAGAGAATACGATCCTTACCTTCAGTGAGCTTTCAAACATCAAAACAGAGCTATATTGATCCCTTCAATACTCTACATTATCATCAGCATTGAAAAAATTAGTTGATAATAGTTCATAATTCATTTCCAGTAATGTATTTTTCTGCACTATCACTGTGAGTACACATCTAATATCTTAACTCAGCTCCATAAAGACAAAATTTTTTGCTTGTACTTCTTATGAATTCCTTCCTAGCATTTTTCTGAGTATAAATGCCTTTTTAACTTAACATGGAAAATTTCAAGTATTTAAAAATTTCAAGTAAATAAAATAAAATGAACTCTATGGACCATCACCCTGCTTCAACAACCAGCAACTCATGGCCAATCCGTTTCATACATATCCACTCCTACCCCAGATTATTTTAATTATTATTACTTTTAAGATGAGGTCTCGCTGTGTCACCTAGGCTGGAGTGCAGTGGTGCAAACATAGCATACTGCAGCCTTGAACTCCTGGGCTCAAGCAATCCTCCCAGCACCGGGATTACAGGCATGAGCCACCATACCGGACCCAAGGGTTTTTGTTTTTTTTTTTGAGATGGAGTTTCACTTTCGTAGCCCAGGCTGGAGTGCAATGGTGCAATCTTGCCTCATTGCAACCTCTGCCTCCTGGGTTCAAGTGATTCTCCTGCCTCAGCCTCCCAAGTAGTTGGAACTATAGGCACGCGCCACCACACCCAGCTAATTTTTTTGTACTTTTAGTAGAGGTGGGGTTTTACCATGTTGGCCAGGCTGGTCTCAAGTTCCTGACCTCAGGTGATCTGCCTGCCTCGACCTCCCAAAGTGCTGGGATTACAGGCGTAAGCTACCACACCCAGCCCCAAATTCTTCCTTGTCATTTATTTTAAAAATTAAGTCATTTGAACTGTAGAGTTTCCTGAATTCTGGATTTTGCCGATTATATAACCCCATAGTGAGGTTTAACATGTTCCTCTAGCCTTATTTCCTGTAGACTTACAGGCTTAATCGAATTCAGGTTGGCAAAAACACTTTACAGATGATACTGTGTACTCCAGGAGGGGCATGATGTTTGGTATGAGATTACTTTGTAAAAACAGTGAAATAAGTACTCACTAAAAGAAATTTAGAAAATAATAAGCTTAAGGTTGGGCATGGTGCCTCATGCCTATAATATTAGCAATTTGGGAGGCTGAGGTGGGCAGATCACCTGAGCTCAGGAGTTCCACACCATCCTGGCCAACAAGGTGAAACCCTGTCTCTACTAAAAATACAAAAATTAGCCAGGCGTGGTTGTGCATGCCTGTGGTCCCAGCTACTTAGGAGACTAAGGTGGAAGGATCACTTGAACCCTGGAGGTAGAGGTTGCAGAGTGAGCTAAGACCACACCGCTGCACTCCAGCCTAGGTGACAGAGGAAGACTGTTTCAAAAGAAAATAAGCTTAAAAAAAATAAAAACTTGAGAAAATACATCACCCAAGTTCCTATCCCTACCTGTCTATCTACAAAACCAAGGCCTTCCTGAGATTAATTCATTTATTATACTAATATAACAAGTATTTATTAAGTATCTATTACTATATTCAAGTACTATTCTAGGAGATGGGAATATGGCAGTTTACAAAATAAAGACTGCTCTCATAGAGCTCACATTCTAGTGTGATAGACAGTTGATGCAGAATTAAAGAATATATTGGAATGAGTGTATCAAAGAGAAAAAGCAAGCAGGGTAATGGGAAGCAGGGAATACAATGTGTATGTGGGGGTGAGGTGAGGTGTACACAGGGTTAAGTTAGGAAAGGCTTCATTGAGGTGAGACTGGAAAACAGCTTAATAATGTAAAGAAACACACCAACTGAGGGAAGAGCATTCCAGCAAACAGGAAGCAGAGAAGGCAAACCCTGAGCAGGACCATGCCTGTGTATGCAGGACATCAGACAGGTCAAGGTGCTAAAATATAATAATCCAGGGGGATATAGTAGGAAAAGACCATCAGAGAGGTAGCTGGTAACTTCTGGTAGGAACCTGCAGGCTATTTTAAAGTCTTTAGCTTTAGTCTGGTCCTTTCAATTTTTTTTTTTTTTTTTTTTGAGATAGATTCTCACTCTGCTGCCCAGGCTGGAGTGCCATGGCACTATCTTGGCTCACTGTAACCCCTGCCTCCTGAGTTCAAGCAATTCTCCTGCCTCAGACTCCAAAAGTGCCGGGATTACAGGTGTGAGCCACCATACCTCGCTGTCTTTTTAATTTGTAATATTAATTTTCGTAGAGACAGGATCTCACTATGTTGCCCATGCTGGTCTTGAATGCCTGGCCTTAAGCAATTTTCCTGCTTCGGTTTCCCAAAGTATTGGGCTTACAGGTATGAGCTACCATACCCAGCTGGCGTTTTGCTTTCTTCGGAATGTGAACTTTTTTTGAGGAGCTGTAGTCTTGCTCCATCCCCCAGGCTGGAGTGCAATGGTGTGATATTGGCTCACTGCAACCTCCGCCTCCTGGTTTCAAGTGATTTTAGTGCCCCAGCCTCCAGAGTAGCTGGAATTACAGGCACTTGCCTTCATGCCCAGCTAATTCTTGTTTTTTTTTTTTTTTTTTTTTTTTTTTTAGTAGAGATGGGGTTTCCATGTTGGCCAGGCTGGTCTCGCACTCCTGGCCTCAGGTGATGCACCTGCCTCAGCCTCCCAAAGTGCTGGGATTACAGGCATGAGCCACCGAGTCCAGCTGAACCCCCCCCTTTTTTTGTTTATTAGTTCTTTCCCTCTAGAGAAGAACTCTTTTTCTTGGGTTCACTTTGCTGCTCAGGCTGGAGTGCAGTGGTGTAATCTTGGTTCACTGGAACCTCTGTCTCTAGGGTTGAAGTGATTCTTGTGCCTCAGCCTTCTGAGTAGCTGGGACTACAGGCGCATGCTGCTACACTCAGCTAATTTTTTTTGTATTTTTGGAAGGGAAGGGGTTTCGCCATGTTGCCCAGACTGGTCTTGAACTCCTGACCTCAAGTGATCTACCCACTTTGGCTTGGATTACAAGAGTGAGCCACTACACCTGACCCTAAATGTGAACTTCTGAAACATTTTTGGTAAAAGTCCAGGCAGGACATCAAAGAACAAGTAACCTGGTAGTGTGATAAGAATGTGGTTCCTTTCATTAAACATTTAACTTTTTAGAAAAGGATAAAAAGGGCCAGGTGTGGTGGCTGACACCTGTAATGCTAGCACTATGGGAGGCCAAGGTGGGAGGATCACCTGAGGTCAGGAATTCGAGACCAGCCTGGCCAACATGAAGAAACCCTGTCTCTACTAAAACTACAAAAATTAGTCAGGCATGGTGGCACATGCCTGTAGTCCTGGCTACTCAGGAGGCTCAGGCAGGAGAATCACTTGAACCTGGGAGGCAGAGGTTGCAGTGAGCTGAGATCACACCACTGCACTCCAGCCAGCCTGGGTGACAGAGTGAGTGAGATTCCATCTCAAAAAAAGAAAAAACAAAAACAAAAAAACCAAGGTTACAAGGAAAGCTCGAGGACAGTAACCTTATTGTGAAGGGTTTGATGATACAAATCTTGTAATCATGGGGTTCCTGACGGAGCACAGGGCAGTGGAAAGAAAAACACTGAACTAAGTCAGAAGGCTGGGTTTCTACTAGCAGTTGTATATATAAGCAGAGCCACCTCAGGCTAACCACTCTACCTGAACCTCAGTTTTCTTCTGTGTCATTCACCCTGCCAGTCTTCTTGGGAAAATGCCTCACAACCTGAGATGACTTGTACCAATGTTGGTATTATTACTGGGACCAAACGTGACTTTAAAAAGAAAAATAACCTTGACAAAGAAAATTCTAATTTGTTACTAAATCACTATTTCTCAGCTAAGCTACATTTCAAAGAAATTCTCCGTAAAAGAAAAATTGGATTTGGTTATGATACCAGATGGCTTCATTCTCGCCACTGACTCAATTCTGAAATAACTATATTTCAGTATGGTAATTACAATCCAAGCTATATAAACACACTATAAACACAAACTTTGAATAGATGAAAACTTCAATATGTAAAAAGGTAATGAATGTTGAAGGAAGAGTGTAAAAAGGGAATCGGAAAAAAATTAAAATGTTCCTCTTCTAGGTCCTGATGAGAGTAAATGTTTACTATGAAAATGATTCAAATATTTTAAACACTTTTCAAACCAGGCAATATTTTAGGCCTACTGTATATTTGCATTTTAAGCTTCCAATATCGGTAAGTGACTGGAAAAAGCAGCTAGGTTTAGGGTGAAAAATAACCCACTGGGGTACACATTTTAGCAAATTATTCTGAAAGTCAAAAATGTGACAGTCTTATGTAAAAAGTTACAAAGAACTACCAATTATCAGAAACAGCTGCCAGTAGTGACTTAAGAGACCAGCAGAAAGAATTTTAGTTTGAGAAACCTAAAGAGGCTGAAAACCTGCCCTATATCTACCACAAATAATACTGTTTCCAGCCATGATCAGGAATTGCATATTAAGACATAACTGCAAATTGCGCTATCCCGAGTACTGTATTAAAACTGAAATACGATCCCCATCTTAGAACTTTCCATAAAATGAGTCTAAAAAACCATGAAAAATTAATGTAGGCCGGGCGTGGTGGCTCATGCCTATAATCCCAGCACTTTGGAATGCTGAGGCAGGCAGATCATGAGGTCAGGAGTTCGAGACCAGCCTGACCAACATGGTGAAACCACATCTCTACTAAAAATACAGAAATTAGCCGGGCATGGTGGCACATGCCAGTAATCCCAGACACTCAGGGGGCTGAGGCAGAAGAATCACTTGAACCCAGGAGGTGGAGGTTGCAGTGAGCAGAGATCGTGCCATTGCACTCCAGCCTGGGCGACACAGCGAGACTCTGTCTCAAAAAAGAAAAAAAAAATTAATCTAACAGAAAACAGGAAAAAAGCAATGAAAAACTATACTACAGACAATAGTTGACTGAAAATAAAAATTTAGCATTAACTTTCATTCTTATATCTTTAATTTTTGTGTATCTGAGTTTTTACTCGATGGTTTAATTAACCAGAACGAGAAAGAACATGCTATTTTTATGACTGTGTCCCATGGAAATGTAAACATAAATGGATCCAAATGCCAAACTAGTGAGGATTTTTTTGATCACTATGGTTGTCATGAATAAGTTTTGTGCTTTTTCAAAAGCAGTTTTTTCCTACAATGTCATTTCCTGCTTCTCTGGCTCTGATTTTCAATAAATTGATAAATTATAAATCTTGTTTTCCTCTGATTTTATTTGTTTATTCTTTAGAGATGGAGTTTCATTGATTACTCTGGAATGCAATGTGGCAATCTTGGCTCACCACAACCTCTGTCTCCCAGGTTCAAGAGATTCTCCTGCCTCAACCTCCCAAGTAGCTGGGATTACAGGCATGTGTCACCACACTGGCTAATTTTGTATTTTTAGTAGAGACGGGGTTTCTTCATGTTGGTCAGGCTGGTCTCGAACTCCCAACCTCAGGTGACCTGCCTGCCTTGGCCTACCAAAGTGTTGTGATTACAGGCATGAGCCACCCCGCCTGGCCTTCCTCTTATTTTGGTTTAGCTAAAATGTTGACTGGCAAGGGAGAGGATGGCCATTTATAAACCCTGCATCTCTCTAAAAGCATAATTTGCATTTTCCTTAATCTGATTAAGTTGACACCAAATATGAGAAACAACTTTCATAAAGAACAAAAGAAAATTTGCTTGGGCCAGGCGCGGTGGCTCAAGCCTGTAATCCCAGCACTTTGGGAGGCCAAGGCGGGTGGATCACGAGGTCAAGAGATCAAGACCATCCTGGTCAACACGGTGAAACCCCATCTCTACTAAAACTACAAAAAATTAGCTGGGCATGGTGGCGCGTGCCTGTAATCCCAGCCACTCAGGAGGCTGAGGCAGGAGAATTGCCTGAACCCAGGAGGCGGAGGTTGCGGTGAGCCGAGATCGCGCCATTGCACTCCAGCCTGGGTAACAAGAGCGAAACTCCGTCCCTAAAGAAAAAAAAAAAAAAAAAAGAAAATTTGCTTGAATTTACCCTTCTTTATTGAGGGTAAGAGGCAATAGGTACAACTTTTTAACTTATTTTTTGAATGTTCCTATTAACCATCACCGTATTTTACAAAATTAAACTATCAAAGAACTAATTTAGTTCAGTTTATTATTTAATTTATTCGACAAACGCTTATTAAGTGGCAACTAGGTCCCAAGTACTGTTCTAACTACTGACAATACAGATGTACATGAACAAAACAAAAATCTCTGGCATCCTGGAGTTTACATTCTGTGGGAGTAGAGATAAAGGATGAATACATTACATAGAATGTCAGCTAGTAATAAGTGTTACGGAGAAGAAGCAGGAATGGAGGATAAAGTGTGTGTTTGGGGTACTGTAATTTTAAATAGCGCTGTATGGAAATGAAAGGTGGTATTTCAGTCAAGATTTTCAAACTGTGGCTGGGTGCAGTGGCTCATGCCTGAAATCCCAGCACTTGGGGAGGCCAAGGTAGGCCAAGGGTAGATCACTTGAGGTCAGGAGTCTGAGACCAGCATGGCCAACACGGCAAAACCCTATCTGTATAAAGAAATACAAAAATTAAGCCAGGCGCGGTGGCTCACGCCTGTAATCCCAGCACTTTGGGAGGCTAAGGCAGGCGGATCACCTGAGGTCAGGAGTTCGAGACCAGCCTGACCAATATGGTGAAACCCCGTCTTAAAAAAAATAAAAATTAAAAAATTAAAAAAATAAAAAGAAATATAAAAATTAGCTGGGCATGGTGGTAAACACCTGTAGTCCCAGCTACTCTGGAGGCTGAGGTGGGAGGATCACTTGAGCCTGGCAAAGTTGAGGCTTCAGTGAGCTGTGATAGCATCACTGCACTCCAGCCTCTCCACAGAACTCCCGTATTAAAAACGCCTCTACATTTCATTGTATGTAAATTATACCTCAATTCAAAAACAAAGTATGAATAGTACAGTCGCCACTTCCTTTTATAGATGAAGAAAAACAAAGGCTCACTCAGACTTGCTAAAGGCTTTGATAACTTGCATTATTCTTATTCAAGTGTACACAGCCAGTTTCAGACAAAGCTTCTTCCAAAGACCTATCCCCTCAATGACACCAATCATCCATGATTTTTTTTTTTTGAGATGCAGTCTAGCTCTGTCAAGGCTGGAGTTCAGTGGCACAATCTCGGCTCACTGCAACCTCCCCCTCCCAGGCTCAAGCGATTCCCCTGCCTCAGCCTCCTGAGTAGATGGGATAACAGACACACACTACCATCCTCAGCTAATTTTGTATTTTTAGTAGAGACAGGGTTTCACCACATTGGCCAGTATGGTCTCGATTCCTGACCTCATGATCCACTCACCTTGGCCTCCCAAAGTGCTGGGATTACAGGCGTGAGCCACCGGCGCCCAGCCTCATCCATTTTGCCATTTCAAGTGACGGAGGTGGTTTTGGAGCTACAAGAAAGCCAAAATGCCACTTAATCTAAACTAGATTCCTGCCCCAGTGCAGAACCAATCAAGACAGGGTCCCTGTCTTTCCTGGACCATAGGATTTGTGCTGAAGAGGAGAGGAGTGGGAGCCGCAGACTGGATGAAGAACAAGGAGTTGTTTTCTATATTTTTAAAGTTCTTAGGCCGGGCGCAGTGGCTCAAGCCTGTAATCCCAGCACTTTGGGAGGCCGAGGCGGGTGGATCACGAGGTCAAGAGATCGAGACCATCCTGGTCAACATGGTGAAACCCCGTCTCTACTAAAAATACAAAACATTAGCTGGGCATGGTGGCGCGTGCCTGTAATCCCAGCTACTCAGGAGGCTGAGGCAGGAGAATTGCCTGAACCCGGGAGGCGGAGGTTGCGGTGAGCCGAGATCGTGCCATTGCACTCCAGCCTGGGTAACGTGAGTGAAACTCCGTCTCAAAAAAAAAAAATAAAAAAAAATAAATAAATAAAGTTCTTCAGTTAAGAAAATCAGCAATTCCAATAGCCTGATCTTACTAGACAGGTC
Organism: Sapajus apella; assembly: GCF_009761245.1. Taxonomy (NCBI): domain Eukaryota; kingdom Metazoa; phylum Chordata; class Mammalia; order Primates; family Cebidae; genus Sapajus; species Sapajus apella. The sequence continues at coordinate 1,124,783 of NW_022436952.1, read as the reverse complement.
TTTTCCTCACTACTATGTGAGGTCAATTCTGTTCATTTGCATTGGAGGTGATCATACAGGAATTCCAAATTAATAACCTCATGTGTTGACTTACCAGATTGGACACTCTAAGATTTTCTGCATAGCATTAAGGACATTTTGTACTTCTTCAACACGAACAGCAGATAAATCCATTTCTTTCTGTTCCAATAAACTTTAACATATTAGAAAAACATATGTATTTATATTTTTAAAAAATTTATAAAATGACAACTTCATCTTTTCATTTAAAAATAAGGTAAATTTAAGATTTGGAAGGTTTTAGAATATAAGCCATAGAGCTAATTACAAAAGCCTTTATTTTTAAAGATTCTAGAAGTTGCTTTTTGTAATTAGACAACATAAATTCTGTATTTTTTCACATATTGCTTCTAACCCCTTGGGTATTTTCCTTTCTCCAATAAAGAGAAAGCCACAGGGGAGTGACTGACTGGGTAGGTGGTGGCAGCCTTAGCTTTTTCCAATGTTTCTGGCTGTTTTCTTCTTGCATAAAACCGAAACCAACAACGACAAAACCAACACCAATCAACACCCCCCCCACCCCCCCCCCCCCCCCCCCCCCCCCCCCGCCCCCCCCCCTTCCCAGTAACCTGATCTCATCTCAGGATTCGCCTTAAGCACATCCCTGCAGCATCTGTTACTACTGATGCTCCTCTACTTCCCTCTTGCGCTTTATCAATATCACAAATGGATCCAGTTCGTAAGAGTTCTCCCTCCCACAAAATCCTGTCTCCTCCCTTTCCCAGATGTGTTCCTGCCACCTCTTCTTCCAAAAGTTCCCAACCTCTCATATATACCAGCCGGTGTTTTTTTTTTTTTTTTTTTTTTTTTTTTGAGACAGTCTGGCTCTGTCGCCCAAGCTGGAGTGCAATGGCGCGATCTCGGCTTACCGCAACCTCTGCCTCCCGGGTACAAGCGGTTCTCCTGCCTGAGCCTTCTAAGTACCTGGGATTACAGGCGTGCACCACGACGCCCGGCTAATTTTTGTATTTTTGGCAGAGACGGGGTTTCACCATGTTGGTCAGGCTGGTCTCGAACTCCGTGATCCACCAACCTCAACCTTCCAAAGTGCTGGGATTACAGGCGTGAGGCACTGACCCCGGCCACCAGCCGGTGTTCTTATGGACATGTTGTTCCCCTCGAGGTACATTCCAGTTCCTATAACTAGGATTCCCCCTCGGACACACCGTGCCCCCTTCCTTATCCTCAGTGCTTCCCTCGCGATCTACAAACTGCCCCCCTCCCCAGGGTTCACAACGCCTTACGCCTCTTAGGTTCCACGGTCTCCCCACCCCCAGCCTAAAGAATACCTGTTCCGCTTCGGAAATTCACTCTCGCCCGCCAGTCCCCCGGAGCATCCCTTGGGACCCTGTCCCTTTCCCGGAGTTCTATTACCTTTACCCAGAGCAGAGCGTATAGGCGTCGGGGCCTCTTGGGGCCAGGGTCCCAGTTATCTGAGAAACCTCACGCCCCGTCCACCGTTCACAGTCTCAGCGAGCTCACGCCGCGCAGTCGCAGTTTTAATTTATCTGTAATTCCCGCGCTTTTCCGTTGCCACGGAAACCAGCGGGCTATCACTGAACATCAGCCTCTCAGAATTCAAGACGCATCAGAGGAAGGGCGAGACAGAAAGAGCCAAGCGTCTCTCGAGGCTCTGGATTGGCCACCCAGTCTTCCCCCGAATGGCGTAAAAAGAAAGAGACGGAAGAGGAGGCATTCTACCTGGGTTTTCCAGAAAGCGCCCGCCCTCTCTCCTCTACGCTAACGCTTGCAGATTATTGCGTCACAGTATTTGCTGTACGAAGGCCAGAATCACTACCAGAGACCTGAATGTGAGCGCAAGATAGTGTTCAAAGCAGTCGTAAGAGGTTCCATTCCCCCACTCTTTCCGTTCCAATGGAGGTCTCCTGTTTAGGTAAATAAAAGGATTGTGGTGGGGGGACGGTGGTGGAAGAGAAGAACTACGATTTCCACCATGCATTGCGGAATGAAAGGCCTTCGCCACAGTGTTCCTTGAAAACTGTAGTCTTATGGAGCGGACCATCCAATACCGAAGCGGGCACAATTCTCACGGAAATCCACTGGATAAATTGGAGACCTCCGAGCGCTTATACATGTCAACAGTTATGGATTGGAGTGTTGTTTTTTTATCTTGAGAGCGGAGACTAGGCCAAAAAAAGAAGATACCTATAACTCCTAGGAAGACTACAATTCCCATCCAGCCCCACGAGTCCTCCAAGGTTAGTGGCCTGTGGGAACGCAGGGGCTACCGAATTTGCCTGGGGAAGGGGAAATCCGCTTTGACCCACGTCTGCACACTCGTAGTTCCGCCCCTCGGCCCCAATGTTTGTTATTGTTGTGCGGATACAGGTTGCTTCTGCCCCGCCCCCGTCGACATAATCTCCACCAATCAATGGGGTGGTCGTTTTGAGGGACAAATGGCAAGAGCCAATCGTCTTGGCGGAAATTCAGAGAAACAAGGGACTAGTTACTGTCTTTATCCGCCATGTTAGATTCGCCTCCACAGGGATAGCAGCAGAGCTGGCTGCGGACGGTCCTTGCATTGGCCTCTGGCAGGCGCCCCCCGGGGGCGGGAAGCTGGTAAGGAAGCAGCTGCGGTTACCTAGGGGTCGGGTCACGTCACAGTGAGAGGGTTTGGGGAAGTTCAAGGGAGGAATCGTGCAAAGAAGACGGGGCACTTTTTCCGTGTTTCGGGACACCTAATCTTTTTAGTGATTGGATGAGAGAGCCCTTCTTGTTCAGAGGGACCGAGTGGGCGAAAAGCGCTGGAGAGTTGGAGGGTCTGTGGTTCAGAACATCCGGCTTCAACTGGTGGAAGGCCACGACTCCCTAGTAGAAAGAGGGCCTAGGCAAGGAAATTGAGAGGGAGTCCTCGGGGTGGTGACACCGTCTTGGGAACATGGAGTGCTAGGAAACGATAACTGATAGACTAGGATGAAGTCTGCAAGTAAAAATATGACACTACCCACACGTCCTTCTCATCCCGTCCTCCTTTCTTCGAGACCCTCTTAAAGCGACCCCTTTGGTTAGGGACCTTTCGGTTTTGGAAAGACACTGTTTTTCCTTTTTGTCAAACACCCAGTTTTCAGGACACACTTATTTTATTTTATTTTTTATTTTTTTGAGACGGTCTCGCAGTGTTGCCCAGGCTGGTCTTGAACTCCTGAGCTCAAGCAATCCTCCTGCCTCGACCTCTCAAAGTCCTGGTATTACAGGCATGAACCACCGCTCCTGACCTCAGGTCACACATTTTAAAGCCTGGATAACTTGGCTTGTACAGGCCTCTGGTGGAGACAGTAATCAAAGCTCAGGTTTTCAGGTCTGTTTCATTAAAGGGATTTTGTTGAGACCGGAAGAAAAAAAAATCGACGTAGAGGAAAAGCTAACTTGTGTCAAGCAAAGGTGAGTCAGTGGCATGGACTTACAATAATGCCAGTTATGAAAGCCCTAGGACCCAGCTATCTGTCTTACTGGCTTCAGACCTAAGGGGCAGATGGGGTTAACCATAGCTTTGGTATTTACAGAAGTTCAAGATTAATGTTCTTGCTGAAAGAATCTTTTTACATATCAGCCAAAGATAGTTCCTTATGAAGACCTGGATATGGTCCAGCTAAGCTAGAATCTCCCACTTCCTGTTTTCTCTTAGTTGGCCGACCAGCTGGAGGAGCTCCAGAGTATCTAAATTAATTTCCAATTGTGTAATTTGAGAAAGAGAGGAAGATTCATTTCCTTAAGTGTGTTTCTTGAAGTTAGAAAGTGGTATTTCAGAATATCCACTTTTGGCAGACTGAGTCAGTCACTTCATTTCCCTGATTTTTTGCCTAAGGTCCTGGGGAATTGACAAAAATTCTGCCCAAATCTTAAGGACCCCAAGAATTACATTTCACATGAATGAATACTAGATGTCGGCAGGATTGCTGTTAACACGGTAGTAGTATTTTGGTGGTCAACTTAATTCTAGGTAGAAACAAAGAATGAAGAAAATTGAAGGATAATCGTCTTAGGGTTTCAGAAAAGTGCCTGATCTTCACAGAGTTCAGAGTCCTTAAAATGACAGTCTTAATTGTAGTGTTTTACAGGGCAATGCATTACATTGTGGAAAACAGTTCAGGTTTATGGTTCTACAGATTGGTTTATTATTTAAAAATTTTTTTTTAACTTAATTTTTTAAGGAAATGGAGTCTAGCTTTGTTTCCCAGGCTGGTCTTGAACTCCTAGCTCATGATCTTCCTGCCCCAGCCTCCCAAAGTGCTCGGATTACAGGCAGGAGCCACTACACCTGGCCAATTTTTTTTTTTTTTTTTAATTTTAATTTTTATTTTTAAGACAGAGTCTTGCTCTGTCACCCAGGTGGAAGTGCAGTGGCATGATCTTGGGTCGCTGCAACCTTGCCTCCCAGGTTCAAACAATTCTCATGCCTCAGCCTCCTGAGTAGCTGGGATTACAGGCCTGTGCAACCACACCCACCTAACTTTTGCATTTTTAGTAGAGACGGTTTCACCACGTTGGCTAGGCTGGTCTCGAACTCCTGGACTCAAGCGATCTGCCTGCCTCTGCTTCCCAAAGTGCTGGGATTAAAGGCATGAGCCACTGTGCTGTGGATTACCTGAGTCGGGAGTTCGAGACCAGCCTGACCAACATGGAGAAACCCCGTCTTTATTTTAAAAAAATAGTTAGCTGGCCGTGGTGGCACATGCCTGTAATCCCAGCGACTCAGGAGGTTGAGACAGGAGACTCGCTGGAACCCGGGGAGTGGAGGTTAAGGTGAGCCAAGATCATTCCAGTGTAGTCGAGTCTGGGCAACAAGAGTGAAACTCAGTCTCAAAATTGATCCTCTTTTTTTTGATCCTCAAAAAAAAAGAATTGTCCATTTCTTAGGCATGCTAATGGTATCTAGACTGTTTTTTAAAAATTCTTATCTTTTAGAGGTACATACTCAATTATTAATGGATAAAAGGATGGATGTCTGTCAAAATAATCTAGTAAGGAAAGAGTATTGCTGTAACCTTTTAGTCACAGCAAATTGGTCCTGAGTTGGTAATTATGGAAGAAGCTAGCTTATGGGTCCATAGGGATTCATTATATTATACTCTCTACTTTTGTATAGGTTTAAATTTTCCCATAAAAATATTTTATAAAATAGGCTGGGTATGGTGGCCCACCCCTGTAATCCCAGCACTTTGGGAAGCCAAGAGGGGCGAATCACTTGAAGTCAGGAGTTTGAGACCAGCCTGACCAACACGGTGAAACCCTGTCTGTACTAAAAGTACAAAAATTAGTTGTCGTGGTGGCATGCACCTGTAGTCCCAGCTACTCTGGAGGCTGAGGCAGGACAATTGCTTGAACCCAGAAGGCGGAGGTTGCAGTGAGCCGAGATCACACCACTGCACTCCAGCCTGGGCGACAGAGCGAGATTCTGTCTCAAAAAAATAATTAATTAATTAAATAACATAAAATAATTAGATTATTATAGTTTGGTAAAAACATTAGTTCACTATGGTCAATTCAGTGTTGGGGGCAAAAGTGGCGGATGCAGGGGTATATATGAAATGAGGATAGCCCTGAGTTGATTATTGGTTTAACTAGGTGTTTATTACTCTCCGCTTTTATATATGTATGTTTGAAACCTCCCATTAGATTGTAAAAAAAAACATAGTAACTTGGGCCGGGCACGGTGGCTCACTCCTGTAATCCAGCACTTTTGGGAGTCTGAGGCAGGCGAGTAAGAGGTCAGGAGATTGAGACCATCCTGGTCATGGTGAAACCCCATCTCCACTAAAATACAAAAAATTAGCTGGGTGTGGTGGCACTTGTCTGTAATCCCAGCTACTCACAAGGCTGAGGCAGGGGAATCGCTTGAGCCTGGGGAACCGAGGTTGCAGTGAGCCGAGATTGTGCCACTGCACTCCAGCCTAGCGGCAGATCAAGACTCCGTCTAAAAAACAAAATACATAATAACTTGGATGGAAGATTTTGAATGCTACCTCTGTGTAGTTTCTTGGCCAGTATTTTGGCCTATAAGTTGTTAAAACTGATAGAAAATCTAGGTTCTCAAGTTAGGAAAAGCCTCCTGCAAGAAAAATGTAGAACGTCACTCTCAAGTCAAACAAGAATACAAGTTCCCTGAAGGCATTTCTTACCCATCTTGATAGCTTCTGCTACTAGTACATATTTGTTTAATCAAGCAGTCATCATAAAGTACTGATAAATATTTAAGGATTTTACAAATGCTAGATGATTTCTGAGAATATGGTCAAAATTTAAATACTCTCAGCATACTTTTTTTTTTTTTTGAGACAGAGTCTTGCCCTTTTACCCAGGCAGGAGTGCAGTGGTGCAATCTCGGCTCACTGCAACCTCCACCTCCCAGGTTCAAGCAATTCTCCTTCCTCAGCCTCCGTAGTAGCTGGGATTTGGGATTACAGGTGGACATCACCACGCCCGCCTAATTTTATTGCATACTATTATTTCTAACATGGAAGTTCCTAATAACTTTAAGAATAATTTTTGTGACTTAAGTACAAGTCTTTATGGCATGGTTTTAGCCTATCTTTCTTTTTCGAAACAATTCTTATTTTACAGTGATGGTAAGTTCCGTAAGAGCCAGGACAGTATTTCTCTTATTCATCGTTATGTCTCCCAAGCCTAGACCATATTGGATCCTCACAAGTATTTGCTTAGTGAACTTTTAATTCAACATATAGAATCCTTTCTAATGTGTTTTTTCTCTCTCTCCTGCTAACCTTCTCAACCCTAGGCCTACAACATGGAACCACAAGTTACTCTAAATGTGACTTTTAAAAATGAAATTCAAAGTTTTCTGGTTTCTGATCCAGAAAATACAACTTGGGCTGATATCGAAGCTATGGTGAGTGTTACTTTATTTTGTTTCTCCACGATTTAAGCATGGTTATTTTTTCCAAAGGTAGCTATTTTTAGCAATGTTGTTTCATAGCTGTAAAGTCTGTCATAGTTACCATTTCTGGGCCTTTTGGAAAACTGCTTTTGACAGGCGTTCAGTAATCATATATGAGATGTGCCCCGATAAAGGGAACAAACAAATAAGCTTCCTTTTGAAGATTTTAGAAAGGGAAGATAATATCGTTTTTAGTGAGATAGGATTTAGAAAACCTATTAATTTTAGAAACAGCATGAGGAATGAATTGGTGTGGGCTCCACCCCAACCAGGTCCCAAGGAAATGTTCTCTTGTGTGAGGATATGACTTGTGCTTTGTGAGAGACTATTGATTGTTTTTATTGCTAGGTCAGAGGTTGAGTATCTCAAAGTTGAACAGCAAAAACTTCCATACCTGCTTAAACAGCAGTTATCTGTTCCGTTTTTTTGCTAATGCTTTTCCTTCTCTTGGTTTGCCCTTTGTACTTTTCTGTTTTTCTTCAGTTTGCAGTGGTGAATGTTTTACTTCCACTATTGACTGTGTTTCTCTACTGAAACCCTTTGGTAAAAATCTACTTTAACCTGGTTATATCTGATGGTAACTAAAAAGGAAAAGAAATGGTAGAAAAACCTTAAAAGATGATCTAATGTAGTTGTCTGCCTTCCAGCAAATACCTGTTTATACTGCCCTGACAGTGACAGTGAGACCCATCCCAAAAAACAAAAAACAAACAAACAAAAAAACGACTGGATTCAGAAAGAAGTTGGGTCTTGTTTGTCAAAAGATGTGAAAATAACAGTTATCTTTTTTGTCCTAATAGTTAAATGAGCTGACAGCTTCCCTTTTTTCTTCATTGTAAATTTTAAATTGTAAAAGTGTAATACATGCCCACTTTAAGTAGAGAAACAATCTCAAGCAGTTAATATACCTCTACTCTCCCTCCCCGCATCTTTTATTCGCACCTGTTTTGGGTAACCAGTGTTAACAGCCCTGTATGTACTTTTTCCATGTTCATTCCCTTTTCCATGTTCATGCAGATATCATACTAGGATCATACTATAAACATTATTCAGCTGGGTACAGTGGCACACACCTGGAATCCCAGCACTTGGGGATGCTGAGGCAGGTGGTCCACTTGAGCTCAGGAGTTTGAGACCAGCCTGGGCAACTTGGTAAAACCCCATCTCTATAAAAAAAAAAAAAAATACACACAGACACACACACACACACACACACACACACACACACTCTCTCTCTCCCTCTCTCTCTCTCTCTCTCTCTCTCTCTCTCTCTCTCTCTCTCTCTCTGAGTTGGGCGGATTGCTTGAGTGCGGGAGGTTGAGGCTGCAGTGAGCTGAGATCGAGCCACTGCACTCCAGCCTGAGCGACAGAGTGGGACCCACCTCAAAAAAAAAAAAAAAAGGCGGGGGGGCTGGGTGTGGTGGCTTATGCCTATAATCCCAGCACTTTGGGAGGCCAACACAGGCAGATCACAGGGTCAAGAGATTGAGACCATCATGGCCAACATGGTGAAACCCTGTCTCTACTAAAAATACAAAAATTAGCTGGGCATGGTGGCACGTGCCTGTAGTCCCAGCTACTTGGGAGGCTGAGGCAGGAGAATTGCTTGAACCTGGGAGGCGGAGGTTGCAGTGAGCCAAGATTGTGCCACTGCATTCCAGCCTGGCGCCTAGTGACAGACCGAGACCCTGCCTCAGGAAAAAAAAAAAAGGTTTTCAGGTTTTTTTCTTCTTATCATGAAATTACAGAAGATAACTTATATGCTATTCTACAAGATAAACTGTCCTATACAAATGTGAGATTAATGGGTCACAAAACATTTTATTTGAAATTTTAATAGATTCTGCCAAATGCTTTGCGGAACAATTGTTGCAGCACCCAGAAATATCTGACAGTGTCCTGAATTTTTGCCAACACTGGATGTTATGGCTTTAAAAAACATTTGCTGTTCCCTACCCCATGTCCCCCCAAGGAAAAACATAACACACAAAATTTGCTGTTCTGATAAGATAGCATCTCATTGCTTCAATTTGCAATTTTCTAACCACCAGAAGGTTTGAAAGTCTTCTGATGTATTTGTTAGGTGTTCTGATTTCCTCTTCTATGAATTTTATGTATATTTTTACCTGTGTTATTAATTGTATCATTAGCAGTTTTGCGGATGCTCTGGGTGTGTTGCAGATATTAACCCTTTGTTATGGGTTGTTATGGTTGTTCATTGTTTGTCTTTTGATTTTGTGGGTTTTTTAACTATATAAAATATTTAACATTTATGTAATGAAATATGCCCAACTCATCCTTTGATTTCTGTGTACATTATAACCTGCCTTTAAAAAATGTGTATTTCTTTTGTAGGTAAAAGTTTCATTTGATCTGAATACTATTCAAATAAAATACCTGGATGAAGAAAATGAAGAGGTAAAATATATTATGGTACTTATTGCTAGGTATTCAGAATAGAAATCTTATTTCTCCAGTGATATGGGCTTTAATAATTCAAAATAGTGTTTATCTCATTTGTGTGGTGGTTTAAATGTATTTGATAATTGAATATTCTAAGAAGACTTGCAGCATCTGAGATGGAGTTGAAAAATGGAGAAGCAGCACTGAAGAATATCTCAGAGATAACTTTTACAATTTTTAAAAAAACAGAAACAGGGTCTCACTATGTTGCTCAGGACAGAATTCCTAGGCTCAAGCAGTCCTCCCACCTCAGCTTCCCAAAGTGTCGAGATTACAGGTGTGAGACACCATGTCTGACCTTAAATAACAATTTTTTTTTTTTTTTTTTTTTTGAGACAGAGTCTCACTCTGTCGTCCAGGCTGGAGTGCAGCATCATGATCTCAGCTCACTGTAACCTCCACCTCCCGGGTTCAAGAGATTCTCCTGCCTTAGCCTCCTGAGGAGCTGGGATTACAGGCATGTGCTACCACGCTTGGCTAATTTTTTTTTTATATATTTTTAGTAGTGATGGGGTTTTACCATGTTGGTTAGGCTGGTCTCGAACTCCCAACCTTGTGATCTGCCCACCTCAGCCTCTCAAAGTGCTGGGATTACAGGCATGAACCACCACACCCAGCCAAATTTTTGTATTTTTAGTAGAGGCGGGGTTTCACTATGTTGCCCAGGCTGGTCTCAAGCAGTCTGCCTGTCTCGGCCTCCCAAAGTGCTGGGATTACAGGCGTGAGCTACTGCTTGGCCAAGATAACTTTTAAAATTAGATAGTGACATTAAGTTCACATATACCACAAGCTGCTGTTTAGTTTATAATAATTCAAATATAATGGCTAAGCTTTTTTTTTCCTCTTTTTTTTTTTTTTTTTTTTTGGGGGGGTGGAGTTTCGCTCTTGTTACCCAGGCTGGAGTGCAATGGCGCGATCTCGGCTCACCGCAACCTCCGCCTCCTGGGTTCAGGCAATTCTCCTGCCTCAGCCTCCTGAGTAGCTGGGATTACAGGCACGTGCCACCATGCCCAGCTCATTTTTTGTAGTTTTAGTAGAGACGGGGTTTCACCGTGTTGACCAGGATGGTCTCGATCTCTTGACCTCGTGATCCACCCGCCTCGGCCTCCCAAAGTGCTGGGATTACAGGCTTGAGCCACCGCGCCCGGCCCTCTCTTTTTTTTTTTTTAAAGGCTGGAGTGCAGTGGCATGATCACAGCTCACTACAATCTAGATCTCCTGGGCTCAAGGAGTCCTCCCATCTCAGCCTCCCGGGTAGCTAGGATATGCGTTGCATCCGGCAAAATTTTTTAATTCTTTGGAGGGATGGGGTCTCACTTTGTTGCCCAGGCTAATGGCTAAGCTTTATTGAATGGTTACAGTGTGTCAGACTAGCAGCAATACCATGTTCTAAGTACATTATTATCATCTCTATTTTATCCATGAGGAAAATGAGGCACAGCGAGGTGAAATAACTTGCCCAAAAGCACAAAAACTTGGAAGTAGTGAAGTAGGGATTCAGTCCATACCCTATGGCTATAGAACTCAAGCTCCTAACCATTATATTGTACTGCTTCTTAATGTACCTGAAATAAAGGAGGGCACAGTAGATGAGCAATACAATTTCTTAAATACTATTCATGACTAGCAAGTGATATGGAAAAGCTGAACCCCAGGCCTGAGTTTTTGTCTGTCCTAAGGAGCTGGTTCTAGTAACAGAAATGCTCAATTGATGATACACTTATAATTCATTTTTTTTTCCTTTTATAGGTATCCATCAACAGCCAAGGTGAGTACCTGACAGAGTCTGTTCAGCCTTATTAAAAGCCTTAATCTGCTCATTGAGGCATTTCTATTTAGAGGATGCCAGTCCTCTGAAATTAATGTGCCTCCCAGTTCAACACATATAAGTATTCCCATGGTGATGCATTTGTTTCTGACTTGGTATATGTGTTAATATCAACTTACAAACAAGTGATATTCCAGAAGTTTATTAGATGTTGGGAGCCTGGAATACATTTTCGCATAGGAGCCATGTTATAGTTGAAAGTGAGTTTCCCAAGATAGCCCCTAAAATTTTATTTTAATCAGGTGAAATGACAGTATTAACACTGTTTATGAACTCTCTTGAGTCCTGAGCATCATAATGCCTAATGTGAGGGACCTAGGTTGGGATTTTGTAGCTGCAACTCCCCAAGAGTGATGAAAGAGGGATTTAAAGGGAAGAACTGATCTACAGTAGATTCTGTTTGCAACACGAAGGGAGTTTGTCAGCAAAAAGATAGTTGCTGTTCATATATAATAAGCTAAGAATTCTTTAAAGTCAGGATTGACTGTGTGTTTTGAAAATTTTTCTTGTATATATTGCAGGTATACAACATGATATTATGAAATACATACACAGTAATGTATCGCTTAATGACAGGGATACGTTCTGAGAAATGCATCAATTAGGTGATTTGTCAATAGATGGACATCAGAGTGTATTTACACAAACCTAGATGGTATAGCCTACTACACACCTAGTATATATGGTATAACCTATTGCTCCTAGGCTACAAACCTGTAGAGCAGGTTACTGTACTGGATACTATAGATAGTTGGAACACAATGGTATTTGCATATCTAAACACAGAAAAGGTACAGTAAAAATGTGGCATTATAATCTTATGGGATCACCATCATGTATGTGGTTGAAATGTTATATAGTGACGGTTACTATAGTGAAACAAATTAACGTATCCATCATCTCATTATAGCAGTTCATTGCCCTCTCCAGAAAGCAGCCATAATGTACTCATTTAGCAAAAATCATGAATGTAATGTACGATTATTTAACTATATTCTTCATGTTGTACATTCCATCTTTAGGATTGGCTATACTTAATATATGGACTCTTTGCTGCTTTTGTTTTTTTCCTGAGAGTTCATCTTCAGAAGACTTTGGTTCTTAAATAAATGGATGTATACAAAATAATAATTTTAAAATAATAGAATCTTTTGGGGTAGGTGAAGAAGTATCACAGTGTATATTTTTTGTCCTTTTAGGAGAATATGAAGAAGCACTTAAGGTAATCATTATTTAATCTCATTTCAAATAATTTCAAAAATATTATTTTCTTTTTTGAGACAGTGTTGTGCTCTGTCATCCAGGCTGGTGTGCAGTGGCACAGTCTTGGGTTGCTGCACCTCCACCTCCCAGGCTTAAGTGATCCTCCCACCTCAGCCTCCTGAGTAGCTGGGACTACAGACACATGCCACCACGCCTGGCTTTTTGTATTTTTTTGTAGACACAGGGTTTTGCCTTGTTTTCCAGGCTGATCTGGAACCCTTGTACTCAAACAATCTGCCGGCCTTGGCCTCTGAAAGTCTGGGATTATTAGGTAGGAGCCACCACACCCAGCCTAAAATATTTATTGAGTGAAACTGAAACCTGAATTCCATTAGTTGTGGGGAGAAACTAATAAGTGTTTCTTATTAGTGAAGCCTGTTTTTAGGGAGACTGATGAATGGGCGTGACATTCAGCAAAAGGCAATTCATAATGAAAAGGTCCTTCTCAGTTATTGTCCCATTTCATTGCTGGTCTTGGTGCTGCTGTCCTAGTGTTTTAAAAATACAAATAGGCCGGGCGTGGTGGCTCATGCCTATAATCTAAGCACTTTGGAGGCCAAGGCAGGCGGATCACCTGAGGTCGGGAGTTCAAGACCAGCCTGACCAACATGGTGAAACCCCATCTTAAAAAAATAAATAAAAATATGGGCCGGGCGCAGTGGCTCACGCCTATAATCCCAGCACTTTGGGAGGCCGAGGCGGGTGGATCACGAGGTCAAGAGATCGAGACCGTCCTGGTCAACATGGTGAAACCCCGTCTCTACCAAAAATACAAAAATTAGCTGGGCATGGTGGTGCACGCCTGTAATCCCAGCTACACGGGAGGCTGAGGCAGGAGAATGGCTTGAGCCCAGGAGGTGGAGGTTGCGGTGAGCCGAGATCGCGCCATTGCACTCCAGCCAGGGTAACGAGCGAAACTCCGTCTCAAAAATAAATAAATAAATAAATAAAAATAATACAAATACAAATAACACAACCGGGTGCAGTGGCTCACACCTGTAATCCCAGCACTTTGGGAGGCCGAGGCGGGCGGATCACCTGAAGTCAGGAGTTCAAGACCAGCCTGACCAACATGGTGAAACCCCATCTCTACTAAATACAAAAAACTAGCCAGGCATGGTGGTGCATGCCTATAATCCCAGCTACTTGGGAGGCTGAGGCAGGAGAATCGCTTGAACCTGGGAGGCGGAGGTTGCAGTGAGCTGAGATCACGCCATTGCACTCCAACCTGGGCAACAAGAGGGAAA
>NW_022436952.1:1106783-1110906 GCF_009761245.1 Sapajus apella | reverse complement strand
ACACACACACACACACACACACACACACACACACACACACGGGAAAGTCCATCACACACACACGCACACACCCCCCTCCCCAAAGAGACTGGGTTTTGCTATGTTACCTAGGCCAGCCTTGAACTCCTGGGCTCAAGTGATCCTGCTGCCTCAGCCTTCCAAGTAGCTGGGATTATAGGCATGCACCACCATGCCTGCTCTAGAACTGTGCTTTCTGGTTCACATTTTTCACCTCTTTTCCTCACTCTGTTCTCTCCTTTTTTTTTTTTTTTTTTTTTTTTGAGGCCCGGGCAAGGGTGCAGTGGCACAGTTTTGCCTCACTGCAACCTCCACTTCTGGGGTTCAAGCGATTCTCATGCTTCAGGCTCCCTAGTAGCTAGGATTACAGGTGTCTGCCCCCATGCCCACCTAATTTTTGTAGTTTTAGTAGAGATGGGATTTCACTATGTTGGCCAGGCTGGTCTCAAACTCCTGACCTCAGGTGATCCAACCCCCTCCTTGGCCTCCCAAAGTGCTGGAATTAAAGGCATGAGCCACTGAGCCCTGCCTTTTCTTTTTTCGACATGGGGTTTTACCATGTTCCCCATACTGGTCTTGAACTTTTAGGCTCAAGCAACCCACCCACCTCAGCCTCCCAAAGTGCTAGGATTAGAGGTGTGAGCCATTGCATCCAGCCGTTTTTTATTTAACATGTGTCTCATCCTGTCATAGAGGCTGGAGTGCAGTGGCGCAATCATGGCTTACTACCCCCTCAACCTCCCAGGCTCAAGTAGTTTTCCCCACTTCATCCTCCTGAGTAGTTGGGACCACAGATGCACATCACCACCCCTGGCTCGTTTTGTTTTGTTTTTTGTTTTGTTTGAATCTTCCTCTGTCACCCAGGCTGGAGTGCAGTGACACAATCTCAGCTCACTGCAGCCTCCAGGTCCTGGGTTCAAGCAGTTCTCACACCTCAGCCACCCAAATAGCTGGGATTACAGGCATGTGCTACCACACCCAACTGTTTTTTTTCTTTTAGTAGAGATGGGGCTTCGCTATTTTGGCCAGTCTGGTCTTAATCTCCTAGCCTCAAATGATCTGCCTGCCTCAGCTTCCCAAAGTGCTGGTATTACAGGTGTGAGCCGCTGTGCCCAGCTACCACACCTGGCTATTTTTATTTTTAAAAAGCTTTTTTTCACTGATAGCACTTGTTTTAAAAAATCATTTTTTTTTTTTTTTTTTTTTTGAGACAGGATTTCACTGTCACCCAGGCTGGAGTGCGGTGGTATGATCATAGCTTACACAGCTGGAGTGCAGTGGCATGATTGCAGCCTTGACCTCCTGGGCTCAAGAGGCCTTCCTACCTCAGACTTCTCTGTAGCTGAGACTACAGGCACACACCACCATGTCCTGATGATTTTTATACTTTTTTGTGTGTGTAGAGACACGTTCTTGCTGTGTTGCCCAGGCTTGTGTTGAACTCCTGGACCCAAGTTATCTACCCCTGCCTCCCAAAGTGCTGGGATTACAGGCATGAGCTACCTCACACAGCCCCCAAATACTTTTCTTTTGGAGACAGAGTCTTACTTTGTCACCCAGGCTGGAGTGCAGTGGCACCATCTTTGCTCATTGCAACTTCCGCCTCCTGGGTTCAAGCAATTCTCCTGTCTCAGCCTCCCAAGTAGCTGGGATTACAGGCGTACTACGCCTGACTAATTTTTATATTTTCAGTAGAGACAGTGTTTCACCATGTTGGACAGGCTGGTCTCGAACTCTTGACCTTGTGATCTGCCCACCTCGGCCTCCCAACGTGCTGGGATTACAGGTGTGAGCCACTGCGCCTGGCCCCAAAATACTGTTCTTATTGGAAAACTAAATGCCTAATTATAGGATATAGCTTTGTTTCTTAAGTTTTGTTTGTCTAGAATTGACTTTTTTGGAACCCTGACTTAAGATTCCATAGATGTAGTCTTATATAAAAACCAATTAGGGCAGGCACAGTGGCTCACACCTGTAATCCCAGCACTTTGGGAGGCCGAGACGGGCAGACCATGAGGTCAAGAGATTCAGACTATCCTGGCTAACATGGTGAAGCCCTGTCTCTACTAAAAATACAAAAATTAGCTGGGTGTGGTGGTGCGCCCCTATAGTCTGAGCTACTCTGGAGGCTGAGGCAAAAGAATCACTTGAACCCAGAGGTGGGGATTTCAGTGAGCCTAGATCATGCCGCTGCACTCCAGCCTGACGACACAGCAAGACTCTGTCTCAAACAACAACAACAAAACAGAAAAATAGTAACCCAGTTAAGGAAAATCTTACTTAATTTGCTATCTTACAACCTACTTTTGTGGGTTTTTTTTTTTTTTTTTTTTTTTTTTTTTTTTGGTGTGTGTGGAATAAAGCAACACAATGCTTTTGTGGTTTTAATAACAAAACCAAGTTTATGATGGGCCTGGGTAACATATGACAAAAAAATTTTAAAATTAGCCAACAGGCGTAGTGATTCACACCTGTAATCCCAGCACTTTGAGAGGTCGAGGTGGGCGGATTGCTAGAGCCCAGGAGTTCAAGACTAGCCTGGGCAACATCATAAAACCCCACCTCTAGCCAGGCGCGGTGGCTCAAGCCTGTAATCCCAGCACTTTGGGAGACCGAGGCGGGTGGATCACGAGGTCAAGAGATCGAGACCATCTTGGTCAACATGGTGAAACCCCGTCTCTACTAAAAATACCAAAAATTAGCTGGGCATGGTGGTGCGTGCCTGTAATCCCAGCTACTCAGGAGGCTGAGGCAGGAGAATTGCCTGAACCCAGGAGGCGGAGGTTGTGGTGAGCCGAGATCGCGCCATTGCACTCCAGCCTGGGTAACAAGAGCGAAACTCCGTCCCAAAAAAAAAAAAAAAAAAAAACCCACCGCTACAAAAATACAAAAATTAGCCAGGTGTGGTGGTACACACCTCTAGACCCAGTTACTCAGGAAGCTGAGGTGGGAGGATAATTTAAGCTCAGACATCCAAGACCAGTCTGGGCAACACAGTGAGACTCCTTTCTCCAAAGAAAAACAAAAACCTTAGCCAGGCGTGGTGATGTGCCCCTGTAATCCCAGCTACTCAGGAGGCTGAGATGGGAAGATCGCTTGAACTCAGGAGACAGATGGGCTGCAGTGAGCCATGCATTGCATTCCAATGTGGGTGACAGAGCGAAATGCCATCTGAAAAACCCAAAATAAAAATAAATTTCTAGGCCTGGCACAGTGGCTCATGCCTGTAATCCTAGCACTTTGGGAGGCAAAGGTGGATGGATCACCTGAGGTCAGGAGTTCAAGACCAGCCTGGCCAACATGGTGAAAGCCTGTCTTAAAGAAAAACAAAACAAAACAAAAATATATATATATATTCTATTTGTTGTTGGATTTAATAAGGCAAACAAAAAATCCTAATAATTTCTAGCATAATTTACCACACCATTCTGTTTTGATGTCTTTGAAACTTTATCTGGGAAAGAAGAATGGCATCTTATGTTTTTGTTTCATAATGTATGCTCTTAGATGGCAGTTAAACAGGGAAACCAGCTGCAGATGCAAGTCCACGAAGGGTACCATGTCATTGATGAAGCCCCAACCCCAGTTGTAGGAGCAAAACGACTAGCTTCCAGGACAGGGAAGAAGCCACTTGCACATTACTCTTCACTGGTGAGAGTCTTGGGATCGGACATGAAGACCCCAGAGGAGCCTGCAGTGCAGGTATGAAGGTTATGGCCCAGTCTATTCAAATTTTTTTAAAAATAAAGCTAAACAAGTTTTTGTTATTATCATCATTGTACTTTAAGTTCTGGGATACATGTGCAGAATGTGCAGATTTGTTACTTACACGTGCCATGGTGGTTTGCTCCACCTATCAACCCGTCATCTACATTAAATATTTCTCCTAATGCTATCCTTCCCCTAAATCCCCACCCCCTGACAGGCCTCAGTGTGTGATGTTCCTCTCCCTGTGTCCATATGTTCTCATTGTTCAACTCCCACTTATGAGTGACAACATGCGGTATTTGATTTCCTGTGTTAGTTTGCTGAGAATGATGGTTTCCAGCGTCATTCATGTCCCTGCAAAGGATGTGAAGTCTTTTTTTTTTTTTTTTTTTTTTTT
>NW_022436952.1:1086468-1101783 GCF_009761245.1 Sapajus apella | reverse complement strand
TCAAGCAGTTCTCCTGCCTCAGACTCCTGAGTAGCTGGGATCACAGGCATGTGCCACCATGCCTGGATAATTTTTATATTTTTAGTAGAGATGAGTTTCTCCATGTTTGCCAGGCTGATCTCGAACTACCAACCTCAAGTGATCCTCCTGCCTCAGCCTCCCAAAGTTCTGGGATTACAGGCGTGAGCCACCATGCCTGGCCTGTTTCCTGTCTTTTTAATGATCACCATTCTAACTGGGGTGAGATGGTATCTCACTGTGGTTTTGATTTGCATTTCTCTAATGACCAGTGATGATGAGCTTTTTTTCATAGGTTTTTTTGGCCGCATAAATGTCTTCTTTTGAAAAGTGTTCATATCTTCACCCACTGTTTGATGGGCTTGTTTTTTTCTTGTAAATTTAAGTTCCTTGTAGATTCTAGATATTAGCCCTTTGTCAGATAGATTGCAAAAGTTTTCTCCCATTCTGTAGGTTACCTGTTCACTCTGATGATAGTTTCTTTTGGTGTACAGAAGCTCTTTAGTTTAATTAGATCCTATTTGTCAATTTTGGCTTTTGTTGCCATTGTTTTTTGTGTTTTAGTCATGAAGTCTTTGCCAGATGCCTATGTCCTGAATGGCATTGCTTAGGTTTTCTTCTAGGGTTTTTATGATTTTAGGTCTTAAGTTTAAGTCTTTAATCCATCTTGAGTTAATTGTTGTGTAAGGTGTGAGGAAGGGGTCGTTTCACTTTTCTGCATATGGTTAGCCAGTTTTCCCAACACCATTTGTTAAATAGGGAATCCTTTCCCCATTGCTTGCTTCAGTCTATCCAGTTTCTAAATTTATTTCTCATCGTCTTTGTTGTGAGATTTGCATGTTTATGAGAGATGGGAATTATTGTGTTCCTCTCTGTCTCCTACTTTTAAAACTGGTAACAGTAGTTTACTTCTGGAGAAGGGGGAGCAGGGGGAGCTAGAGACTGTGTTTTCCTTTAGTACACCTTCATACTGTGACTTTTTTTTTAAACTATATGTTTGGATGATTTCACAAAAGAAACCTCAAAATAATATACTCCAGGAAAAGTATTTTAAGGACAGGTATGGTGGCTCATGCTTGTAATCCTAGCACCTTGGCAGGCTAAGGTGGGTGGATCACAAGGTCAAGAGATCGAGACCATCCTGGCCAACATGGTGAAACCCCGTCTTTACTAAATATACAAAAATTAGCTGGGTGTGGTGGCATGCACCTGTAGTACCAGCTACTTGGGAGGCTGAGGCAGGAGAATCGCTTGAACATGAGAGGCGGAAGTTGCAGTGAGCCGAGATCGCACCATTGCACTCCAGCCTGGTGACAGAATGAGACTGTCTCAAAGTATTTTAAATAGAAAAAGTAACCTCCAACATCTCGGCTTGTGTTTCCTCCCAGTTGTTTCCACCTGCTTCATGTGACACAGACCAGCCTCAAGACAAGCCCCCAGACTGGTTCACAAGCTACCTGGAGACAGTGAGTGTTCTCTCTGGCTTGGGTTTTAACTGCAGTGTTGGGACAGGTGGAATGTGGAAGAAATAGAAAACCAAACCCAAATGGCTGCTGTGCAGCCTCTGGTACAGGTGAAGAGTGGTAGCTTATAATTTCCAAACCTACAGCAGTTCCAGTCAAGAAAGCTGTAACCTTTGCAGTGAAGTGTCAGAAAAAGAGGGAGTCTAATTCTAAGCATGTAAGGGAGAGGGACAAATTTCTGCTTGAGAAGAACTTAGAAATTTACTTATCAAAAGGATTTTTGATATTTTCTTTGAACCAGTTTAGCTGTGGAAGGAATAGACCTTTTGCTATGTTTCATGTCTATTCAGTAGCAGTTGTTTATTGTGTTTTTGTATTACACCAGAGACAGGTTTCAGATCTATTGATACCTTCACACTTTTTTTCAGTATTGGAACTGAGTTTTTTCCCCACCTTCTGCTTCATATTCTAGTTCAGAGAACAAGTGGTTAAAGAAACGGTTGAGAAGCTTGAACAGAAATTACATGAGAAGCTTGTCCTCCAGAACCCATCCTTGGGTTCTTGTCCTTCAGAAGTCTCAATTCCTACTTCAGAGGAAACATTGTTTTTACCAGAAAACCAGTTCAGCTGGCATATTGCTTGCAACAACTGCCAAAGAAGGATTGTTGGCGTCCGCTACCAGTGTAGGTAAGCAGTTGCTTGGGAGTAGCTAGCTAGTGATAGACCTAAGAGCATTTACCTTCCTGGCTTTCTGATTAGGTTAAGGGATATTGGTTGTACCCTGTTTCTGAGCATTAGATGTCATAGCTGTGAGTTGGAAGCACAGGCTTATCTTCACCCACATGCTTTGTGGGTTGTAACCATTCAGATTGTTGAATTCAGATGTGCATTTGGATTAGCAAAGCCAGGCAAAATTCTGTTCCCCTGAACAGACACAATTAGATCACTAAGGGTAGTTGCTCAGTTGTTCCAAATGCCTTTTTTTTTTGTTTTTATTTGTTTGGTGACAGGGTCTCACTCAGTCACCCAAGGCTGCAGTGCAGGGTGCAATCACAGTTCACTGCAGCCTCACCCTCCCAGGCTTGGACAGTCCTCCCGCTTCAGCCTCCCAAGTAGCTGGGACCACAGGCATAGGGTACCATGCCTGCCTAGTATTTTTTTTAATTATTTTTTTAGAGATGGGGTCTCCCTATGTTGCCCAGGCTGGTCTCAAACTCCTGGACTCAAGTGATCCTCCTCTCCAGAGCCTCCCAAAGTGCTGGGATTACAGGCATGAGCCACTGTGCCTCGCCCCATATACTTTCATATCTTACTTTCCTCCCTTAGGTTTTCATTTAAAATGGGTATGAGTTAAGTGTTGTTATCCTAATTTTATTAATGAAGAAAATTGAGGCATGGCATAGTTAAATGACGTGTTCAGGTAACCAGCTAGTTGGCCCTGGAGCAAATGTAGAAGTCTGGTCTTATACCTCCCTACCCCGGGTACTTCCTGTTATGCCACTGTGTACTGTGCCATTCCTTCCCCACAGCTTATGCCCATCCTACAATATCTGTGAAGATTGTGAATCAGGGCCATATGGCCATGACACTAACCACGTCCTGCTGAAGTTACGGAAACCTGTTGTGAGTTCCTCTGAACCATTCTCTCACTCAAAGTACTCTACTCCTCGTCTTCCTGCTGCTCTGGAACAAGTCAGGTAAAACCCTATACATGGAGATGCTTATTCTCTGATTAACTTCTTGGTTCTGGTGACAAGGTGTGAATCACAAAACTACAGATAATCTCCTTAGTTCCACTCATTTTCAGTTGATGTGCAGAAATGAAGACAGTTATCCAAAGTTAATGAAATAGAAATAAGAACTATAAAAAGAAATTAAGAAACTGAAGTAGGTTGGGCACAATGGCCCATAACTGTTATCTCAGCAACTTGAGGGGCTAGGGTGGGAGATTGCCTGAAGCCAAATATTTGAGACCAGCCTAGGCAATATAGCAAGATCCCACCTCTAAAAAAATTTTTTTTAATTAGACAGGCATGGTGGTGCATACCTATAGTTTCAGCTACTTGGGAGGCTGAGGTGAGCAGATCACTTGAGCCTAGGAATATGAGGTGGAAGGGAGCCATAATTATACCACTTCATATCAGCCTGCATGACTGAGTGAGACCCTGACTCTAAAACAATAAAAGAAACTAAAAGCTGACACTGGTGGACATTGCAATTGGCTCCACATAGCTTCAGAATTTATTTGTGCCTTTCTTTTAAGACTTGCTTTTATTATCTCACAGGCTCCAGAAACAGGTTGATAAGAACTTTCTTAAAGCAGAAAAGCAAAGGTTGCGAGCTGAGAAGAAACAACGTAAAGCAGAGGTCAAAGAACTTAAAAAGCAGCTTAAGCTCCATAGGAAAATTCACCTATGGAATTCAATCCATGGACTCCAGAGCCCCAAGTCTCCTTTAGGCCGACCTGAAAGCTTGCTCCAGCCTAATACCCTGATGTAAGCCCAGGGCTGGGGTGGGAGCCAAAACTTTAGGCCCAGCTCTCTGAAACTGGAACTTCAGCCAACTTCTGTCTTATTCACTGGCAGCCCCATAACACTTAAATCCTTAAAACTTCCCATTATCTGTCTTAGTATTATTAAAGGGTGGTTTGGTAGTTATTTTTGACACTTGTTTTGTTTCCTTCAGAAAGATAGAAACCACTAAAGTTCAGAATGGTGGGGTCCCTCTCTTCATTGGAGGCAATCTGGAATTGAAGCAAAAGGAACAAGTGTTTTAAAAGCCTGACTCTCGCTGGGCATGGTGGCTCACGCCTGTAATCCCATTGCTTTGGGAGGTCAAGATGGGTGGATCATGAGGTCAGGTGTTCAAGACCAGCCTGGCCAAGATGCTGAAACCCCGTCTCTACTAAAAATACAAAAATTAGCCAGGCTTGGTGCCTCCCACCTGTAATCTCAGCTACTCGGGCATCTCTTGAACCTGGGGAATCTCTTGAACACGGGTAATAGGAGTCGCAGTGAGCTGAGATCACACCACTGCACTCTAGCCTGGGCGACAGGGCAAGACTCTGGCTCAAAAAAAAAGCCTTACTCTCTAGGTGTTGTATTTATAGGCCCTTTTAATTATACTTGCCATGACTTTTTAAGCTCAGGAGTCGGACCTATCCTCTGTTTTGTTTTATTATTTTAAATTTGTCAGAAAATTTATTGTTTCTAATACATGATCCTATACTAATATTAGTATTATTTTTAGGGCAAATGGGTTAGTACATTTTCAAGAGTCATAGTCAGACTCTCAAGCCAATGTGGGATATTCAGAAGCCTTCACACCCAGTGGCAAGTGATTAAGCATCTGAATTTCTATTCAGGCTCCCTTTGCAGCCCTGTACCCCAGTTATGCCAACGCTCAGTGCAGCATTTGTAGATGAGAATTTGCCTGATGGGACTCACCTTCAGC
Organism: Sapajus apella; assembly: GCF_009761245.1. Classification (NCBI taxonomy): domain Eukaryota; kingdom Metazoa; phylum Chordata; class Mammalia; order Primates; family Cebidae; genus Sapajus; species Sapajus apella. Next base: position 1,096,849 of record NW_022436952.1, on the reverse strand, counting down.
CAGGAACCAAGTTTATCAAACACTGGAGGATGAAAAATACAGGAAATGTAAAGTGGAGTGCAGACACAAAGGTAATTTTTCCCACAAAATGTGAAGATGAACTGATTTGAAGTGGCAGAGTGCTCAGCTGACAAGCTTGCTTTCTCTTATTACTGTTCTTTGTAGCTCAAGTTCATGTGGGGAAACCTGACTTTGGCTTCCACAGAAAAGAAGGATGTTTTGGTTCCCTGCCTCAAGGCTGGTCATGTGGGAGTTGTATCTGTGGAGTTCATTGCCCCAGCCTTGGAGGGAACGTATACTTCCCATTGGCGTCTTTCTCACAAAGGCCAGCAATTTGGGCCTCGGGTCTGGTGCAGTATCATAGTGGATCCTTTCCCCTCCGAAGAGAGCCCTGATAACACTGAAAAGAACATGATCAGCTCAAGCAAAGCTGATGATCTCACTTGCCAGCAAGAGGTGAGCATTGATTGGTAGGCTTTGGCCCAGTATCCCAATCATAGAAAGAAGGTGGCTAAAACTAAAACAACCCACTCATAGCTGGTAGTTCTTCTAGAAACCGTGAAAGGTTAGCTTCTCCCCTCCCCCCATGTCTATGCTGATATTTGGCCTCTTCTTTAGGGTGTTTTAGTGTCTTTAGGGTCTTGCTGCAGGCAGTCCCTGAATACTTTTGTACCTCTTTGTAATGCTGCATGGTCACCCTGTTGGCTGCACAAGAGAAAGAGGGGTGGCTGGCCTGGCCTGGCCTGTGGAGCTGCTGAACTGATAGCTTTACTCCTTAACATCCATGACTCCTGAAATACCCTGTGTATGTTCCCTAAATACTAATGAAGTCTTGTTCTGGTTGCTACTTAGTGCACAGGTTTTTGTTTGTTTGTTTGTTTGTTTTTGTTTGTTTGTTTTTTTTTGAGACGGAGTTTCACTCTTGCTACCCAGGCTGGAGTGCAATGGCGCGATCTCGGCTCACTGCAACCTCCGTCTCCTGGGTTCAGGCAATTCTCCTGCCTCAGCCTCCTGAGTCGCTGTGATTACAGGCACACGCCACCATGCCCAGCTAATTTTTTGTATTTTTAGTAGAGACGGGGTTTCACCATGTTGACCAGGATGGTCTCGATCTCTTGACCTCGTGATCCACCCGCCTCGGCCTCCCAAAGTGCTGGGATTACAGGCTTGAGCCACCGCGCCCGGCCCAGTGCACAAGTTTTTAATACAAATCTCTGTATTAGTGGGGCAGAGTGTTTACTGCTTAAAGTTACCCAATTTTAATGTTCTGGTTTTCACTAATATAGTTAATGTAAGTTGTCATTAGGGGAGGCTGGGTGAATGTGAATTCTCTCTGCTGTTTTTGCAACTTTTCTATAACTGTAAAATTGTATCAAAAACATTTCTAAAGTTTTTTTTAAATATAGAGGTACAGCAGCATTTTTATATTTGGGGGCATTGTCAGCCTGCCTCTTCAGTTTTGTTGAAGGCCTAAAATTTGTCTCAATGGTTTGTCTCTATAGGAAGCTTTTCTTCTGGCTAAAGAAGAAATACAGCTTGGTGAAGTGACTGAGCAGACAGAAGGGACAGCAGCCTGCATCCCACAGAAGGCAAAAAATGTTGCCAGTGAGAGGGAGCTCTACATCCCATCTGTGGATCTTCTGACTGCCCAGGTGGAAGATTCAGCACTTTGAAGGGCAAGGGACAGAGGGAGAGAGCACAGGAGAGGAGAAGGTGGTAGAGTCATAGGTGGTAATGAGGAAATCAGAGATATGCCCACTTTGATCGAGTCAGATGCATTTAATGGGAAGGAGATCACCCATGGAACCGAGTTTGTAAACTAGATGTTTTCCTCTTTGAATTGGGAACTCAATCCTGTACTTCCCCAAAAACTCCCATTAGTTTCCTCTTCACTTCGGCCTGATTCTCCTTCACACCTGCTGCATATTCTCTTTCCTGCCATTTGGTTATTTCAATGTCTAATTCCCATTTAACTCTTCTTGTTTTCACTTGACTGAGGAGAGGCATGAATTTGAACAAAGTTGAATCCCAGACGATGTGGAAATGGTCTACAGGTCCCATCTAGACATGGCTTCAGCTGCACTGCAAACAGCCTAACACTGCCTGTCTTTTTTTATAGGACCTGCTATCCTTTGAGCTGTTGGATATAAACATTGTTCAAGAGTTGGAGAGAGTGCCCCACAACACCCCTGTGGGTAAGAATGTCACTCATTTCATCTTGTTCATCTTACTGATAGGCACAAAAGTACCATAGCCTAGACACTGGTAGTGTTTTATTCTGAGGACATGGAAAGGATTTCTCCCACAGTAGGACAGTAAAGCAGCAATCATGGATCCGTGTTCCTTCTTTCCTGTCCTTTGTCAAAAGCAACAATATGCTAGGCACAGTGGCTCATCCCTATAATCTCAGCACTTTGGGAGGCCAAGGTGGGTGGATCACTTGAGACCAGGGTTTGAGACCAGCCTGGGCAACATGGTAAAACCCCCATCTCTACAAAAATTATTTTTAAAAATTAGGCCGGGCGCGGTGGCTCAAGCCTGTAATCGCAGCACTTTGGGAGGCCGAGGCGGGTGGATCACGAGGTCAAGAGATCGAGACCACCCTGGTCAACATGATGAAACCCCGTCTCTACTAAAAAAAAAAAAAATTAGCTGGGCATGGCCAGGCACAGTGACTCACGCCCGTAATCCCAGCACTTTGGGAGGCCAAAGCAGGCAGATCATCTGAGGTTGGGGGTTCGAGACCAGCCTGACCAACATGGAAAAACCCTGTCTCTACTGAAAATACAAAATTAGCCAGGCATGGTGGTGCATGCCTGTAATCCCAACTATTCGGGAGGCTGAGACAGGAAAATCACTTGAACCTGGAAGGTGGAGGTTGCCGTAAGCCAGGATCGTGCCATTGCATTCCAGCCTGAGCAACAAGAGCAAACCTTCATCTCAAAAAAAAAAAAAATTAGCTGGGCATGGTGGCCTGCTCCTGTGGTCTCAGCTACTGGGGAGATTGAGGTGGGAGGATCACTTGAGCCCAGGAGACAGAGGTTGCAGTGAGCCAAGATTGAACCACTGCTCTCCAGCCTGGATGACAGAGTGAAACCCCATCTCAAAAAAAAAAAAACAAATAATACAAGTCTGTGCAAGGCTTTTCCACCATAAAGGGATCCTCTTTTTTTTCTGTAGATATTTGTATCCTTTTGTTCCTTTGTATTCATGGTTTTGTGTCTTGGCCACAGCTTTCCAGGCCAAATAACTGTCCTGCATTGATTGATCTGAGATACTTGGATACCTATTGGTCGGGAAATGTTTTTGACAGACCTCAAAGCATATCTGGGTTTATTTTATCCCTGCAGGAGGCAAGAAGCCTACAAACTGCGAATTCTGGACACTGACTATTGATGATATGATGCTTTCTCTTGATTGATGGCTCTCCTGTCTTCATTCTCCAGATATGACTCCCTGCATGTCTCCTCTGCCACATGACGGTCCTTTAATTGAGAAGCCAGGCTTGGGGCAGATACAGGAAGAGAGTGAAGGGGCAGGATTTAAAGCACTTCCTGGTAAGGGATTAAATATTTGTAAAGTATTTGCATCCTCCCTTTCCCTGCCATACTCTGTTTTACAGCCATTCCCTACTACCCTTACCTTAGCATGTAAATGGCCTTTCTTTCTGTAGCATCTCATGTTTTGAAGTCTCCTCACCTTCACATGATACAGATAGCAGCTATTCCTTGATTTAGTTTTAGCATGGGTAATGACTGGTGAATGTTCCTCAGCACCTTAAACATCAAGTGCAGACAAAGTTTATGTGTCTTTCAGATTCTGTGGTGTCAGTAAAGAGGAAGGCTGAGAACATTGCTTCTGTGGAGGAAGCAGAAGAAGACCTGAGTGGGACCCAGTTTGTGTGTGAGACAGTAATCCGATCCCTTACCTTGGATGCTGCCCCAGATCACAATCCTCCTTACAGACAGAAGTCCTTGCAGAGTGAGTGTCCTTGCATTTCCCCCACCTAGCTGGTTGCCACCTGAGTTCTGACTGCCAGACTTGACTAGTTAGATGTGCTCTTCTTCACTGAGAGTGAAGGGAGAGTGATCTTTGTCAGAAATTCTGATCTTGTTTGTATCTTTAAACTCTACATATGCTACCTGACTGTTCTAATTAGAACATCAGGAGCAAAAAAGCCACCATACTCATTTCTCCATTTTCTCAGGGGCAGAATTACAACTAGATTCCACAGTGGAACAGCAGCCAGTTGTGCTGCCTGGATTCTGCAGTAAGGAATCTTCCTGTAATTTGAGAGAGCTCCTTGGAGGCCCGGGTAGCTGAGTTGTCTGCTTTCTCCAAGGGCAGCGGTCGAAGAAACAGTGGGTAGAAAGAAGCAGGAGTACCAAACAAAGTTTCTCAAGGTTAAATTCCGCTGTAAATACCTTTATAACAGAAACTTCTAGATAACAGATAGATAAACCAAAGTATATATTTTAAAAAGTATCAAAAAATTCAAATGTAGTACATCTGAATAATAATGGAGAATCTCTTTATTATAATGAAATTTGACCTATATCTTTAAATATTATTTATCTCACTTTTGCTTAAAGTATACATGTATATCTTTATATTTTTTTTCCACGTGTGTACAAGTACATAACAAAAAGGTCTGGAAAGACAATACCAATATGTTCTCAGCTGTTATTCTGATAGGATTCATAGGGGTGTTTTTTTTTTAAAGATAAGGTCTCATTCTCATGCCCAGGCTGAAGTGCAAGTGGCAAGATCATGGCTCATTGCGGCCACAACCTCCTGGGCTCAAGTGATTCTCCCCACCTCGGTCTCCCAAGGAGCTGGGACCACAGGCACATGCCATCACACTAACTTTTTTTATTGTTTGTAGAGATGGGATTTTGCCATGTTGCCCAAGCTGGTCCTAAACTCCTGAGCTTAAGCAGTCTGCCTGCCTTGGCCTCCCAGAGTGCTGGGATTATAGCCATAAGGCACCACACCTGGCCTGGGTAGCTTTTTTATATCCTTTTTTACCCTCTCAACCATGATTTGCCAGTTTTCTCCCATGACTGCATCATCTTTGTAAAGAAGAGGAGGAGAATAGGAATATAATCCTACAATACTGATCTCCTAACTTTTTCTCTTTTTATAGCACTGTTAGCTAGTATTATCAGTTTTGGTTTAACTCTACCTCAGTATATTAACCATCACATGAAAAGGAAAAGGGGAGGGATGGAGCCACCTCCTTTTAAGATTCATAGAGCTTCTTGGAAGCCTGGGTGTTTCTGCCTACCTTCTTTCTGTGAGCTTTGATTCTAATTCATTTCACATAGCCTTCAAACTTAGAATATGGTCATGGTTCCAGCACCAGGCCTTCCCTCTAGTTCTTCCCTTTCCTCTGGCTTTCATGATTCTAGCTCATGCTTCACAGGGCTTTACCAAGCAAGGATAGTACTTAGGGCTGCTTTTAGCTTCTACCTGAAAATTGGTTGCTTTCATCCTTTAGTGAAATTTGCCTTGCCTGAAGAAGGACCCCTTGGAAATGAGAGGGAGGAGATTGTCCATATTGCTGAGGAAGAAGTCGTGGTGGAGGAGGAGGAGGAGGAAGAGGAGGAGGATGAGCTCAAAGATGAAGTTCAGAGTCAATCCTCTGCTTCTTCAGAGGATTACATCATCATCCTGCCTGAGTGCTTTGATACCAGCCGCCCCCTGGGGGATTCCATGTACAGCTCTGCACTCTCACAGCCAGGCCTGGAGCGAGGTGCTGAAGGCGAGCCTGGGGTTGAGGCTGGGCAGGAACCAGCTGAGGCTGGGGAGAGACTCCCTGGAGGGGAGAACCAGCCACAGGAGCACAGCATAAATGACATCCTCATGACCTCACAGACTCTGGAAACAGTGCCCCTAATCCCAGAGGTAGTGGAGCTTCCACCACCACTGCCCAGGTACCACTCACATCCGCCTCAGCTGGGGTGTTCTTCAGAGGTGAAATAAAGAGTGAGAGGAACCAACCTGATCTCAAAACCTGTTTTTTCTTCAGTATGGGAAGAGACTATTTTCCATAGTAAAGTCTGAATTTAGATGAATAAAAGCCATATTTCCCAGTATTTATGGATTCTGGATTTAAAGAAATATTCGTTTTAGTTGGCCTTAAATTATCTGAGTATAGTCTGTCTACTTATATTTTGATTACTGAGAGGTGGCTGTATTTTTCTTTTTTTTTTTTTTTTTGAGACAGGCTGTTGCCCAGGTTGGAGTGCACTCTGTTTCCCAGGCTGGAGTGCAGTGGCACAATCTTGGTTTACTGTAATCTCTGCCTCTGAGGCTCAAGCAATCCTCCAACCCCAGCCTCCTGAGTAGCTGGGACTAAAGGCACGGGCCACCACACCCAGCTAATTTTTGTATTTATCATAGAAGTGGGGTTTTGCCATATTGTCCAGGCTGGTCTTGAACTCCTGGCCTCAAGCAGTCTACCCGACTGAGTCTCCCAAAATGCTGGTATTATAGGTGTGAGCCACCATGCCTGGCTGAGAGCCAGTGTCTTTTTTTGGTTTTGTGTTTTTTTTTTTTTTGGTCTCACATGGTCACCCAGGCTGGAGTGCGATGACACAGTCTCAGCTCACTGCAACCTCTGCCTCCCGGGTTCAAGTGATTCTCCTGCCTCAGCCTCCTGACCACTACACCTAGCTAATTTTTTGTATTTTAATAGAGATGAGGTTTCACCATGTTGGCCAGGTTGGTCTCGAACTCCTGATCTCAGGTGATCCACCTGCCCCAGCCTTCCAAAGTGCTAGGATTACAGGTGTGAGCCACCACACCCGGCCCCAAGAGCCAGTTTTTAAACACAAACATTCCTGTACCTTCCCTCCTTGTTTTATTGACTCTTCAGTAAAGGCAGCAAAAACTCAACCGAGTTTTTGAGATGGATCAAAACTCCATCTCAAAAAACAGCCATAATTAGGAAGTTAAATCCATTATGGGAAAAAACACTAAAAAACCAAACAATACTCTGGTTTCTCTTCAAATTGTATAAATCTTTTGCCTTTTACTAAAGATTTCTGTAGAGAGGAACAATTCTGAGTCTTTTTTTTTTTTTTTTGAGACGGAGTTTCACTCTTGTTACCCAGGCTGGAGTGCAATGGCGTGATCTCGGCTCACCGCAACCTCCGCCTCCTGGGTTCAGGCAATTCTCCTGCCTCAGCCTCCTGAGCAGCTGGGACTACAGGCACGCACCACCATGCCCAGCTAATTTTTTGTATTTTTAGTAGAGATGGGGTTTCACCATGTTGACCAGGATGGTCTCGATCTCTTGACCTCATGATCCACCCGCCTCGGCTTCCCACAGTGCTGGGATTACAGGCTTGAGCCACCGCGCCCGGCCGAATTCTGAGTCTTAATCCAATTTTTTGAGGCCCTGTTTTTATGGGGCTGATTTTTAAAAAAAATTATTTTTAATTCTCTGGTGAATCTCTCTGAATCATTCTTGTCTCCTAATAGTAGGGAAAATGCTGAAGCCTTGACTATAACATAAACTATTCTCCCCAAAAGCTAGACATTTCCATTTATTAACACCAATTGATGTAGGTGGAGACATGACCAGACTGAAGCCAACATTTCCAGCTTGGCTGTGGCTGCATAGGAAAACAGGGTAGAATGTAGCTCTTAACGATTAGAATGTAGCTCTTAACGATGGAACCCTAAATCCAGACATGTGATCTGGATCAGAAATATGAAGCCTCTAGAGAATTTGGCACTGCTGTGCTGTGTTTACTATTTCTCCACTGTTGCCTTAAGTGCCTTTTCAATTTACTTTCCATATTGTGTCTTTCTGAAAGGAGCCCTCCTTGTGTACATCATCATGGTTCCCCAGGAATGGATTTACCAGTTAACATACCAGAAGCTTCTTCAGTCCCTGATCAGATCAGAGGAGGTAATGATCAGCCTGAGCTTTTTCTTTTTCTCTGCTCCTGTCTAATGGAAACCAGGTATAAATAGGCTCTCTCTTGGTGATTTGTGGCGGTTTTTAGAAACTTGCCCTTCATTCTCTCCATGCTCCTCCTGCATACCTTTACTTCTATTCTCTGGCTAACTATATTGTTAGACCTCTTAGAGGTAGTGGAAAGAACACAGGCTTTGGAGCCATACTACTCTAGGTTCCAGCTCCGTCTCCACTTTTCCTGACTAGCAGTTCAACAGGTTTATAATGGGTGTGAGTCTGTGTTCCTTACTACAAAATATATGAGTTTGTTAGGATTATAGAGTTATTTTTTCTGGTTGAATTAACAGTCATCTTGCATTACAATTCTGGACAGTTTCTCCTTATCACTTAAGCTACCCTTAAAACTTCCTAAATACTTAGAAAACAAAAAAGACTTCAAACACTGTGATCAGATTGCCACCTGCCTCAGTCATAGCCTTGCTGTGAGTTAGGGAACACTAGGTGCTTATGGATGCTGCATCTAACCAACAGCTCTTTTGCTTTTAGAGCCCAGAGGCTCATCAGGACTTATAAACAGCAGACAGAAGAGCTATGACCACTCAAGGTAACAACCTTGTGCAGTCTCTTTTTCAGAAGCAGGTGGATATCCTAGTATTGCTTCTGCTTAAAAGAGCCTCTCACAGCATGTCCCCATCTTCAGAGAGCAGAGAAGGGGAGCCCTTATTCCTTCTTGTCCTTATTTCTTCTAAACCCTTTGAACAACACTGAACAAAGGGCAAAAGCTGATGTTTAAGAGTGTTCTATTTGGGAGGCTCAGGCGGGTGGATCACCTGAGGTCAGGAGTTCGAGACTAGCCTGGTCAACATAGCAAAACCCCATCTCTACTAAAAATACAAAAATTAGCTGGGCGCGGTGGCAGGCGCCTGTAATCCCAGCTAATTGGGAGGCTGAGGCGGGAGAATTGCTTGAACCCAGGAAACGGAGGTTGCAGTGAGCCAAGATTATGCCATTGCACTCCAGCCTGGCCAACGAGCAAAACTCCATCTCAAAAAAAAAAGAAAAAAGAATGTTCTGTGTTCCAGAGAAGAAAGGAATGCCCCCACATTTACTCACCCTTAGCACCAGGGGAGAAGACAGAAAGGTTACACCCAATATACATCTAGTAATTTTTTCTTAGACATACCTGCTTCTTTGCTCCCACTCACTTTAGAACAGTGTCCAGAAAAATCACATTTCCTGTGCAAGGTGTTTTCTCTGAGAGAATAATTGAGCAAACTGTGGATATCCTGGAGTGCCCTTGATCACATTAATTTTCAGCTAGGAGTGAGAGCCATCATGGTTACCAGAGTCGTATGTTTCCTACAGTGCCCATATCTTGCACCAGTAGAGCTGGGCCCTCCATCAAACCATGATCCGTAGATATAAAGGTGATACAAAAGCAATCATGTTCTCTTTTTACATCTGATTTTTTTCTTTTGAGGAAATCTTACTTTCTTCCAAGGAATACAGCCTAGATTATCTTGTAAAAAGGTAATGATTTGTGTTTATTTGGGGGGATAATTGGTTTCTTCTACAGGCATCACCATGGGAGCAGCATTGCTGGAGGACTGGTGAAGGGGGCTTTGTCTGTTGCTGCCTCTGCATACAAGGCCCTATTTGCTGGGCCACCAGTCACTGCACAGGTCAGTGTGTGTATGCGTGTGTGTGTGTGTGTGTGCGTGTGTGTGTGTGTGTGCGCGCGCATGCGCCACCAGTCACTGCACAGGTCAGTGTGTGTGTGTGTGTGTGTGTGTGTGTGTGTGTGTGTGTGTTTTATTTTCCTGAATCTCAACTCCAGGTCACCAGTGAAAGTGGTGGCATCTGTCTGGGTTGAAGAGTAACATGGCATTGAGGAAAGGGCATAGGCTTTAGATTTAGTCTTTAGTTAACACACAACACAACTCTGTCACTTTCTAACTATAGAACTCTAGCCATGTTACTTAAGGGAAGAAAAGAGAAGAACCTATTGTTGACCATCTATTAATATTTTCTATAAAGAGAAGCTATTCCAGGTGTTGGCACTATAGCATGAATAAAACACTGGTTCTTCGCCAGGTATGGTGGTTCTCACCTGTAATCCTAGCACTTTGGGAGGCCAAGGTGGAAGGACTGCTTGAGCCCAGGAGTTTGAGACCAGTCTGGGCAACATAATGAAACCCCTATCTCTACAAAAAATTTAAAAATTGGGCTGGGTTGGCCGGGCGTGGTGGCTCAAGGCTGTAATCCCAGCACTTTGGGAGGCCGAGGCGGGTGGATCACGAGGTCAAGAGATCAAGACCATCCTGGTCAACATGGTGAAATCCCGTCTCTACTAAAACTACAAAAAATTAGCTGGGCATGGTGGCGCGTGCCTGTAGTCCCAGCTACTCAGGAGGCTGAGGCAGGAGAATTGCCTGAACCCAGGAGGCGGAG
>NW_022436952.1:1081511-1086368 GCF_009761245.1 Sapajus apella | reverse complement strand
GCCTGGGTAACAAGAGCGAAACTCCGTCTCAAAAAAAAAAAAAAAAATTGGGCTGGGCACGGTGGCTCACGCCTGTAATCCCAGCACTTTGGGAGGCCAAGACAGGTGGATCATGAGGTCAAGAGATTGAGACCACCCTGGCCAACTCGTTGAAACCCCATCTCCACTGAAAGTACAAAAAAATTAGTTGGATGTGGTGGCACATGCCTGTAGTCCCAGCTACTCAGGAGGCTGAGGCAGGAAAATCACTTGAACCTAGAGGGCAGAGGTTGCAATGAGCAGAGATCACGCCACTACACTCCAGCTTGGCAACAGAGCAAGACTGCTTCAAAAAAAAAAAAAAAAAAAATTTAAATTAGGTAAGTATGATGGCATGCACCTATAGTCCCAGCGACTTGGGAAGCTAAGGTGGGAGGATCCCTTGAGCCCAGGAGATTGAGGCTCTAGTGAGCCATGATGGAGCCACTGCTCTCCAGCTTGGGTGACAGAGCGAGACCCTGTCTCAAAAAACAAAAAAGACGGTGAATCTTGCCCAAAAACTATGGGAAACAAGATGCACAGATACTTAAAGTACATAGTAAGATACTATGCCAGTGCCGTTAGACAGATGTGACACTTCAGCCTGCTGTGCCCAAGTAAGGCTTTCTGGTAGCTGATTCCTGAACTGACTCCTAAAGGACAGAGTAAGTGTTCATCAATGAAGAGGGACAGAAAGAGCATTGTAGACAGAGTAGCCAGTAAAAAAGACTTGGAAATGTGAGCATGGAGTGTGAATCTGGTCTGAGGAGAAGAGGAAGAAGAAGAAAGACTGGCTGGGCTGGGTGGCTCACACCTGTAATCCCAGCATATTGGGAGGCCAAGGTGGGTGGATTATTTGCATCCAGGAGTTCAAGACCAGTTTTGGCAACAGGGCAAAACCCGGTCTCTACTAAAAATACAAAATATTAGCTAGGTATGGTGGTGTATGCCTGTGGTCCCAGCTTCTCAGGCAGCCAAGGAGGTAGAATCGCTCTAGCCCGGGAGGCAGAGGTTGCAATGAGCAGAGATCAAACCACTGAACTCCAGTATAGGTGACAGAGTGAGACCCTGTCTCAAAAAAAAGAAAAAGAAAAAAAGACCAAATATGTAGGCAGGATGTTGTGCTATGAGGTTTGGATTTTATTTTAAGGCTAATAGGAGGAGCGATGGAAAGGTTTGAAGGTAGTGATTAACATGATTAGATTGGTTCTTAGAAAGATCACCTGCTACATTGTGGAGGCTGGTAGAGGCAGTAAAGAAATCCAGCCGAGCGCAGTGGCTCACGCCTGTAATCCCCACACTTTGGGAGGTCGAGACTGGTGGATCACAAGGTAAGGAGTTCAAGACCAGTCTGGCCAATATGGTGAAACCCCATCTCTACTAAAAATACAAAAATTAGCCTGGCGTGGTGGTGCATGCCTGTGATCCCAGCTACTCAGGAGGCTGAAGCAGAGAAGAAATGCTTGAACCCGGGAGGCAGAAATTGCAGTGGGCTGAGATTGCCCCACAGCACTCCAGCCTAGGTGACAGAGACAGAGCGAGACTCTGTCTCAAAAAAAAAAAAGGAAATCCATAAGAGAATCCTTGTATTGGTGGAAAAAAGGTCAGAAAAGATAATTAAGAGATGGAAATGGCAAAACTTTGAGATAATAATTGACTAAAAAGAAGTCAAGGATAGGCCAGGCACAGTGGCTCACGTCTGTAATTTCAGCACTTTGGGAAGCTAAGGTAGGCAGATCATTGAGCTCAGGTGTTCAGACCAGCCTGGGCAACATAGTGAAACCCTATCTCTACAAAAAATACCAAAAAATAAGCCAGACATGATGGTGCACACCTGTAGTCCCAGCTACTTGGGAGGCTTAGGTGGGAAAATAGCTTGTGCCCCAGAGGCAGAGGTTGCAGTGAGCTAAGATCATGCCACTGCACTCCAACCTGGGTAATCAAGCCAGACACTGTCTTCGGTAGGGGGGGTGGGAAATCAAGGATAAATTCCAAGTGTCTGGCTTAGGCAATGTTTAAATACCATTCTGGCTTAGTACCATTCCTTAAGATAGGATATGCTGGGAAGGATGTATTTGAGCAAAAGAAGAGAATTAGGTTAGTTTTGTTGAATACTGTTGAGTTTGCGGCCTATCCAGGTAAAGGTAAAGATGTCCAGAGTGCAGTTGGATATACAGTTGTCCCTTAGTATCTATGAGGGATTGGTTCCAGGACCCTTATGGATACTAAAATCCATAGATGCTTAAGTCCCTTATATAAACCCGGATAGTACTTGCATGTGACCTAGCACATCTTTAGAGACAGGGTCTTGCTCTGTCATCCATGCTGGAGTGCAATAACTAGATTGTAGCTCACTGTAGTCTAGAACTCTTGGGTTCAAGCAATCCTCTCACCTCAGCCTCTTGAGTAGCAGTGACTACAGGTGGGCAGCACCATGCCTGGCTAGTTTTTTGTGTGTTTGGTTGGTTGGTTGTTGTTGTTGTTTTTTTTTTTTTTTTTTTTGAGACAAGAGTGTCACTCTTGTTACCCAGGCTGGAGTGCAATGGCATGATCTCGGCTCACTGCAACCTGCACCTCCTGGCTTCAAGCAATTCTCCTGCCTCAGCCTCCCAAGTAGCTGGGAGTACAGGCATGCACCACCATGCCCGGCTAATTTTTTGTATTTTCAGTAGAGACAGGGTTTCTCCGTGTTGGCCAGGCTGGTCTCGAACTCTCAACTAAAGGAGATCTGCCTGTCTCAGCCTCCCAAAGTGCTGGGATTACAGGCATGAGCCACTGCACCCATCCACCTGGCTAGTTTTTTGTTTTTTTTTTCTTTTTAAAGCTTTAATCCGAGTTATGGCACCAAAAAAAATAAAATATAGTTGAAGAGATGGGGTTTCACTATGTTGCCCAGGGCAATTAATTCCTGGCCTCAAGCAATCCTCCCGCTTCAGCCTCCCAAAGTGCTAGGATTACAGGCTTGAGCCACTGCATCTAGTGCATCTCATATACTTCAGATCACCTCTACATTACTTACAGTACCCAATGCAGTGTAAATGCTATGTAGAGTTGTTATACTGTATTGTTTAGGGAATAATGACAAAAAAGTCTGTACATGTTCCTTTTTTTCCCCAAATATTTTCTTTTTTTTTTTTTTTTTTTTTTTTGAGACGGAGTTTCGCTCTTACCCAGGCTGGAGTGTAATGCGGCATGATATCGGCTCACCGCAACCTCCACCTCCTGGGTTCAGGCAATTCTCCTGCCTCAGCCTCCTGAGTCGCTGGGATTACAGGCACGCGCCACCATGCCCAGCTAATTTTTTGTATTTTTAGTAGAGACGGGGTTTCACCATGTTGACCAGGATGGTCTCGATCTCTTGACCTCGTGATCCACCCGCCTCGGCCTCCCACAGTGCTGGGATTACAGGCTTGAGCCACCGCGCCCGGCCATATTTTCAACCCTTAGTTGATTGGTCCATAGATAAGGAACCCACAGATATGACAGGCCAACTGTATCCATCCAGATCATAGGGGAAGGATTTGGCCTCGTGATATAAGCTTAAAGAGTCACTTGTCTAAAGATTATAGCAGGAACCATCTGATGGGATGAGATGATCCAGGAATAATGGGGAAAGCAAGAAGTAACCTTTAAGGATCAGGAAAAAAATACTCTGGAAGAAAACTGAGAACTAGGAGGAAAATGAACAGAGAGTTCTATGCTGGAACTTAGGGAAGGGTGTTTTAATAAGGGGGACGTGGCTACAGAGAGATGTTAACGGGTGGTGAGGAATTGGAGTGTACAAGTATGCCACACTTTCAAATAGCGAGGCTACATCAGGCAGAAGCTAGTATACATAAGACAAGAGGAAACATTTTTAAAGATGAGTGAGACTTTAGAGATGGGCAAGCCAGTAGTGAAAGAGGTTAATGATAAGGATGAGAGACAAGATTGGAGATGAAGGAAGATTTCTGAAATAGAGGTAATGAGATACAAAGCAAGGTACATTCTATTAACCTGGAAAAGAGAATGGATAATCTATTCTGAAATAAGAAGGTAGAAGGAAACAGTGGAATCAGGTGTGAGGGAAACACCAGACTGCTCAACATGTTTGCATACTGTTCTTATCTCTACATACTTTCTCAACAACACTGCAAAGTAGGAGGTTTGATATATCTTCAGTTCATAAGGGAATCGATGGCACAGTTGGTAAGTAAATGCTAGATGAGGGTTTGAGTCTAAGCATGTCTGCCTCCAAAGTTTAAATAATCTTTCTGCTGTATAGCTTCATCATCCCCAGTTTATGAAATTGGGACAATAACAGAACCAGAGGCCAGGTGAGGTGACTCACATCTATCCCAGCATTTGGGGAGGTCAGAGTTCAAGGAGCCCAGAAGTTCAAGACCAGCCTGAGCAACATAGTGAGACCTCATCTCTAGTAAAAATTTAAAAATTATCCGGGTGTGGTAAGGCAGACCAGTGGTCCCAGCTACTCAGAAGGCTCAGGCAGGAGGATCACTTGAGCCCAGGAGGCTGAGGCTGCAGTGAACTGTGTTCACACCTCTGCACTCTAGTCTGGGGTAAACAAAGGGAGACCTGGTCTCAAAAAAACAAACAAAAAAAACATTGTTAGGAGGATTTAGGAAGGTAATGCTTCAAATACAGGGCTTGAATGAATGTTAACTTTCTCTTACCTATTCTTTTGGAACAGAAAAACTCAAGAAGACTTCCCAGGTTGTAATTTCCCAAGCTTTTTTTTTTTTTTTTTTTTTTTTTTTCCCCCCCCCCTCCTTTTTTTAACAAATTTTCCCCCACCCTTTTTTATTACCCTTTTTTTTTTTATAATTCAGGCACCTCCAC
>NW_022436952.1:1055616-1081411 GCF_009761245.1 Sapajus apella | reverse complement strand
CAGAACAAAAAAACCAAAGAACCTTCCCTGGTTTTTATTTCCCCAGTTTTTTTTTTTTTTTTTTTTTTTTTGTCCAGCTCCTCTGCATGTCTGACAAAATTTCCCATACCATCTTTCAGTAACACTTTTATTTTGCTCATACTTGAGCCTCATCATCACAGTTACCTTTATGTGCACAAGGTCTCCGGGCCTTGCTGTCATTCCTTCATTTGGCCAAAAAATGCTTCTTCCTGAAAGTCCCCCATGAAGCATTCTCCTAGTACTAAGTACAATTTATTAGCTCCCCAGTTTCCCTTTTCTCCTCCAAGTACACACACACCTAATCTAAAACAGGGCCTTCCTAGTCCGAACCGTTGGTGTCAAATACACAGGAGTGCCACAGCCTTGAATCTAATTACCTAGCACTTTGAATAAATCTGGAAAGACTAGTATGCTTACAAGATGATAAAAATGTATAAAATAAACATTTAAATTATACAGAATTTTTTTTCTTTTGCTTTTCTTGTCTCTGCACAGCCATTAGTTTCTGAAGATCAGACAGCAGCCCTGATGGCCCATCTCTTTGAAATGGGATTCTGTGACAGGCAGCTGAACCTACGGCTGCTGAAGAAACATAATTATAACATCCTGCAGGTTGTGACAGAACTTCTTCAGATCAACAACAATGACTGGTACAGCCAACGTTATTGAGGAGTGACCTTGTATTAAATAATTGCCTGCTGCTCAGAGATGATCTTTATTCTGTTATTGGGGTTAAGCCCTTGCTTATTTTTCATCTGATGAATCTATACAGAGCCCATCATTGAGTTACCAAGACAGTACCTGTTACAGTATTTGGGGGAGCAAATCAAAGACCAGAACTTAAATTTTCACTTTAGACATTGAATAGAATAGTAGGAAGACAGTTTTGATTTGGATAAAATGCCTTTATTTTAGTGCATCGACAAGTGTAACTTCAAGTTCGTATAGAACCATTTTTCTTTCTGCTTTTATTGAAGTTGGGTATTTTTCTTTGGTTAATGTGGAATTTTTATGGGAGTATCTGTTAATTGTCAGGTTTTGAAAGAAATTAACCTTGAAAGTTGTTTTCAAGAATTATTCTCATAATTTCTGTAATCCACCCCAAGCTTCATAGTTATTTGGCACTGAAATAACACCCAGAGCATGATAGAAATGTTGTTACTCTTCCTTTCTCAAGGAGAAAGTAATTTTCCTGCAAGACTTAATAATTGGCACTATTGCTAAAGACTCCAGGGTGCATTCAAGAGTATCCAACTTTCAAGGATCTCTGCATTTCAGTGAGAGGAGGAAGAGTGTGCTGACTAACCCACCAGCAACTATTGAGCAATGTCTATTATAGTAATTCTGCATACATTTTTATTTAAGGGAAAAAAATTTAGGTAGTGTGAAATATTTTGCTAACCTTATAGAAAAGGAAAAAAAATCCTATTATTTAAAGGGAAAATTTAACTTAACAGTTACCTTTTTTCTTAATGTCAGGGGAGATCTTATTTTACAGTACAGTGGGGGAAATAGAAATATGTGAAAAGCAAAAGGCAGGCTCCTAAATTAATGTCAGTAAAGTTCAGGGTGGGCAAATGAGTGCGTATGAAGGTATAGGAAATGCTGATGACTTCTTTAATGCATGAAGTCCATTCAGAGGTATCTAGCCCTAGAAAGCCTAGAACAGGAAGAGGCAGCTGATGTTCTGCAGAACTTGGACCGGGGCAAAGTTGCTGAAAAAGTTTTGGTTTAACCCCAAGATAAGTGGGACAGAGCTTGTCCAGGGGCCCAAGTTCTCACTCTGTTTACAGAAGGGAGTTGGTGAAGGAAGAGGCAACAAAAAATGCTAAACATTTTATCCGTGAAAATGACTTCCAGAAAAGGAAGAATCTGAACCCCAGACCGAAGGGGGGAAAGATAATTAAAATAGTATTATCTAACTGGTTGGTATTTGTAATGAATGGTGATTTTAATTAGTCATTAGCCATAATGATGTTTATTTACAGTATAACTCCTGAATGCTACTTAAATAAACCAGGATTAAAACTGCAAGCCAACCAGGCCGTTCATTATTTAACATGTTAATCAGGGCTTCCGGATTGAAGATGGGAGCAGCTGGGTGTCTGTAATTGGGTTGATGGGCGGGACCTATCTTGACCATCGGAGTTTTATAGTCGAGGGCCAGGAAGGCCCGGGTCGTCCGCTCCATTGTAATTTTACATAACCACTTAAAGAATGGTGAAATAAATGTTCTTGGAAATTCCTACCTGGACTGGCTAGTCCTTGCGGAAGCAGCGTCCGGGGCCTCGGGTGACGTTCGGAGAGCTGAGAGCATCTCACGTCGCTCCTTGGCGAAGGGGCGGGCCCGGGGACGAGGGGGTGGGCCCGGAGGGGCTGGGGCGGGACTTCCTTGGGCACTGAGTCAAAGCTTGAGACGGGTGTCCGCTTCCGCACTTTCGATTCCGCTTGCTGGCGTTTCTGTCGCTGCGGTAGTCCGCTGGTAAGACCCTCCTCAGACTCTGTCTGCGCTCCCCTTCGGAGGTCAAGAGACCTATGCCGCTGCCTCGCCCAACACACAGGCGCCCCCTGCCCAGGTACCGAACTTGACTAACGGCCTCTCGGGGTGTCTGGTGGGACTTGAAATCCTCCCTCAATGAAGTCACACCTTCTCCGTCCGCGCACACCCTGTCGGCCCATGACAGAGCCGCCATGTAGCCCGGAATCAGCTTGGCCCTTCCGGGAGGTCAGGGTCCTTACTATCCCCACTCTCCAGTGCGACACATTCGCTCCCCTAGGACTCCTGAAGGCGGCTGGCGGCGCTTCTCCTCCCTACCACTGCCCAGCCCAGCCCACTCTGCCCTTAGAGGCCCTTCTCCCCAAAGACACACTCCTGAAGTGTCGCCCTTGTGCAGCTGAGGAGCTTGGGATCCCAGAACTGAACCAGGTGAGTCTCCCTATATTTAGCCCAGAAAGATCTGTGTGACTCACTTGCCGGCCTCCTTGTGCCACACAGAGTCCAGATTTAGCCTTGACTTTTCCTAGTGAAAGACCCTGATTTCTCCTTAGGGTTTCTTACCCAGCCTCAGAAAGCAGTGAGGCGTCTGCTTTCTACCATTGCGTCCTTAGGGGTCTTAACCACACCTGTGACCAGTCTGGCCTCCTCTCTCCTTGTTTCAAGGAATCTCTTTTCTGCCCTATCCAACTTCCTTCCCTTGAAGTGAATGATAGCTCAGCAACTTTTCCAGAGAAAAACTAAATCCTCTGCCATTCACTTACAGAAGTTCCTTAAAGTGAAATAACTTCTGCTTTTCTCTTCCCTTTTGAGGCAGAGTGGTCTCTTTAACAATAATGAAAGGAGTTGAAATGCATTGAGATTCTGAGGGTCCCATGTAACCACCTGATTTTTCACACCCTATCTTCCTTAGGCTTGATCTTGCTTAAACTGTGGTGGGGTTCCTTGCAAATCTTGAGAACCTCAAACCAAAATTGAACTTTGGTCTTTTCTCATTAGTGAACCCCCACCCCACCCCGAAGAATGGGTAAGACGTTTTCCCAGCTGGGTTCTTGGCAGGAGGATGAGAACAAGTCAATCCTGTCCTCCAATCCAACCATTGGCAGCAAGGCTGCCAGCTACTCCAGTACCAGTAGCAGCAAGTCTTTTTGTTCCCGTGTGCCTTGTGAAGGAACTGCTGGTGCTAGCTTTGTGACTTGTCCCACCTGCCAAGGCAGTGGCAGGATTCCCCAAGGTGAGTGGCCCAAGGCTCTGGAAATAGCCTGGAATCCAGGGAAAGTTCTTAGCCTGTTGGTCTGGGGCAGCCCCTCTGAGTCTCCTTGGATGGGGTTAGATCTGCTCCCAGCTCTTGACCTCCCAGTCTCAGGCTGGCCAGGGAGTTACTTTCTGTCCTTGGGCTCCCTGCAAAAACCTGCCCTCCTGCCCTGGTTGTATTCCCCAGCCCCTTGTGGGAAAGAGGGGTTCTAGCCACTGTGCTCTTGAGCAACACTGTGTGTCTTAGGATTCGTTCAGTTCAAGAAGTTTCAAATTACTTTCCAAAGATGCTGGGAACCTCTGATTTGCTAATGACTTTCAGAGATTCTTCATACCTATTAGTGGAAATCCTACTTCCATTCTAGGGATGGTAAAGCTGAGCTGCCAACTTTGGTAGCAGAGTCCAGTGCTTCCAGTCCTGCTCTGGGGCAGAGGTGGCATGCTTCTAACATTGCTCTATGGTGTGGGTGGAGGGGTGGGAGGCTGGCACAGGAAATATTTGTCACAATTGCATCTTGGCCCTCCCTCTCACCCTCCCTCCCTCTCTAGAGCTGGAGAAGCAGTTGGTGGCTCTCATCCCCTATGGGGACCAGAGGCTGAAGCCCAAGCACACGTAAGTTCCCCTTCCTCCCCCAGCTCCACAAGTCATCGCCCCTGGGGGCTTCTCCCTTTGTCTCTTCTATTTTGATCCCCCCTAATTTTTTCCTATTAGTTCTTCTATAGAAAGCCTGAACCTCACTGGGCTCAGAGGTACCAGCTCCTTATGCCCAAGGATTTTTCCTGATTTAAGAAGCTCCAGGGCCAGGTGTGGTGGCTCACGCCTGTAATACCAGCACTTTGGGAGGCTGAGGCAGGTGGATCACTTGAGCTCAGAAGTTCAAGACCAGCCTGGGCAACATGGTGAAACCCCATCTTTACCAAAAAAAGAAGCAGCAGCCGCTGTGGGCACAGCAGATGTCACATGAAGCCACTTGGTAGCCTTCCTTAAGCATCACTGCTTCCAGGAAGCATGACCCCCTCTCCGAGACAGAAAGGATCTAGTAGCACTGCAAGTCCTCCCAGGAAGGAGGGAACAAGCACGTGACCCTGGCTGCAGTTGATTTGAAAACATTTTCTAAAGCACTTCCCTGGCTGAGGCACTTCAGACTTGCTTGTTTTTCTCCCAGTAGAGATGAAAAACCTATTGCTGCCTGTTCTGGGACATTTCAGAACCTCAGGCAGCCCTGGGACCCACCATGTTTGTGATCTGAGTCCATCTGACATGGAACTCCCACAGCCACCTCCCAAGGGCCTGGTGTCAACCTGGGAGTCCATACCAAACCAGACCCTCTCAGCCACCCCACTGTACCAGAATTAGAAATTAGTCTGGGCGCCGTGGCTCATGCCTGTAATTCCAGCACTTTGAGACTAAGGCAGGCAGATCACCTGAGGTTAGCAGTTCAAGACCAGCCTGGCCAACACAGCAAAACCCTGTCTCTACTAAAAATACAAAACTTAGCTGGGCATGGTGGCAGACATCTGTAATCCCAGCTACTTGGGAGGCTGAGGCAGGAGAATCATTTGAACGTGGGAGGTGGAGGCTGCAGTGAGCCAAGATCACGCCACTGCACTCCAGCCTGGGTGACGTAGTGAGGCCTCATCTCCAAAAGAAAAAAAAGAAAGAAATTACCAGCCTGACCAGCATGGTGAAACCCCATTTTTTACAAAAATTAGCCAGGTGTGGTGGCAGGTGCCTGTAATCCCAACTACTCTGGAAGCTGAGACAGGAGAATTGCTTGAACCCGGGAGGTGGAGGTTGCAGTGAGCTGAGATTGTGCCATTGCACTCAGCCTGGCTGACAGGGCAAGACTGTCTCAAAAAAAATAAATAAATACAAAATTAGCAGTGCCCATCATAAGATACTAACAAAGTACTGTCTCTCTAATGCATATCTGAATTTTGAATTGAATGGTTGGTGTTCTGTTCTGAATGTTAAAATTCAGAACTTTCAAATATGGACTTATTTCTTCTAGTGATAATTAGCATTCATTGTGCTTTTGCCATGTGCAAGGACCTGCGATTAGTATTTTTTCATATATTAGCCGATAACAAATTCTGTGAGGTCAGTACAATTATTTGCCTTTTACCAACTGAGACAAGGAGGTAAGTGGGCTGCTCCATGTTATTGGGTCAATGGGCACAGAGAGCTGGGAGTGGAAACCAGGTTGCCTGCCTCCCAGTTCTGTGCGTCTTCTCGCTCTGGGCCACATCTGGGGAGCTAAATGTTGGGGTGGTGTGCAGGGGAACGCCTTGTATATGGAAAGGAGTGTCTGAACCCCCTCCCCAAGTTTCCTTGGTGTTCAGACTTTTCCATTCCTCCATCCTGGGTCTTGCTTTCCCACAGGAAGCTCTTTGTGTTCCTGGCGGTGCTCATCTGCCTGGTGACTTCCTCCTTCGTCATCTATTTCCTGTTTCCCCGGTCCATCCCTGTGCAGCCTGCAGGCCTCAACTCCTCCGCAGTGGCCTTTGGCGAGTCTGATATCCACCTCAACATAACGGTGGGTGGGTGCCCTTGGGTTCCATCCCCCCCTTCCCAGCAATACTTCGCTGTAATCTTTGTCCACTTTTGTGACCCTGGGCATGGGAAGCCGGGGATCTTATGGCACGCAGAGGGTGTTGGGAGCCTGAAGAGAGGTAGGAGCAACAATGAACTCCATGACAGATGGTAAGGATTGGGACTCTACACAGTAAGGGGTCAGAATCAGGGCCAGATAAGTAAATCATAGGGGTGGATGGGGTGACAGTGCCTGAGACTCCCTGGTGGACAGTACTGAATGGAAAGAAGCCGTACAGGGTGAGCCTGGATCCTGCGCCAGCTTAACTTCTTCACCATTCAGAGCCCCTCCCAAGGGCTCCTGGTACTGGTCCTCTGCACCTGAAGCTTGTCATGGGGCTCAGGCCAGCCAGCCAGGCTTCTGCAACTGTTTGGCTTCTCCTAAGGATAGGCCATCTTCACTCCTCCCTTCCTTTGTCTTCATCCCCAGAATGTCTTAAATATCTTCAATGGCAACTACTACCCCATCACGGTGACACAGCTGACTCTTGAGGTTCTGCACCTGTCCCTCGTGGTAGGGCAGGTTTCCAACAACCTTCTCCTACACATCGGCCCTCTGGCTAGTGAACAGGTGACTCTTCTCTCCCTGGCCAGCCCTGCCCACTGGAGCATGGATGTGTGGTGGTGAGAAAGGGTCAGCTGGAGTTGGGGCTAACCCTGTGCCCATTTGTTTGACAGATGTTTTATGCAGTAGCCACCAGGATACAGGATGAAAACACATAGTGAGTACCCCTTGATCTCTTCTCCCCTAGCTGCTTGTCTGCCTTAGGAACCCACTTAATACCCACCAGCTTTCCTGATTGCTTAGCAAATTCTGCAGCCAGCATCTGGCCTGCCCTCCCATGGCCAAGAATGTAATAAGCAAGGGTTCAGGGTCCCCAGCCTCTGCCTGTTTGGATCTTGATTAGAATGCAAAACAGGTTGGAATTTGGTTAATCTTTACAATATGTGACTTTGAGCTCTTCAGCCTGCATTGCTGAGGAAGATGAATGTTTTGTTTTCTACTGAGTGGGGGTTCCAGCATGTGCCTGGGCCAAGTGAGTGGAGGTCAGAGTGATAGTGCAGCTGCCACACTCACCTGAGGGGTGAGAGTGGCATTTTGGGGGCACCTAATGGAGGGAAGGGGGTCTGTGGGATAAGGAAACTGGGACCTGCAGGCATCCTCTGAGCTAACAGGCTGCTCCATGTGACACATGGTCCCACGTTCTCTTTTTCTCTTAGCAAAATCTGTACCTGGCCGAAAATCAAAGTCCACCATGTGCTTTTGCACATCCAGTAAGTAGAGCCTGGAGCTCTGGTATCCCTGACATCACTTCTGACTTCAATCTCACTCAGCTCCTCCTCATGGGCAGAGAGTCATCCAAGCTGACCCCATGAGTCTTTGTTGGCTCTTGGGAATAGCAAGTCTGGCCACTTTTCTAAGTCTCACCTTGCCTATAAGCTATTAGGGACAACAGGTATAGGGTGTCTAGAAGCTGCTGGAACACAGGTGGGGCAGCTGTCCCAGCTACCTTGCAGAGTGGGAGCCAGAGGGAAGGGAAAATGAGGGAGCCCCTCCTCCCCACCCCCAGACAGAATAACAGGGCCAGAGCTTTCCTTTTCCTCCCAGCCATGGCAGCAAGGCCTGTTTCCTCTCCAGGGGCACCCTCACCTGTTCCTACCTGAGCCATTCTGAGCAGCTGGTCTTCCAGAGCTATGAATATGTGGACTGCCGAGGAAACGCATCAGTGCCCCGCCAGCTGACCCCTCACCCACCATGACCTGTCTGTTGTCCCTGTACTCCAGGCACCTGTAACCCTGGTCTATATCTCCCACAACTCCCTGGTGACTAAAGAAGGACTATAGAGGCTTTGCCAAAGGAGAAGCCCTGCTTCATCACGCCCTTCCCTCGTCAGCACAGGGAGCTTGCTTTGAAGTTAACTTCATACACACACACTCATATCCTTTGAGTCGCCCAGATTCTTTCAGTGGCTTCAGAATCTTTCAGATTCTGCCCTTGGTTAGTCTTTTTTTTTTTGGTAGAGACAGAGAATTTCACTGTTGGCCCAGGCTGGTCTTGAACTCCTGGGCTCAAGCAATCCTCCCTTCTTGGCCTCCCAAAGTACTTGGATGACAGATGTGAGTCACTGTGCCTGGCTGGTCTTTCTTGAGGAAAATCTGACCTGGCATTTTCTTGAGGCACCTTACATTCCTAGAAGTGGCACCTGCCCTTTCAAGTACTGAGCACCTGGTCAGTCTGAAGGGGCCACTTCACCCCAACTCCATTGGGGCTCATTCTACTGTCTGAATATAGAGAAAGCTGTAGTTTTATCTGGCTTTTAAAACATAGACCCGCTGGCCGGGTGCAGTAGCTCACACCTGTAATCCCAGCACTCTGGGAGACTGAGGCAAGTGGATCACCTGAGGTCAGGAGTTTGTGACCAGCCTGGCCAACATGGTGAAACCCCATCTCTACTAAAAATATAAAAATTAGCTGGGTGTGGTGGCATGCCTGTAATCCCAGCTACTTGGGAGGCTGAGGCAGAATCGCTTGAAACCAGAGGGCAGAGTTTGCAGTAAGCCAAGATCACGCCATTGCACTCCAGCCTGGGCGAAAGAGGGAAACTTCATCTCAAAAAAAAAAAAAAAAAGAAAAGAAAAAGAGGCCGGGCACGGTGACTCATGCCTGTAATCCTAGCACTTTGGGAGGCCGAGGTGGGTGGATCACCTGAGGTCAGGAGTTCAAGACCAGCCTGGCCATCATGGAGAAACCCCATCTTTTAAAAAAAAAAATGGACCCTTTTCAAGTTTTCTACCCACTAATAAGAAAATGACTTTGGGGACATCCAGTGCCATCTCCAAGGACTTTCAGGGGATCATAGATGCTTTCCTTTATCTACTTTGACCATGTGAAAAAGCGATGGTGATGGCCTTCTCTCTGCTAACTTCTCCGCCACCCATCTGATAGTAAGATTAGCAAGGGCCCTTTGGCCCTCTGTCCTTTCTGGTTATTGACTGTCCCTGGTTCCTAGGAAGACAGAGCTGTTCTCCAGCTAAAGTTTCTCCTCTCTATAAAGCAGTTTTACTATTCCCTTCATAGCAGGAGTCAAAATAGTACAGGAGGGGAGGGAGGCACCTGGCATTCCCTAGGCCTACACAGGAAAAACAGAACCAAAGGCAGAATCATTGTATAAGATATTTATTAAAGGAGTGTCTCGGCCAGTTGTGGTGGCTCATGTCTGTAATCCCAGCACTTTGGGAGGCTGAAGTGGGCGGATCACCTGAGGTCGGAAGTTTGAGACCAACCTGACCAATATGGAGAAACTCTGTCTCTACTAAAAATACAAAATAAGCCAGGCGTGGTGGTGCCTGCCTGTAATCCCAGCTACTCGGGAGGCTGTGGCAGGAGAATCGCTTGAACCCGGAAGGCAGAGGTTGTGGTGAGCCAAGATCGTGCCATTGCACTCCAGCCTGGGCAACAAGAGTGAAACTCTATCTTAAAAAAAAAAAATGGGAGTCTCTAAGTCCATACCCTAAGCCCATGTGAGTGGACACAGGCAGGTCAAACGGTGGGCCCAGCTGCTGTCATCTGAAAGCCTGCAGGAGACGAAGCTATCAGTATCCAGCTGAGGCTGCTAGGCTCTGTTCCACCACCACCTTAGCACCAGGGCCCACTCTGGTCCCAGAGGCCTCATCTGTCCTTGGGCTTTGACAGTGTGGAGCAGCACATCTGCAGAGACTGGTCTAGACCCTCTTTTTCCTGTCACTCAGCCGGGGCTAAGCCCCAGATAACACAGGTTCCCACTGACTCCTAGTGGAAATGGTTTCTGTACTTTAGCAGAACGGGAAGGATATTTGCTCATTAAAGATGGCTTGGTTTTACAGCCGGGTGCAGTGGTACGCACCTGTAGTCCTAGCTACTCAGGAAGCTGAGGTGGGAGGATCTCTGGAGCCCAAGAGTTCAAGTTTAACATGAGCAACATTAGCAAGACTTCATTTAAAAAAAAAAAGCCAGGCATGGTGGTGCACACCTGTAATCACAGCTAGTCAGGAGCCTGAGGCAGAAGAATCATTTGAACCCAGGAGGCAGAGGTTGCAGTGAGCTGAGATCATGCCACTGCACTCCATCCTGGGTGACAGAGTGAGACTCCATCTCAAAAAAAAAAGATGGCTGGCGTTTTATCATTCAGACAGAAAGATGAGCATAGGTGGGCGGGGAAAGCTAAATTTGAAGTAGGATGCATGGAGAGGAAAAAGTGATGACAGAACTGGGTAACTAGCTGACTGGGGGAATGAGGGGAAGGAAGGAGGCCGTGCTGTCTCCAAGCTGATCTCAAGGTGGTGCTGGCAAGCTCGCAGAAGTCCAGAGAAGTCAGGCTGGAGCTGCTGTGTATAGCCTGCCAAATGTAAAGTATTTATATTGAATAAACTATACTTAAAGAGTGTTCAAAAAAGTCTCCTGGGAGTGGGAAGGGAGCTGGTGAATACTCCCTAGGATACTCCCTATTTCACAAACTTTTCTCTTTTTTTTTTTTGCGACAGTTTCACTCTGTCACCCAGTCTGGCGTGCAGTGGTGCAATCTCGGCTCAGTGCAACCTCCTGTGTTCAAGTGATTGTCATGCCTCAGACTCCCTAAGTAGCTGGGTTACATGTACCACCATACCCAGCTAATTTTTGTATTTTTAGTAGAGACAGGATTTCACCATGTTGGCCAGGCTGATCTCAAACTCCAGGCCTCAAGTGATCTGCCCATCTTGGCCTCCCAGAGTGCTGGGATTACAGGCCTGAGCCACTATGCCTGGCAGAAACTGTTTTCTTAATGTTCCAGTGGGCAGCCAAGTCTCTTCCCCAGGCCTCTGAGCCCTTGATGACATGTCCTGCTCTTCTGTTTTCCTTGAGATCGCTCACAGGAGCTCCCTCCCTCTTTCTTCCATCGTGTATCTCTGAAGTCTCTTCCAATTTTGCTATTCCTCTTCTGTGCCACCACCATCCTGTTATCTTCCCCAACTGCTCCCAGGAAATGTCCCTGGGTTAAATGTCCCTGGGTTGCACTGAAACGGCCCCTTCAGGCAAACCAAAGGCAATGCTGTGTGGGCTACAATGAAATACCCAGCTGATCCCTCAGGTGGGGCTTGTGATTGAGGTGACTGAGGCAGCCTTTCTCAGCCTGGAGGAAGAAAGCCCTTCCCAGGGCTTGTGCCTTCCTGCCACCCAGCCCTACCCGCTCTTTCACCTTGGGCTGGTGAGGGGGACGCCTGGGGTCTTTAGAACCTCTCGGTTGTCCCTGATAGACAAGAGGCTGAGAGCCAGGAAGGGAGAGGACTGTGGATTTTAGAAGGCAAGCCCTACCTCCCCTTCCCAGGGTCAGGTGTCATGTTTCTGAGGCTGCAGCCCCCCTTTCCTCCAAGTTCTTTCCATCCCTGCCCCCATCATGCATTTGACAGCTGAGTGCCCACTGTGGGCCAGACATCGCACTGGGCTTGGAGGTGGGGAGCATCACTGCCTGCCACCGCTTTCTGCTTCTGCGGGCCTGCTCTGATGTGATGCGGCCCTTCCCCAGTCTATCTCTCAGTAAACATTGGCCTGGGGGAATGGGTGACGGCTCCAGTGACGGTCATAAGCTGAAGCCCCCAACAGACTTATCACTGCTGAATAAGGGCAGGTAGTGATAGCAGTAGGAGTTGCATCTTGGGGGAACCTAAGGACCCAGTTCTCCCATTAGCTTTGCCTGGAGGATAGGCTTGCCTTCCACTCTCTTTCCACCCTCTCCATCCGCTTCGTGAGTCCTCCTGCCCTCTCCCCTCATCCCTTCCCAAAAGCTGACCAGTCCCATAATTCCTTCCAGGAAAAAAAAATTACATTTTATTCCTGGCAGCCTCCTCTTCGAGTGGGTGGCTTTTGGAGTGGAGATGTTGCTGGATGCTGAGAAGATGTGGTCGCTCATCTGCTTTTTGGGGATGGCCACTGAGGTCTTGTGTTCAATCTCTGGATCACCACTGCTGTATGTAGTCGGTAGACTGAGAAGACAGAGAGATAGGAAACAATGCAAGTCAGCGGCTTCTGGTTTCAGAATATTGTGTGAAACCCCTTGAGGCCAGAGGAATCAAAGTGAAATGTAGCAGCCAGTCCTCATCCTAGAAGTGCTAGCCTCAAGTTCTTTCATCCTTTGCACCTCTGTCAGACACACCTTTCCAACGCTTGCACAATTACATATTCTTGTTAAGAGTTACCATCCAGGCTGGGCATGGTGGTGCACACCTATAATCCCAGCACTTTGGGAGGCTGAGACTGGTATATCACTTGAGACCAGTCTGGCCAACATGGCGAAACCTCATCTCTACTAAAAATACAAAAATTAGCCGGGCAGGGTGGTACATGCCTGTAATCCCAGCTACTCAGGAGGCTGAGGCAGGAGAATTGTTTGAACCCAGGAAGTGGAGGTTGCAGGTGGAGGTTGCAGCTGAGATTGTGACACTGCACTCCAGCCTGGGTTGCCATCCTGAGTTTGATGGCCTACAATGAGCTGGACTCCAAGCTAAGTGCTTTTAATGCTCTTTCCTTGATTAATATTTTTATTTATTTGTTATTTATTTATTCTTGCTCTTTTGCCTAGGCTGGAGTGCAGTGGTGTGATCCTGGCTCACTGCATCCCCCGCCTCCAGGGTTCAAGTGATTCTCTTGCATCAGCCTCCTGAGTAGCTGGGACTACAGGTGCGTGCCACCACACCCAGTGAATTTTTTTTTTATTTTTAGTAGTGACGGGGTTTCACCATGTTGGCCAGGATGGTCTCAATCTCTTGACCTCGTGATCCGCCTGCCTTGACCTCCTAAAGTGCTGGAATTATAGGCATGAGCCACTGCACCCAGCCACCCAACTGTTTTTTTAAATTTTTTGTTGTTGAGACAGAGTCTCACTCTGCTGCCCAGGCTGGTCTCAAACTCCTAGGCTCAAGTGATCCTCTCACCTTCATCTCCCAAAGTGCTCGGATTACATGCATGAGCCACCACACACCTGACTTTCTTGTTTTTTCTTTTTTTTTTTTGAGGTGGGATCTCACTATGTTGCACAGTCTGAACTTGAACTCCTGGGTGCAAGCAGTACTCCTGCCTTAGCTTCCCAAGAAGCCAGGACTACTGCACCCAGCTTCCTACCCAAACATTTTTAATGGGGCAAAGAATAGAGAAATAATAGAGGAATAGACCATCCAGAAATAATTTGAAATAATTCTAGTCTCTTCCCCTTACTCCTGGCTAAGGAGGTTTCTCTGGACTGCACATACACACACATTCTCAGTCACACACACATACATACATACATACATACATACATACATATTCTCATCCACCCAGAGTCTATCTTTCGGAGTCTGCGTCTCTCTCTCACCTTGAGTTGTGAATATTGAGTGTTTTTGGTGGGGCTAGATTGGCATGGGTTCGTGAGACCTGATGGTGAAACAAAGTACAGGTTACTCATCCAGCAATCTTCCAAGGATGGAACACTATAGGGCCGGATTCCTTATGTGTCTGGTGACCCAGGTGATGGTGGGGGTGATGGTGAGGACAAGCTCCTACCTGGGGCAAGGCACAGACTGAGCTCTTCCTGAAGATTCTCAACTAGGAAGCTGTGCTGTGCTTCCCTGTTCCAGACTTCACAGGGCTCAATATATCTGTTAATAAGCCTATAACTCATGTCTCACCCTCTGATCACCCACCTCCTCTGTCACTCTTACCCTGGAAGAGGGGCCGACAGCTTCTCAGTCACTCTCTGCAGAAGATGGAAGGAGCCATAGGTTGGCATTAACCCACCCAAAGGGAGTTGACCAGCAAGGCATTAAAGGCTGAGGGTACTTGGGAGAGTCAGAGAGGGTAGGGTGGTAGATATGGATTCTGGATTACAGGGGTGGGATGGAAGCAAAGGGCTCCTCTCCTCACCACCTCCCACTCCCAGGCTCCAGCCCATAGTCTGTGAGGATTTTCTGCCCCCTTTGGAATCTGTTGTGCATACAAAGAGATTGCCCTCCAGCTTAATGGGTCCCCACTGAAGTAGGTTGGTGACCTGGCCTTTGGGAATCATTCTGGAGACTGCATTTGGGGGTGGGCTGAGTACGAGGGGCTTGAGCATCTGGTTGTGTTGGCTGAGGTGGTGGCTGTGGTTGTGGTTGCTGTGGCCATGGCTGCGCCTGAGCCTGTGCCTGTGCTGGTGATGACAGCTGTGGTGGTGGCTGCGGTGGTGGCTGCGGTGGTGGCTGCACTGATAGCTGCGAATGTGGTGGCTTCCATGAGGTCCACAATTTCACCTCTGGTGGTCGTGTCACATTTAACTTCTTAGGTGGCTCGATTTTTTTCTCTGATTGTTTTTCTTCCTCCTGGTGTTTCTTCAGTTCCTGGCAAGAAGCCCACAGGCAAGTGGAGTCCTCCTCTCCCCACCCAATCACCCATCTGCCAGAGAAACTTTCTGGAACAAGGCAAGTGAATAGAGAGGTATAGATGGTGGTGATCTCTGTTCCCTAGAGCTGGAGGCTGAAATTGGGCCTGGCTGTCTCCCTCATCTACTGCAACACCCAATAACTATTTCTGGGCAACAACACCCATGGCACAGCCCCAGCCCAGGAAATAGCACTGTCTCTGAGCACCTGCTTCCTCCCTTGAGAGCTCAGCACTGAAAGCAGTGTTTAGTGCCAGAGGATAAAGAATAATTCCCTGAAAATGCCTGGTTTTTTGTTTTGTTTTTTAGAGACAGGTTCCCACTCTGTGACCCAGGCTGCAGTGCAGTGGCACGATTATGGCTCACTGTAATCTGGAACTACTGGGCTCAAGTGATTCTCCTGCCTCAGCTTTGCACATAGCAAGGACTACAGGTGCACACCACCATGCCTGTTTTTTTTTTTTTTTTTTTTTAAATAGAGACAGGGTCTCATGTTGCCCAGGCTGGAGTGCAGTAAGTAGTGCAATCTTGGCTCACTGCTGCCTCGACCTCCCAGGCCCAAGTTATCCTTCCACCTCACCCTCCTGAGTAGCTTGGACCATATGCATGCACCACCATGCATAGCTAATTTTTAAATTATTTGTAGTGACAGTGTCTCCCTATGTTGCCTAGGTTGGTTTCAAACTCCTAGCCTCAAGCAATCCTCCAACCTCAGCCTCCCAAAGTGTTTTTTTAATAACCCAAGGGTGCTTCTAAACTTTATAAGTGCTTTGGAATAGCATTGTCAAATAAAAATATAATGCATGACACATGTATAATTTTAAATTTTCTAATATCCACATAAAAGAAGAAATAGGGGCCAGGTGAGGTGGCTCATGCCTATAATCCCAGCACTTTGGAAGGCTGAGGCAGGCAGATCACAAGGTCAAGAGATGGAGACCATTCTGGCCAACATGGTGAAAACCCGTCTCTACTAAAAATACAAAAATTAGCCAGAGCAATCAGGCAAGAAAAAGAAATAAAGGGTATTCAGTTAGGAAAGGAGGAAGTCAAATTGTCTCTATTTGCAGACAACATGATTGTATATTTAGAGGACCCCATCGTCTCAGCCCAAAATCTCCTGAAACTGATAAGCAACTTCAGCAAAGTCTCAGGATACAAAATCAATGTGCAAAAATCACAAGCATTCCTATACACCAATAACAGACTTAAAGAGAGCCAAATCAAGAACGAACTGCCATTCACAATTGCTACAAAGAGAATAAAATACCTAGGAATACAACTAACAAAGAATGTAAAGGACCTCTTCAAGGAGAGCTACAAACCACTGCTCAACGAAATAAAAGAGGACACAAACAGATGGAGAAACATTCCATGCTCATGGTTAAGAAGAATCAATATCATGAAAATGGCCATACTGCCCAAAGTAATTTATAGATTCAACGCTATTCCCATCAAGCTACAAATGACCTTCTTCACAGAACTGGAAAAAACCACCTTAAACTTCACATGGAACCAAAAGAGAGCCCGCATAGCCAAGTCAATTCTAAGCAAAAAGAACGAAGCCAGAGGCATCACACTACCTGACTTCAAACTATACTACAAAGCTACAGTAATCAAAACAGCATGGTACTGGTACCAAAACAGAGATATAGACCAATGGAACAGAACAGAGGCCTTGGAGGCAACGCCACACATCTACAACCATCTGATCTTTGACAACCCTCACAAAAGCAATGGGGAAAGGATTCCCTGTTTAATAAATGGTGTTGGGAAAACTGGCTAGCCATGTGCATAAAGCAGAAACTGGACCCCTTCCAGACACCTTACACTAAAATTAACTCCAGTTGGATTTAAGACTTAAACATAAGACCTAACACCATAAAAACCCTAGAAGAAAACCTCGGCAAAAGCATTCAGGATATAGGCATAGGCAAGGACTTCATGACTAAAACACCGAAAGCATTGGCAACAAAAGCCAAAATAGACAAATGGGGCCTAATTAAACTCCAGAGCTTCTGCACAGCAAAAGAAACAATCATTAGAGTGACTCGACAACCATCAGAATGGGAAAAAATTTTTGCAATCTACCTATCTGACAAAGGGCTAATATCCAGAATCTACAAAGAACTAAAACAGATTTACAAGAAAAAAACAAGCCCATTCAAAAGTGGGTGAAGGATATGAACAGACGCTCTACAAAAGAAGACATTTATGCCGGGCGCGGTGACGCAAGCCTGTAATCCCAGCACTTTGGGAGGCCGAGGCGGGTGGATCACGAGGTCAAGAGATCGAGACCATCCTGGTCAACACGGTGAAACCCCGTCTCTACTAAAAATACAAAAAATTAGCTGGGCATGGTGGCGTGTGCCTGTAATCCCAGCTACTCAGGAGGCTGAGGCAGGAGAATTGCCTGAACCCAAGAGGCGGAGGTTGCGGTGAGCCGAGATCGCGCCATTGCACTCCAGCCTGGGTAACAAGAGCGAAACTCTGTCCCAAAAAAAAAAAAAAAAAAAAAGAAGACATTTATGAGGCCAACAAACATATGAAAAAATGCTCATCATCACTGGTCATTAGAGAAATGCAAATCAGCCAGGCGCAGTGGCTCACACCTGTAATCCTAGCACTTTGGGAGGCTGAGGTGGGCAGATCACCTGAGGTCAGAAGTTCGAGACCAGCCTGACCAATATGATGAAACGCTGTCTTAAAAAAAAAAAAAAGAAAAAATTGTAAAAAAAAAAAAAAAAAAACGCAAATCAAAACTACATTGAGATGCCATCTCATGCTAGTTAGAATGGCGATCATTAAAAAATCTGGAGACAACAGATGCTGGAGAGGATGTGGAGAAATAGGAATATTTTACACTGTTGGAGGGAGTGCAAATTAGTTCAACTATTGTGGAAGACAGTGTGGTGATTCCTCAAGGACCTAGAAATAGAAATTCCATTTGACCCGGCAATCCCATTACTGGATATATATCCAAAGGATTATACATCGTCCTTTTATAAGGACACATGCACATGAATGT
This sequence comes from Sapajus apella, assembly GCF_009761245.1. Lineage (NCBI taxonomy): Eukaryota > Metazoa > Chordata > Mammalia > Primates > Cebidae > Sapajus > Sapajus apella. The sequence continues at coordinate 1,063,616 of NW_022436952.1, read as the reverse complement.
TCATTGCAGCACTGTTTACAATAGCAAAGACTTGGAACAAACCCAAATGCCCATCAATGATAGACTGGACAGGGAAAATATGGCACATATACACCATGGAATACTATGCAGCCATAAAAAATGATGAGTTCGTGTCCTTTGTAGGGACATGGATGAACCTGGAAACCATCATTCTCAGCAAACTGACACAAGAACAGAAAAATCAAACACCACATGTTCTCACTCATAGGTGGGTGTTGAACAATGAGAACATATGGACACAGGGAGGGGAGCATCACACATGGGTCTGTCAGGGGGAACTAGGGGAGGGACAGCGGTGGATGGGGAGTTGGGGAGGGATAACATGGGGAGAAATGTAAGATATAGGTGATGGGGAGGAAGGCAGCAAACCACATTGCCATGTATGTACCTATGCAACAATCTTGCATGCTCTTCACGTGTACCCCAAAACCTAAAACACAATTATAGATATATATATATATATATATATGTACACACAAAAATTAGCTGGACGTGGTGGCATGTGCCTGTAGTCCCAGCTACTCTGGAGGCTGAGGCAGGAGAATCACTTGAACCCAGGAGGTTCAAGACTGGAGCAAGACACCATTTTTAAAAATAAATATATAAATAAATAAATAATTAAAGGCCAGGCACGGTGGTTTACACCTGTAATCCCAACACTTTGGGAGGTCAAGGTGGGAAGATTGCTTGAGTCCAGGAGTTCCAGACCAGCCTGGGCAACACAGTTAGACCCTGTCTCTATTACAATAATAAAATACATTAAAAAAAATTTTTTTTTGAGACAGAATCTCAATCTGTCGCCTAGGCCGGAGTGCGGTGGCACCATCTCGGCTCACTGCAACCTTCGCCTCCCTGGTTCAAGTGATTCTTCTGCCTCAGCCTCCCCAAGTAGCAGAAATTATAGGCATGCGCCACCATGCCTAGCTAGTTTTAGGGTTTCACCATGTTGGCCAGGCTCGAACTCCTGACCTCAAGTGATCCACCCGCCTCAGCCTCCCAAAGTGCTGGATTATAGGTGTGAGTGACCATGCCCGACCCAAATAAAATTTTTGAAAACTAAATTTATATAAAACTTAAAATTTAGTTCCTCAGTCACACTCCAAGGATCAATATACCACACAGGCTGGTGGTTACCCTGTTGGACAGAACACCTTTAAACCTCCCAGGCCTAGACCCCTTGCCCTCCGCCAGACTAGTATAACAGGGAAATTGAGTCAGGTGATAGTGTTCCCCCAACACAGATGGTCTGAGAGAACACAAAAAGACCTGCTTTCCTCCTACTCGACAACATTCACCAAATAGCAGCTTCCTAGGGTTCTGTCTCCATTCTCCATTCCCTTCCTGCTCCAGAAAGGACCCTGAAGAACCCAGCCTATCTCATGCACCTGTTCTTTCTGCTGTAGCTCCTGCTGCTGCTGGGCCATCAGCCACCTCCTTCGGTCCAAAGCCATCTGCCGGCGCCGGGCCTCCCAGTGGTAGGCACTACTCATGATCGTGGGATGGTGTGAGGCCCCAGGTTGGGGTGGGGACAGGCAGAGCCCACTGCTCCTACCACTTCTGTCTCTTCCCACTTGGACCCCTCTGCCTGTAACTGGAACCACCTCACAATGTGGTGACTACCAGGGCAACTGAGCAGGCCCCGCCTGCTTTGTTGAGGAAGGGAGGCATTTTTCCCAAGGCTCCTAGGGAACATCTGCAAAGTATCTTTCTAGAAGGGCTTCTAGTATCTAGAAGCCCTTCCCACCTTAGCTTTGAGTCTCAGTGGGCCCCATGGACAATTCAGCAGTAGTCTTTTCTCTCTGGCTTCTTTCCTCCACTCTTCCTCAGAGGCTTCCAGCATCATCATCTGGCCTTTCCTCTGCTGATCCCTCCCCGCTTAGGTCTCTGGAATTACCTTTTTCTTCTTAATGTCTCCACTCCCATCTCCCCTCTAAATGTGCTGAGTCAGAATGAAAGAAAATACAAAATCCTACTAAGCCTCACTAGTTCTCAGCCCCCAGAACAGGTCTAACAAAGGGGCTTATTAGAAAACACCCTAGCTCTGGAGATTTCTAACGCTGGACTCAAGCCTAGCATCTACCTCTTCCTATAATCCTGGAGACCCTACCTAACCTGTCTGGGCATCAGTTTCCTTGCCTGTAGAATAAGTGATAACTTGTTCCCTTCTTTCACACGGCTGGTATAAGGATCAAATAGAATAATGGATGGGAAATAAAAGATGAAGTATAAAATTGTTAGCTACAGGTTGGAATTATCATTCTACCTGACCCTTCCAGGGACTGTGTCCCCAGCAGGTGGAGTCAGCAGGTGAGAGGATTATTCTCTGAAGCCTAGGAAGGCTTTTGGGAATAGGGACCGTGCATTTAAGATCACCCCAAGTGGCCGGGTGAGGTGGTTCACACCTGTAATCCCAGCACTTTGGGAGGCCGAGGCGGGTGGATCATGAGGTCAGGAGATCAAGACCATCCTAACACGGTGAAACCCTGTCTCTACTAGAAATAGAAAAAAATTGGTTGGGCAAGGTGGCACGTGCCTGTAGTCCCAGCTACTCGGGAGGCAGAGGCAGGAGAATCGCTTGAGCCCAGGAGGTAGAGGTTGCAGTGAGCTGAGACTGCACCACTGCACTCCAGCCTGGGCAACAAAGGGAGACTCCAGCCTGGGCAACAACAACAACAACAACAACAACAAAAAAAAAAGATCACCCCAAGTAGGCCATTGTCCTGTCTCCTAAATATACACACACTTTTACCCAGAGATATAAGTCTTTCTGAAAGCAGTGAGCCCGAGTCCAGCTTCAGGGCTTGGGGCAGGGGAAGGGTGTAGGTGAAAAGGATGCTTCAAATCCAGCCTCTAGTGTGGTGGGGATTTGGGTGGGGAGCAACCCTTGAATCAGAACAGGTCTAATGATTTGATTCTGCTGAGACATTTGAAAATAAAACAGCAGGTTCCAGGAGAGCCTGTCAATTCTAGCAGCCAGTGTAGTGGAGTCAGCTTGGGCTTTGGAGTCAAACAGACTCAGGTTCAATACTGGCTGTGTCATTTGTTTCATCCTGCCAAACCTGCGGCCAGAGTTGCCCCAAAAGCGGCAGCAGGGGAGTTCACACAAAGGAGTGCCCCAAACCATCCTGAGATGGGATTCCAAAGAAAGTACTAAACACTGAAGCAATCGGTACAAAGCATTTATTAGGGGAACTTTCCTATAGACAGTGTGCTGCAGCAGCCGTCCAGATGGATAGCGAAAGAAAAGTGATGTCCTACCTAGGTGTGCCAGCAGAGAAGGGGTCAGGGTATGAAGTGTATATAAAGGCTTAAAGAATTTGGCTAAGGATGTTTTTTTCCTTTTTGAGATGGAGTCTTGCTTTGTCACCAGGCTGGAGTGCAGCTGACCTTGTGACCCACCTGCCTCGGCCTCCCAAGGTGCTGGTATTACAGACGTGAGCTACCGAGCCTGGTGTTTTTTTCTCTCTTAAACCTGTGTATCTTTGTCAGTGCCTGTTCCAGGCCCTGATTTGGATTCAAGCCTTTTGGGGAAAACTTGCAGTGGGCTGGGTCACAAAGCAGGCAAAGCATTCTGCTTTTTGGTCAGGACACAGAAAGAAAGCAGGCGGAACTGAAGGACCCTGCACGCCTATCAGCTTGGACAGGTCAGTGCGTCACTCAGTGTCTCCAAGCCCTCTCTCCTTGTTCAGGTTGTCAGAAGACCCCAGACAATGCTTGGAAAGTGCCTGCCCTCACAGTGGGGCCCCCAGCTATGACCAGGTGGTAGGGACGTCCCAGCCCTGCTGCTGGGGGCACTAAGGTTTGCTGGCTCTCTTGCTCTTGTAAAAAGGAGTGCCGTTCTTTCTCCCAGCACAGAGATGTCATCTACAAGAGTAGGTACAGGAGGATTTCAAAATATGTCTTCGAAGCTTGTCACTAGACGTTTATCTTCACAGCATATTTATCTTATTATAAATGAATTCTTTTTTTTTTTTTTTTTTTGAGACGGAGTTTCGCTCTTGTTACCCAGGCTGGAGTGCAATGGCGCGATCTCGGCTCACCGCAACCTCCGCCTCCTGGGTTCAGGCAATTTTCCTGCCTCAGCCTCCTGAGTCGCTGGGATTACAGGCACGTGCCACCATGCCCAGCTAATGTTTTGTATTTTTAATAGAGACGGGGTTTCACCATGCTGACCAGGATGGTCTCGATCTCTTGACCTCGTGATCCACCCGCCTCGGCCTCCCAAAGTGCTGGGATTACAGGCTTGAGCCACCGCGCCCGGCATAAATGAATTCTAAAAATGTTTAGGTAGCAAACAATAAGAGAAAACAAGGCTAAGTCCTTTTTTTTTTTGTAGAGACAGGTTCTCACCATGTTGCTCAAGGTGGTCCAAACTCCTGGGCTCAAACAACTGATCCTCCCACGTTGGCCTCCCGAAATGCTGGAATTACAGGCAAGAGCCATCACACCTGGCCTCATCTCCCTGTCTGAGTCCCTCCTACCTCCCATGTGCACACTGCTTCTCCCAGCTCCATCTCTAGGAGTCTGCTCCACATTCCACCCTCCCTTAAAATCTAGATTTTAACTTGTCTTGGCCCTCAGTGCCCCATGCTGTCACTAATTTTAACTATTTGCACATTTGTTTTTTTTTTTTCCTTGAGACAGAGTCTCACTCTGTCGCCATCCTAGAGCGCAATGGCGCAATCTCAGCTCACTGCAACCTCTGCCTCGTGGGTTTAAGCAATTATCTTACCTCAGCCTTTGGAGTAGCTGGGACTACAGGCCCACACCACCACGCCTGACTAATTTTTGTATTTTTAGTAGAGACAGGGTTTCACCATTTTGGCCAGGATGGTCTCATGATCCGCCTGCCTCAGCCTCCCAAAGTGCTGCGATTACAGGCGTGAGCCACCGTGCCCAGCTGCACATTTGCATTTTAAAGTAAAGCCTGGGCCGTGCGCATTGGTTCATGCCTGTAATCCCAGCACTTTGGGAAACCGAGGTGGGTGGATTGCCTGAGTTTAGGAGTTCAAAACCAGCCTTGGCAATAAGGCGAAATCTGCCTCTACTAAAAATGCAAAAAATTAGCTGGGCATGGTGGTGAGCCCCTGTAATCAGCTACTCAGGAGGCTGAAGCAGGAGAAACTGTTGAACCCAGCAGGAGAAAGTTGCAGGGAGCTGAGATCACACCACTGCACTTCAACCTAGGTGACAGAGCGACACTCTGTCTTATAAATAAATAAAGCCTGTAGGCTGATGTGTTGGCTGGTAATCCCAGTATTTTTGGGGGCAAAGATGGGAAGATCTTTTGAGCTCAGGAGTTCCAGACTAGCCTGGGCAACATAGCCACGACACATCAGTTGGCGCCCCCACCCTGCCATTTCCCAACCCCATATCTCAAAAAACAATAAAATAAAATAAAGCAAGTTTGTTGTTATTCAAGACCCAGAATCTTCTGTTTTGGAAGAAGCAAAGTGTGATTAGAAACACAAGCAGGTAAGTCTTGTGAAATAGCAGCTGCAAGGCCGGGTGCGATAGCTCACACCTGTAATCTCAGCACTTTGGGAGGCCAAGGCAGGCAGATCACTTGAAGTCAGGAGTTTGGGACCAGCCTGGCCAACACAATGAACTGTTTCTACTAATAATAGAAAAATGAGCCTCAGCCTGCCTCAGTAGCTAGAACCACAGGTACACACCACCATGCCTGGCTAATTTTAAATTTATTATTATTATTACTACTATTATGTTTGTGTGGTATCCCTATATTGTTCAGGCTGGTCTTGAATTGCTGGGCTCGAGTGATCTTCCCACCTTGCCCTCCCAAAGTGTTGGGATTACAGGCATGAGCCACCATCCCCAGCCTCCTCTATACGTCTTTTTGGTCCACTTTTTTTTTACAATTTTTTTAAAACTTATTTGTAGAGACGAGGTCATGCTATATTGCCTAAGCTGGTCTCAAACTCTTGGACTCAAGCAAATCCGCCCACCTTGGCCTCCAAAAGTGCTCTGGAATTACAGGCGTGAACCACCGTGCCCAGCCCTTGTATACTTTTATCGTTCCATCTTTTTCACTTTGAAATCTTTGACCCACTTGGCATTTATCTTGATGTATGGTGAATGAGCCATGACTGTAACACTGCACTCCAGCCTGGACAACAGAGGGAAACCTTATCTCAAAAGATACATGCATGCATACATAGGCCAGGCACAGTGGCTCACACCTAGAATCCCAGCACTTTGGGAGGCTGAGATGGGTGGCTGCCATATTGTACTTAACGGGACAATAAAATGGAGATGACAATGATGGGGTGGAGGTTGGGGTAAAGTGAAAGGAGGGAAACCCTTGCTGAGATGGGGAAAAAAAAGTAAGGGGGCACCAAAAGACTCAGCAATCCAGATAAATGTCTTGATTATCCGATAACTGAGGTAAGATATATTGCATTGAACTATTATTTACTTTGATTACTGAAGGGTTCAGGAGAAACACCTTCTGAAATTCAGCCCTGGAGGTCTGGCCTCACCCTAATCCTGGCTGTGGCTAATAGTAATGCCCACCTCCTAAAGCTGTTGAGTGAATTAGAGCCCTGAGCCCGAGGCTGGCATTGGGACGGGCACAGTTTATATTTTTTGACCTGGTTGTTTGTTCAACAGGCATCCTGCAGGGGGCGCATGACTAGCTGAGTGTCACTATCGGATCTTTGATACCTTCTTGCTTTTCTGAAATCAAATAAGAGACATAAACTCCCAAGTCCACTGTCGTGTGAGGAAGGAGGACGGGAAAGGTAAATGCAGAAGCTGCAGGCGGCAGTCTGTGTCTCAGAGAGACTTACCCAACTTTGCTGGGGGCCTTGACGCCCATCTTCCCCCAGAGCACCCGGCAGACACCCCAGCCCTCTGGTGTCCTCCCACCCCGAGCCCGATCTTCCCCCTTGACGCCTGCCCCGGGCCAATAGCCTCCTAACTGCGTCCTCTCTGAGTGTGTCGTGCTTATCACGGCCTATCCGTGGTTTCTTCTCTCCACAAAGGTTTACTGAGCGTCTTCAAATCTCCAGGCACCAGACTAGTGCGGGGAAACGGGGATAAGTGTTGATGAGGGTCTCAGCCCTCCGTGATGGGATTTCAGAGGGGAGGGAAAGGACTGCCCAGAAGGGTGGTGAGTGGAGTAGTTGATAGAAATAACGGGGTGCGATGAAATACGTAGGAGGGCTGCCAGTCACCCTATGGGGCGGGTGCGGAGGGCCGTTAACTAAGGGAGGCTTCCCGGACGGCTGACACCCAAGCGGAGTCCCGATAACCTGCGTCAGGAATAGCCAGGCGAGGAGGAGGAGGTGAGAGGAATCCGCGTCCCAAGCAGAGAGGAAGCTTTCCCTACACGGCACAGGACACGGTCCGTGCATAGATGCCACCGGAGGCGCAGGCGCTTGGGGAGAACCCCTGCCGGGCCCCTCGCCGTCCACGCGCAGCCTCCCTACAACCGGTATCTGATGGTCAGCCTCCAGCCTGGCAGAGGGGAATGAGCCCCTCGTCCAGCAGGTATGAGGCTGGTGACGAACGAAAGACCCGGCGCAGCCTGGTCTCCTCTTGTGATGAGGCCTTGCGACCTCGTCTTTCTCCAGGAAAACGTGGACCGCTCTCCGCCGACAGGTCTCTTCCACAGACCCATCTTGCCTTCGCCCCCAGTCTCTTTCGGTTCTGTCTTTTGGCTGGATTGACACAAACAAGGAAGTCGCCCCCAACGGAGCCCCGGCCCTTGACAGCGGAGGCGGCCAGGGGACGGAGTCAAACGAGGTGATCACGCCTCCCGGGGGGAAAGGGCGGGGCATGCAAATTTGAAATGAAAGCCCGGAAACGCGGGAATAGCAAGGGTAAAAGATTTCTCCTTTAAAACGTGGAGAATAAAAAAATCAGCCCGAGTGTGTAATGGCGTGAACAGCGGTGTGGACGAGACAAAGAGAATGAGGCAAGGAGCGAGGCTGGGGCTCTCACCGCGACTTGAATGT
>NW_022436952.1:1018548-1050616 GCF_009761245.1 Sapajus apella | reverse complement strand
AAGAACAGATACTACACTTGATCTTAGCCAAAAGGCCGAGAAGCGATAACCACCGTCGCCACGCAGGCCACGGTACACATTCGTCCACTCACCCTGAGCTCACGGTAAGAAAAATCATCTTCAAGTAAAGAAGCCCTCTCTTCCCTACCTTCACACGGTACTCCGTGTTACAATTTGCAACATTGTATAAGTAGTACTGTTACAAGTTTGGGGGGATATTTACTTACTCTTTTTGCTCCCATAGCTCCCGGGCGAAACAGCCATTTTAAATTTGCATGCCCCGCCCCACAGGCGCCGAGCTCCTTTCTCCCTGCCAGCCCGCCTGCCGCGGAACCGGAAAGCGCTTGTTAATCCCCGGGATCGCGGGAAAGCTCCTTCCGCTTCTAGGCCCTTCAATAGGAAAAGCCCAAAACGAAAACCGCCAAGAAGAGTACTAGGAGGCGTTTCTTTCCAACAGCTCTCCCTTTCTCTCTTCTTTCTCCCCTCCCTTCCCCTCCCCTCCTCCTCCTGTTTCTCTCTCTCTCTCTCTCTCTCTCTCCTTCCCTCCCTCCTCTTTTTCAGTCCTGACCTAGCTGGCTTCCAACGTTTCTTTACACGTGTTTTTTTTCACACATACGTTGAAAGAATAGTTGAGTGAGCACCCGTGTTGCCACCCCCCCCCCCGCCCCGACGTCACCTTGCTGGACTTGCTTCGTTATATGTGTTACAGACATGTGATGACATCTTTTGTGTCGCTGAGCGCAGGGAGACAGGTACTTACGTCTCCGTCCCTCTCGCCATTTCTCGACCGTCTGGCCCGGCGAGTTTTCGAGGAGGCGAGGGCGCAGCCCCGGAGAGGAAGCGCTCCCTCCCACAGGTTCGAGGCCCGGGCGGAGCCTTGGGAAACTGGCCCCTCCGCTTCGTGTGTGGCGCTGCGAAGCCGCTTCTGCCCGGGAAGGAGGCGAGGGGCCTGGAACGCAGAGGGAACCGCCGGTTCCGAAGCCCCGGGGTGCGCCCGGAGGACCGAGTGTCTGGGGCGGCGCGGGGCGGGGGGCTGGGCGGGAGGGGCCGGGGGCCGGGAGGTGACCCCGGAGGGCGTCGGATCTGGCGGGGCCTCGTGGGCTCCCCTCCCTCGGAGGGGGCGCGCTGACGGTGGGCGGTGGCGCCGTGAGCGCGACCACCACTTCCCTGGGAACGCGAGAGTTCGGACCAGCTACTGGGGCCTGGGCGGAGAAGCGGGAAGGCAGCGAGGGCCTGGGCCCGGGTGGGGCAGTGCGGGGGCTGAGAGGTGGCCAGATTCTGGCTGTACTTTGAAAGCGGAGCTGACGGCCTTTGTGGAGAGCTGGGATGGGGGTGAGAGAAAGGAGTGGAGGGTGACTCCAAGGGTGTGGGCCAGAGCGACTGCCGCATTCAGAGTTGGGCGAGGACTAGGTTTGTTGGTTTGGGGTTGGCGGGTTGGGGGGTTGGAGGTAGGGAGTTGGGGAGGGCGCGGGATGTCCTGATCGGTTTTGGAGAGGACGAGCTAGAGAGGCGGCAAGCCGGACGGCCAAGCGGAGGTGTCAGCCAGGCCGCTGGATGTGCCATTCTGGACTCCAGGCTGGGACTCTTTGGAGACCGTGAGTCTGGAGGAGCGCCTTCGAAGGAGAAAGAGTGTTAGTCCGCAGGCAGAAGGCCCAGGAATAAGCCCCGGGGCACTCCAAAGTCAAGGAGGCGATCCTTCTGCCTCAGTCTCCCTAGTAGCTGAGACTACAGGCGCGCATCACCATGACTGGTTAATTTTTTTTTTTTTTTGACACGAAGTTTTGCTCTCTCATCTTGGCTAGAGTCCAGTGGCGCGATCTTGGCTCACTGCAACCTGCGCCTCTCGGGTTCAAGCAGTTCTGCCTCAACCTCCTGAGTAGCTGGGACTACAGGCATGTGCTACCACGTTCGGCTAATTTTTGTGTTTTTAGTAGAGACGGGGTTCACCATGTTGGCCAGGCTAGTCTTGAACTCCTGACCTCAAGTGATCCGCCCGCCTCAGTCTTCCAAACTGCTGAGATTGCAGGCGTGAGCCACTGAGCCAGGCCCATATGCTACTTCTTTTTTCCTTCCTTCCTTCCTTCCTTCCTTCCTTCCTTCCTTCCTTCCTTCCTTTCTTCTTCCTTCCTCTTTTGAAAAGATGGAGTCTTCCTCTGTCGCGATTTTGGCTCACTGCAACCTCCACCTCCTGGGTTCAAGCAATTCTCCTATCTCAGCCTCCTGAGTAGCTGTGACTGTAGGCGCCTGCCACCACACTTGGCTAATATATGTATTTTTAGGAGAGACAGGGGTTTCACCATATTGGCCAAGGTGGTCTTGAACTCTTGACCTCAGGTGATCCATCCACCTCGGCCTCCCAAAGTGTTGGGATTACAGGCAGGATCCACTGTGCCCAGCATGCCTCTTTTTTAAAAAAGGTATTTGGTAGAGATGGAACATCTTGCTACAGTCTTGCTGCTCACAGTGTGGTCCCCAGACCAGCACCATTGACATCATCTGGGAGTGGGTTAGAAGTGTAGAATCACTGGCTCCAGACCAATTGCATCAGAATCTGCATGTCAACAAGGTTCCCCAGAATGCACATGCAGATTAGAGTTTGAGAAGCATTCTGCTCTGGGACTTGATGACAGAAGGAGGGGGAATAAGGGAGAGAGAAGCGGCAAATATTTTTTGAGATCTCAACTCTCACTACCAGTGTCTGAAACTTGGGGACCACATGGATTCGGATAACAAGTGATGTAACTCCAGACGTCTACGCTGGTGGCTGAGTGGCTTTTAGAACACTTTCTGGGGTTATACAATACAGAATCAGCAAGTTGAGGCAGAAAGGCCTGAAGGGAGATGGCCAATGTGTGTGAGCAAGGCTGATTCTAAGGAGTTGAGAGCGGGGGTGGTGGCATGCACCTGTAGTCCCGGCACCTCAGAAGGCTGAGGTGAAGGGTCGCTTGAGCCCGGGAGGTTGAGCTTGCAGTGAGCCATGGTCAAGCCACTGCACTCCACCATGGGCCACAGAGGAAGACCCTGTCTAAAAAAAAAAAAAAAATCTTGAGGCCTTCTGTTTCTGTGATCAGGGGTGAGGTATACAGGTGGTCCCCGTAGACTGGGAGAGATGATGCAGGGTTAATATTTTGTGTAAGAGAAGAGAGTTCATATTTCAGAATCCCTGGTACGCCAGTGTGTAACGAGCAGGCAGGCCGAGAGAAGTGACAACATGTGTATGTTTTTATAAAGACTTAGAGGCAAATGGTTAGAGCAGCATTATTCGAATAGCTCTGAACTGAAAACTACTCAAACGTCCATCAGTGGGTGAACGGATAAACAGAATGTGACATTCAGGAATGAAAACAGAATGGCACATGCCACAACGGATGAACCTCAGGAAACATTATGCACAGAGAAAGACATCCGTCAGATGCAAAAGACCACAGACTGTGTGATTCCCTTTATGTGAAATGCCAGGAAAGGGAACTCTGTAGACATACAGATCAGTGGTTGACGGAAAGTGAGGGTGGGAGTGGGCAATGACTGTGTAGCGAGGCAAAACTTTACCTCTGTCCTCTTAGGGTCCCCGCTGGGCCCGAGAATCAAACTGACGTCAGATAGATTAGCAGGAGGAAAGCATAGGCACTCAATGTAAGGTGTTTTTGTTTTTTGAGATGGAGTTTCACTCTTGTTGCCCAGGCTGGAGTGTAATGGCACGGTCTCAGCTCACTGCACCCTCTGCCTCCCGGGTTCAGGCGATTCTCCTGCCTCAGCCTCCTGAGTAGCTGGAATTACAGGCATGCGCCACCACCTCTGGCTACTTTTTTGTATTTTTAGTAGAGATGGGGTTTCTCCATGTCGGTCAGGCTGGTCTCAAACTCCTGACCTAAGGTGATCTGCCTGCCTCAGCCTCCCAAAGTGCTGGGATTATAGGCGTGACCCACCGTGCCTGGCCACCCAATGTAAGTTTTGTATGACACAGGAGCGCTCATAAGGAAATGAAAACCCAAGGCCATGGTCATATATGTGTATTTGTTCTGGTAATTTTCTGCCTCTCCTTCCACTTGCCGTTCTTTTCTCCTGCTCTTTTGTACTGCATAGAGCTGCATAAAGGATAGTGAGTCAAACGACAGCCTTTTTTGCTGCAGTTGGTCACGGGGCTGCCTCTGCTACTCATCCTGTGCCTCATGGACAACAGGTTATGCTCACGTCCAAGCTACAGAGAAGTGGAGCCAGTGCCAGGGAGAGGTAGTAGGGACCTATGGGAGGGGGGCCTTATTGAGAACAGAGTCCTTGGCATCATTAGGGGCAGAGGGTAGAAGCAAGCACATATGACAATCCTGTGTCTGCCCTGTTTCTGGAGACGCAGATGCAGAAAGCAGGTCAGAGGGACCTTGACTCGACAGGAAGTTGGGGGGTTGAGAGTAGCCATAGCATATAATCAAGCCCGTTACTGATTTCTTGGTATCCGATGTCATTGTTTTTTTTTTTTTTTTTTTTTTTCTTTTCTTTTTTTTAAACTCTGCGTTAGGCTTTGTTTTAACTGCAAGACCGATGTCATTGTTACACGCTCTAGAAACCTCTGTCAAAATAGTGGTCTTACCTAATGGTGCTAAACAACAACCGAGACCGTTTATTGAGTTCGTGAAATCGTGGAGTGGCTGCCATTCTAGGAGCAGTGAGTTGACGTCTCCTCTAACATTGTTTTGAGACAAGAAAACTTTTTTATACTTTAACAGCCAGGGGTCAGCATTTCTCAAATCATATATTTGCATGTAGCACAGAAGATGCTCTTTTAATAAAAATCCAGAAAGTTTTTGTGCACTATGTAATAGAGAACAATGTCAGATCAAAGCAACAACGACACTTAACATTTGCCCAAAGCTTGGTAAATGTTGATGGTCACTGTGTACCTTCAGATAGCCTTGTACTCTAACAGAGAGACTGATTTCAAAACCAGGTGAAGAGAACATGCCTCTGCCTGCCTGTACCTATGACTGTCAACGTCAATCAGGAAAGTGTGGGTTTGTTCCAGTTATTTTCCGGCCCCCTTTTACTTGCCATTCTTCTGCCTCCTGCTCTTTTGTACTGCACAGAGCTACAGAAAGTGAGTGAGTCTAATGACAGCCCCTCTTTTGCAGTTGGTCACACGGTACTCATCCTGTGTCTCCCGTCCTCTCCCCCTCCAAATCCCCTCTGATCCTCAGCTATCACCTCTGCTGGTACTGGTGGTTTCCCTGGTACTGCGAACGAAACTCTCATTCCCGAGGGGCCTATACCCCTCGAGGCCACATCCTTCTCAAGTCAGGCTTCCTGCACTTGTCCATTCATTTCACAGGTGGACCTGGGAGTAACACCTGTCACCCAAAGAGATCTCCAGAGTCCACGCATATTCCACCTGCCCTCCCTGCGTACGAGCACCACTCCCTCCTGAGGATGGATCAGAGTCATTAATCCCTGCCAAGATGGCAACTGCTCACGCCTGCTGGTCCAACCTGTCCAGTTATGGCCGTAGCTCGAAGGCTTGACGTTCAATGGGACCCACTTGTGCTTCCACCCTTTGGTTCCTTTATTTTTATTTATTTGAGATGGGGTCTGGTTCTGTCACCAAGGCTGGAGTGCAGTGCACAGCTTACTGCAGCATCCACCTCCCAGGCTCAGTTGATCCTCCTGCCTCAGCCTCTGAAGTAGCTGGTGTACAGATATTTGTCACCATGAACAGGGTTTCACTACATTGCCTAGTCTCTTTCTTTTGTGCTTTGTTTTCAGACAGGGCTCTGGCTCTGCCACCTAGGCTGGAGTGTAATGGTGTGATCTCACCTCACTGTGGCCTCCTGGGCTCAAGCCATCCTCCCACCTGGGCCTCCCAAAGTGCTGGGATTACAAGCATGGGCCGCTGTGTCTGGCCTGAAGCAGCCTTTAGAGAAAGAAGCTGGGGGAGTTTTGCTGAGGACAGACAAGATTCCTGGAGTTTGGAAGGGGTGACAGATTGGGTCAGCAAAAGGGACAATTCCAATTATTATGTTGGGATGCAATTTATAGACACAGAGATGAGACGCAAAAGAGTCTGGAGAGATTGTCATCATGGTTGCTAGGCAGCTGCTGGTGGCTGATCCTTAAAACGACATACACACGTAGAACAGAGCCTAAAGATGCATCAGTAGCATGAAGTGCTGCTTCATGCCCCATATGTGACTAGCAGCCCTCCTATGTATTTTATCGCATCCCGTTATTTCTATCAGCCAGTCCACTTACTACCCTCCTGGGCAATCCTTTGTCTCCCCCTCTGAAATCCCATCACCGAGGGCTGGGACCCTCATCAACACTTATCCCCTTCCCCCCCGCCGCGCTAGTCTGGTGCCTGGCGAGTTGAAGGCACTCAGTAAACCTTTGTGGAGCGAATAAATGACGGAGAGGCCGTGATGAGCACAACACTCAATCAGAGAGGACGCAAGTTAGGAGGCCATTGGCCTGGGGCAGGGTGGTGAAGGGGGAAGATCAGGCTTGGGTTGGGAGGACACCAAAGGGCAGGGCTGTGTGCCAGGTGCTCTGGGGGAAGATAGGCGGTCAAGGCCATCATTGCACATATGCACACAATGCTTGAACTCAAGTTCTGCTCCTCTGTGTTCCTCGATAAATAAACTACCTGTACCCAGGTTTTTCCTGGGTAAGAAAGGAAGTTTGTAGCCGGCACGTTGGTGCCTGCCTTAAAATGCCAACTACTCCAGGGGCTGAAGTTTGGAAAGGGGTCCAGGCTAACGCTTGTAATCCCAGCACTTTAGGAGACCCAGGTGGGTGGATCTCCTGAGGTCAAGAGACATGGTGAAACCCCGTCTTTACAAGGAACACAAAAATTGGCCGGGTATGGCTGTTATCCCAGCTACTGGGGAGGTTGAGACAGGAGAATGGCTTGAAGTGAAGCAGAGGCTGCAGTGAGCCTAGACCGCACTTTTGCACTGCATCCTAGGCAACAAAAAGCAAAAAAAAAAAAAAAAAAAAAAAAAAAATTCCGAGTCCAAGTGGAGCAACAGCCCTAGCACCTCATCTTTTGGGTCGAACCATCGCTTTGTGAAGCGTGATACCGAGAGAGCAACCGTCATCTTTTTCTGATCTTGTAAACATATTGTATCCCCTCGAGGGGGGTGCACCGTTCCTGGAAGTACTGCAATACCAGGTCGATGCGTGGAGTGGACGGAGCAAGCTCCTATTCCATCTCCCTGCTCCAAAAATCCATTTAATATATTGTCCTCGGATAGAGGACGTATCAGATATTAAACTGATAAGAACAGATACTACACTTGATCTTAGCCAAAAGGCCGAGAAGCGATGCCGCCGTCTCCGTCCCCGCCGTCACCGTCCCACCCTCATCCACATTCAAGTCGCGGTGAGAGCCCCAGCCTCGCTCCTTGCCTCATTCTCTTTGTCTCGTCCACACCGCTGTTCACGCCATTACACACTCGGGCTGATTTTTTTATTCTCCACGTTTTAAAGGAGAAATCTTTTACCCTTGCTATTCCCGCGTTTCCGGGCTTTCATTTCAAATTTGCATGCCCCGCCCTTTCCCCCCGGGAGGCGTGATCACCTCGTTTGACTCCGTCCCCTGGCCGCCTCCGCTGTCAAGGGCCGGGGCTCCGTTGGGGGCGACTTCCTTGTTTGTGTCAATCCAGCCAAAAGACAGAACCGAAAGAGACTGGGGGCGAAGGCAAGATGGGTCTGTGGAAGAGACCTGTCGGCGGAGAGCGGTCCACGTTTTCCTGGAGAAAGACGAGGTCGCAAGGCCTCATCACAAGAGGAGACCAGGCTGCGCCGGGTCTTTCGTTCGTCACCAGCCTCATACCTGCTGGACGAGGGGCTCATTCCCCTCTGCCAGGCTGGAGGCTGACCATCAGATACCGGTTGTAGGGAGGCTGCGCGTGGACGGCGAGGGGCCCGGCAGGGGTTCTCCCCAAGCGCCTGCGCCTCCGGTGGCATCTATGCACGGACCGTGTCCTGTGCCGTGTAGGGAAAGCTTCCTCTCTGCTTGGGACGCGGATTCCTCTCACCTCCTCCTCCTCGCCTGGCTATTCCTGACGCAGGTTATCGGGACTCCGCTTGGGTGTCAGCCGTCCGGGAAGCCTCCCTTAGTTAACGGCCCTCCGCACCCGCCCCATAGGGTGACTGGCAGCCCTCCTACGTATTTCATCGCACCCCGTTATTTCTATCAACTACTCCACTCACCACCCTTCTGGGCAGTCCTTTCCCTCCCCTCTGAAATCCCATCACGGAGGGCTGAGACCCTCATCAACACTTATCCCCGTTTCCCCGCACTAGTCTGGTGCCTGGAGATTTGAAGACGCTCAGTAAACCTTTGTGGAGAGAAGAAACCACGGATAGGCCGTGATAAGCACGACACACTCAGAGAGGACGCAGTTAGGAGGCTATTGGCCCGGGGCAGGCGTCAAGGGGGAAGATCGGGCTCGGGGTGGGAGGACACCAGAGGGCTGGGGTGTCTGCCGGGTGCTCTGGGGGAAGATGGGCGTCAAGGCCCCCAGCAAAGTTGGGTAAGTCTCTCTGAGACACAGACTGCCGCCTGCAGCTTCTGCATTTACCTTTCCCGTCCTCCTTCCTCACACGACAGTGGACTTGGGAGTTTATGTCTCTTATTTGATTTCAGAAAAGCAAGAAGGTATCAAAGATCCGATAGTGACACTCAGCTAGTCATGCGCCCCCTGCAGGATGCCTGTTGAACAAACAACCAGGTCAAAAAATATAAACTGTGCCCGTCCCAATGCCAGCCTCGGGCTCAGGGCTCTAATTCACTCAACAGCTTTAGGAGGTGGGCATTACTATTAGCCACAGCCAGGATTAGGGTGAGGCCAGACCTCCAGGGCTGAATTTCAGAAGGTGTTTCTCCTGAACCCTTCAGTAATCAAAGTAAATAATAGTTCAATGCAATATATCTTACCTCAGTTATCGGATAATCAAGACATTTATCTGGATTGCTGAGTCTTTTGGTGCCCCCTTACTTTTTTTTCCCCATCTCAGCAAGGGTTTCCCTCCTTTCACTTTACCCCAACCTCCACCCCATCATTGTCATCTCCATTTTATTGTCCCGTTAAGTACAATATGGCAGCCACCCATCTCAGCCTCCCAAAGTGCTGGGATTCTAGGTGTGAGCCACTGTGCCTGGCCTATGTATGCATGCATGTATCTTTTGAGATAAGGTTTCCCTCTGTTGTCCAGGCTGGAGTGCAGTGTTACAGTCATGGCTCATTCACCATACATCAAGATAAATGCCAAGTGGGTCAAAGATTTCAAAGTGAAAAAGATGGAACGATAAAAGTATACAAGGGCCGGGCACGGTGGTTCACGCCTGTAATTCCAGAGCACTTTTGGAGGCCAAGGTGGGCGGATTTGCTTGAGTCCAAGAGTTTGAGACCAGCTTAGGCAATATAGCATGACCTCGTCTCTACAAATAAGTTTTAAAAAAATTGTAAAAAAAAAGTGGACCAAAAAGACGTATAGAGGAGGCTGGGGATGGTGGCTCATGCCTGTAATCCCAACACTTTGGGAGGGCAAGGTGGGAAGATCACTCGAGCCCAGCAATTCAAGACCAGCCTGAACAATATAGGGATACTACACAAACATAATAGTAGTAATAATAATAATAAATTTAAAATTAGCCAGGCATGGTGGTGTGTACCTGTGGTTCTAGCTACTGAGGCAGGCTGAGGCGGGAGCATCACTTGAGCCCAGGAGGTTGAGACCAGCCTGAGCAACATAGTGAGATACCGTTAGTATTAAAAGAAAAAAATGCAGTAAAATATGAAGCTTTTTTCTTTCTTCTTTCCTGTCTCTCCACCTGTCACAGTGTTTTTCACTTTCATTCTTTTTTTTTTTTTTCCATAAAACCATGATTTACAATAGCCCAGATGGTGTTTTTCACTTTCTATTTTTTTTTTTTTTTTTTGAGACAGAGTTTCACTCTTGTTCCGCAGGCTGGAGTGCAATGGCGCGATCTCGGCTCACCGCAACCTCCGCCTCCTGGGTCCAGGCAATTCTCCTGCCTCAGCCTCCTGAGTAGCTGGGATTATAGGCATGCGCCACCATGCCCAGCTAATTTTTGTATTTTTGGTAGAAACGGGGTTTCACCATGTTGACCAGGATGGTCTCGATCTCTTGACCTCATGATCCACCCGCCTCGGCCTCCCAAAGTGCTGGGATTACAGGCGTGAGCCACCGCGCCCGGCTTCACTTTCTATTTTATGTCGCACTCGTCGGGCACAGGATGCAGGTAGGAGGGTGCAGACTCTTGCGGGAGCCCAGAGGCCCTCTGTCTCACAACTTAGGATGGTCCCTGTGACCTCAAAACTCACTAGTGAAGGAGGAGGTCTGAGCTCCCAGTGGGGTAACCAGTCATCCCAGTTTGCTAGGGGATTAGGGGTTTCCTGGAATATGGGACTTTCAGAACTAAAATGAGCAAAGTTCCAGGCAATCGGGGGAGTTGGTTACCCTAGACCTCTGAGCTGTGCTAGACCTTGGAGTGGGCTCCAGATTTCCGGGGAAATGAGAACAACCACCCTGACCGTTCACAGGGGGCATTCCTCAAGGGTGGCACATGCTGAGAGGATGTGGTCGGGGGGATGCAGCTGGTTTTTGGTGGCCTCAAGAACCTACAGGGAGGCAGAGGACCCCCCTCCCCCCAACTGTGTGCTTCTCGCCTTTCCCGCACCAAGTCCCAACAGCCCATAACACCTCTTGCTACCATCAAGACCCTCATTCTGCTCCTCAGGAAGTCCTGGCACCCAGGCCATGAAATCTGGTTCTGAGACAGACATACTTGGTGAGACTGAGGTAACCTCCTTTTACCCACACCTAAGAGCCTGGGAGTTTCCTTTTGTGTCCAATAAGGGCTAATCCTGGGTGGTCTATGGCTGCCTGTCTGCAAGGTCACAGAAGGACCTGACCGCCACCTCTTGCTGTTTTCCTGATGGTGCCCTTGGTCTCCTGCAAGTTCTCCGAGGCCATCTCAGTCCTTGTTCAAGTCTACGTTTCCTGGAGAGAACCCTTCTTGGCACTGTCACCTCTGTTGAGATAACTGTCCTCCAAATATCCAGTCCCCTTCTCTAGCCACCCCTAGAAATATCTCTTGGGGACCCCCATCTCCAGGCTGTCTGAATTCCTTCTGGCCTCTCAGTCCCTGGATGCTGAGGGCCACTCCCTTTTCCTTCCTCAAGTCCTTACTTTCCTTGGCTTCAGGCACTTGCAGTTTTGTGGCCTTTTAAAGTCCCATGGTTTTCCTTCTGCCTCTCCAGATGCTGCTTCTCCATCCTTCACTTGATTTCCCTGCCTCGAATGTGGAGATGCTCATGACAGTGTTATGGGCCACTTTCCTCCTCTCACCCCATTGCTCCCTGGGGAATCCCACCCATCCCAGGGCTCGTGGGTCTGTTTCTCACTGACCACCCAAGTCCGCCCCTCCCACAAAGGCCTCCCCTGAGCTCCAGGCTCCTGAGCAAATGCACTCTGGACATCTGTCACCACGTGGATAGCCTGCAGACAGACATCACACCATGGCTGCAACTGAGCTCTTGAAAACCTTCCCAAGGCTGGCATGGTGGCTCTCGCCTGCAATCCCAGCACTTTGAGAGACTGAGGCGGGTAGATCACTTGAGCCCAGAAGTTCAAGACCAGCCTGAGGAACATGGTGAAACCCCTCCTCTACTAAAAATACAAAAATTAGCCAGGCGTGGTAGCACTTGCCTGTGAACCTGGGAGGTGGAAGTTGCAGTGAGCTGAGATCATGCCACTGTGCTCAGGCTGGGTGACAGAGCAAGACTCCATCTAAAAAAAAGAAAATAAAAAAAAAAAATTAGCCAGGCATGGTGATGTGTGCCTGTAGTCCCAGTTACTCTGGAGGCTGAGGTGGGAGGATCACTGAAGCCCAGGGTGTGGAGGTTACAGTGAGCTGAGATCACACCATTGCTCTCCAACCTGGGCCATAGAGTGAGACCCTGTCTCAAAGAAAAAGAAAAAAAAAAAGCTTTCCCACCTTGCAGGCATCTCCTACCTGCCTCAGTCAGTGTTCCCTGGACCTATTGTTAGACTCTGTGTAAATTCATGGAAAATGTCATCAAAATTAGAGTTTCTGCTCAAATAATGTTCATTTTAGTTTGGTATCACTCACACACTACAAACTTGAAGAGGGTGTTTTTTGTTTGTTTTTGTTTTGTTTTGTTTTGTTTTTTGAGACCAAGCCTTGCCCTGTTGCCTAGGCTGGACTGCAATGGCGATCTCGGCTCACTGCAACCTCAGCCTCTAGGGTTCAAACCATTCTTGTGCCTCAGCCTCCTGAGTAGCGATACAGGTGCCCGCTACCACGCCCAGATAATTTTTGTATTTTTTTTTTTTTTTTTTTTTTTGAGAGACGGAGTTTCACTCATGTTACCCAGGCTGGAGTGCAATGGCGCGATCTCGGCTCACCGCAACCTCCGTCTCCTGGGTTCAGGCAATTCTCCTGCCTCAACCTCCTGAGTAGCTGGGATTACAGGCACGCACCACCATGCCCAGCTAATTTTTTGTATTTTTAGTAGAGACGGGGTTTCACCATATTGACCAGGATGGTCTCGATCTCTTGACCTCGTGATCCACCCGCCTCGGCCTCCCAAAGTGCTGGGATTACAGGCTTGAGCCACCGCGCCCGGCCTAATTTTTGTATTTTTAATACAGACAGGGTTTCACCATGTTGGCCAGGCTGGTCTCAAACTCCTGACCTCGTGATCCACCTGCCTCAGTCTCCCAAAGTGCTGGGATTACAGGCATAAGCCACCGAGCCCAGGCCGAAGAGGATGTATTTTCTTTTTCTTTATTCTTTTTTTCTTTTTTTTGAGACGGAGTCCCACTCTGTTGCCCAAGCTGGAGTGCAGTGTGGCACGATCTTGGCTCACTGCAACTTTCACCTCCCAGGTTCAAGCAATTCTCTGCCTCAGCCTCCCGAGTAGCTGGGATTACAGGCACACGGCACCATGCCGGCTAATTTTTGTATTTTTAGTAGAGACAGGGTTTCATTAGCTTGGCCAGGCTGGTCTTGAACTCCTGACCTTGTGATCCACCCACCTCAGCCTCCCAAAGTGCTGGGATTACAGGCGTGAGCCGCCGCGCTCGGCTGGTGTATTTTTTAATATCCAACCTGAAACTGCAGGAAAGGCCCTGTCTGAAAGGAAGATTTAGGAAGCCGACGAAGGAACCTGAATTAACTTCACTCTCAGCGACTCAGCTGTTCTTCACCAATCAGGCAGTGACAACTATATCCACCAGGGGGCAGCATCTGCTTATTTCTAGCCCTTGGCTCCACCCTGGGACTTGATTTTGGGATGGTTGCCAGGGAAAGAGCTCTTGGTTGGGGAGAAAGGTATCTTTGGGGCCCTTTCACACATTTTCCCCTCACACTCAGAGATAGGTTGGGTTTTCTCCATTTTGTTCATGAGGAAACAGAACTGGGATTTGAAAAATTGGTCTTAATTATTCCCGAGCTCCTTGGCGTCATTCCGCCACCCCACCCGCTACTCCTGCAGACTCCTCTTTCCCTCGTTTGTTCACGAAGACAGGTACTTAAGATGCTGTAGAGAGAAGCAGCCACTTCCTAGGCGACCTCCACGCATCCTTCTACCCTCCCTTACTCCAGAGCATGGACTGTTGGGGGAAAGGACCTGGAAACATCTAAGCCCCTCATTACGTCATTACATGCTGAGGAAACCGAGGCTTCCAGGAGGGGAGGTGACTTTTTTTTTTTTTTTTTTTTTGAGATGAAGTCTCCCTCTGTCACCCAGGCTGGAGTGCAGTGGCATGATCTCGGCTTACTGCAACTCTGCCTCTCTGGTTCCAGCTATTCTCCTGTTTCAGCCTCCCAAGTAGCTGGGACTGCAAGCATGTGCCTCCATGTCCTGCTCTTTTATTTTTTTATTTTTTTTAAAATAAAGATGAGGTTTCACCATGATGGCCAGGCTGGTCTTGAACTCCTGACCTCAGGTGATCCACCCACCTTGGCCTCCCAAAGTGCTAGGATTACAGGTGTGAGCTACAGTGCCTGGCCTTTTTTTTTTGAAATGGAGTGTTGCTCTGGTTGCCCAGGCTGGAGTGCAATGGCGTGATCTGGGCTCACTGTAACCTCTGCCTCCCAGGTTTATGTGATTTTCCTGCCTCAGCCTCCTGAGTAGCTGGGATTGTAGGCAAGTGCCACCACGCCTGGCTAATTTTTTATATTTTTAGTAGAAAGAAGGTTTCACCATGTTAGCCAGGCTGGTCTCGAACTCCTGACCTTAGGTGATCCACCCACCCCAGCCTCCCAAAGTGCTTGGATTACAGGCATGAGCCACTGAGCCCAGCCTGCCCTGCTAATTTTTTTTATTTTTAGTAGAGACGGGGGTTTCATCCTGTTAGCCAGGCTGGTCTTGAACTCCTGACCTCAGGTGATCCGTCTGCCTTGGCCTCCCAAAGTGCTGGAATTACAGGCATGAGCCACCAGGCCCAGCCGGAAGTGGCTTTTTACTTTTTCAAGCCACTCTACTAGTGAGGGATGGAATGATGGGACTCACGCGCTCTCAGCCTGGGTTCCAGCATGCCCTGAGGGCAACCTCTCTGTCCAGTGTCATCCCCATCTTTGGCCCTGTTTTTCTCCTTTAAGTTCTTCCTCTCCAGTAAGGCCTAAGAGTTCTATACTACTCAGACACTGCCTAGAAATGCAGGGATGGTAGGAATTATTGGCCAACCCATTATTAACAGAACCCCAAGGGCCCAAGGACCTCAGGCTGGGAAACTCCCAAGCTAAGGGTGGAGGTTTGGTTCTCATACTTAGGGAGCCCTCTGAGGACATTTACTCCATCATGCATTCATTTATTCACACAAGATTTTCTGACTGCCTATGTGTGGCAGGCATGGTGCTGGGCATGGTGGAGCTACAGATCAGAACCAGCTGCTGCCCTTGATGGCTTAGTCTGGTGGAGGAGACAGTTCTGAGGAAGAATGATGCTTATCTGACTCGGTGTCACTTAAACCTTGGCTCAGTGTCCCCTCTTTGAAAGGTTCTCCAGTACACTCTTCCTTCAATCTAAAGTAGTTCTCTAGCCACGTGTGGTGGCACATGCTTGCAGTCCCAGCTCTTCAGGAGTCTGAGGTGGAGGATCTCTTGAACCCAGGAGCTCAAGGCTGCCGTCATCTATGATCTTGCCACTGCACTCAAGCCTGGGCGACAGAGCGAGATCTTGTCTGTGCAAAATAATAATAATTTTTATTTTAATTTTGAAAAAATATGGAATGCTTCACAAATTTGCATGTCATCCTTGTGCAGGAGCCATGCTAATCTCTGTATCATTCCAAAAACAGAAAGATTGCTTAATGTACAAATGTTCGGATGGTCTCAGCAGTATAGGCTTATAGCTTAGTGCTACCTGGACAAGCCGGGTCCCTTTCTTTACCCCTCCCCAGCCCCACCTTCTGCTTCCCATTTGTTCATTAACACCTTCTCTGGCAAACATGAAAGACAGAAGGGTGGGGTGGGATTGTCAGTTTCATTTCCTTTATCAGATAAGTGACAATTTCTATCTTGGGTGTAAGTCCCAAGATATATTACAGGAGCCATGTTAAAGAAGCTTCAAAGATTGTGGCTGAAACAAGGCAACTTGTGTGTTTTCAGTTTCTGTGTGTTTTCAGTCTCATAGACATTATAACATCAGTTTCTAGCTGGATGGCCTTCAATAAATTACCTAATTTTTCTGTGCTTCAGTTTCTTCTTTTTAGACTAACCATACTTACTTCATGGGGTTGACTTGTGTATTTTTTTTTTATGATGGCGTTTTGCTCTTGTTGCCCAGCCTGGAGTGCAATGGCGTGATCTTGGCTCACCACACTTCCACTTCCCAGGTTCAAGTGATTCTCCTGCCTCAGTCTCCCAAGTAGCTGGGATTACAGGCATGCACCATCATGTCCGGCTAATTTTTTGTATTTTTAGTAGAGATGGGGTTTCTCCGTGTTGGTCAGGCTTGTCTCGAACTCCTGAACCTCAGGTGATCTGCCTGCCTTGGCCCCCGAAAGTGCTGGAATTACAGGCCTGAGCCACTGCGCCTGGCGGACTTGTGTATTAAAAAAGGAAAAGTAAGCAAAGTTCCTAGACCAGAGCCTAGCACCCAGTGGCTACTCAGCAATGCAGTGGTTCTTAACCCCTGGGCCTGCTCCGTCTTCCCCTCTCCTAACTTCACCATGCTCAGCTCTATCTTTGGTACGTTAGCTGCTGTTGCAATCTGTCGCGCTCCAGCTGGGGGTGTAACAACTAATTTCCTAACGTCTTAATCTTAGACTAATTTCCTAAGGTCTTTAGGGATTTGGGGAGGCTCCCTGCATTGCTGGGGAAACCAGGTGGCTGGTTTTGTAGTGCGGGGGGGAAGAAGGAGGTGGCAAGGCATGCTGGTGACAAAACAGATGGGAAGCTTATTTATCAGCACTTGATTGAGGCGGGGGGGCAGGAAAAGGCTGGGCCCTGCTGTCTGGCACTGACTTTCCCTCTCCTTTTTTCAATCCCTCTCACACATAGCCTTTAAAAAGGTTAATAGGCCGGGCGCGGTGGCTCAAACCTGTAATCCCAGCACTGTGGGAGGCCGAGGCGGGTGGATCACGAGGTCAAAGAGATCGAGACCATCCTGGTCAGCATGGTGAAACCCCGTCTTTACTAAAACTACAAAAAATTAGCTGGGCATGGTGGCACGTGCCTGTAATCCCAGCTACTCAGGAGGCTGAGGCAGGAGAATTGCCTGAACCCAGGAGGCGGAGGTTGCGGTGAGCCAAGATTGCGCCATTGTACTCCAGTCTGGGTAACAAGAGCGAAACTCCGTCTCAAAAATAAATAAATAAATAAATAAAATAAAAAATAAAAAGGTTAATATTGAATTATACAATAAATAAATGAATCCAACCTCCAGGTAAAAATGGGAATATTAAAGTTACAATGTACAACTTCATTCTTCTCTGATTTGCCCTACCCCCTCCGCCCCTCCACAATTCCACCTAATTACTGTTCTCCTTTTGGTCACAGTGTCCCTTTGTGACATCTCCTTCCTTTCAGGGCTGCCGAGACTGTAGCAGGCTACAGTGGCTGGGGAGACTCCACTCGTTCCTGTGCCCCTCCTAACCAGTCCTACACAGGGCTAAAGAACTTCTATAAACCTTTCCAGTAGCTTCCAGTTGACATATTCTCTCTCTCCTCTGAAATCCTACAAGTGCTATCTCATGATTTACAAAGACCCAATACATGTGCTGTCTCATTCTGTCACTGCTAGTGATCAGTCTTAAGCCCTCTGAGGCCTGGTTCTACAGCCGAGACATCCTCTATTTCTCTACGGTCTCTGTCTTATTCAGAGCACACAGTATGAATGAGGTCAGTAAACACACTGGTTTTTTGTTTGTTTGTTTTGTTTTGCTTTTTTGAGACAGAGTCTCGCTCTGTAGAGCAGACTAGAGTACAGTGGTGCGATCTCAGGTCACTGCAACCTCCACCTCTGGGTTCAAGCGATTCTCCTGCCTCAGCCTCCTGAGTAGCTGGGATTACAGGCATGTACCACGATTACCGGCTAATTTTTGTCTTTTTAGTAGAGATGAGGTTTCACCCTGTTGTCCAGGCTGGTCTCGAACTCCTGAGCTCAAGTGATCTGCCTGCCTCGGCCTCTCAAAGTACTGGGATTACAGGTGTAAGCTACTGCACCTAAACACACTGTTGAGTGATAAATAATTCTGTCTTTGTCAATCTATTTCAACAAGGAAGGCCTTTGAGGGGTCTGCTGCTGGACTAAACTCAGCTAGCAATTGAGGGATTTCTATTGAGGATGCTTAGCCCTACAGCTTCCCTGATAAGAGAGAGGGAAAGCCAAGTGGTGAGGGGTCCAGGCTCTGGACTCAAACATCCTCGCTCAGCCGCTTACTAGCTATGTGTAACCTTTGGTAAGTCATTTAACCCTTCATGGCTTTGTTTACCTGTAAAAGGCAGACAGTCCCTAACAGGCTCTTGTGGGTAATGGGCTTAGCGCTGTGAAACAGCTGCTTTGTGGGGTTCCAGGTTCACACAGGTTTGACAATTGAATTATGAACGATAAAGGAGAAAGACTTGTCAGCCTCTATATGGGGTGGTATTTCCGCCTGGGGGAGGGGATGCGGTGGTAGTGCAAATATTAGGGTATTCATATATTTCCTCCCGAGTCAAACGCTGCCAGGCACGTTCCTTTTGCCCCTCCCACCCTTCATTCTGGATTAATTCCAGGTTTAATTCCAAATATTAGAATGTGGTTGAAAAAAATCAAATAGAGCGGCCACAAATTGGGGAAGCGTCTCTTAGCTTGCGGCGGTGGCTGCAGCGCCCGTAGCTCCCCGCCCCGCCCCGCTGATTGGCCCGCGCCTCGTGACGTCACACGCGGGTTTTTAAGGCTGAGCCCTAGGCAGGCTCCGCAGAGGCGGCGGTGGAGGCGCGTTGGGTGGCTGCTGGGGTCTTGCGGGGCGGATGTGGTGTTTGGCCGGGAAAGGCGCGAGGAGAGCGCGGCTCACAAGAGGTAAGGGGACACTCCAGACCGTGCTGAGGCGGCCCCGGTGGGGGCCGCTGGAGCTAGTGTTGGCGATTGGAGGAGGGCAGGCGGGCAGGGGAGTGTCGCGGGGCGGTGGGGCGGGGGTCGCTGAGTAAGGAAGGGCACTGTGTCAATGGCTTGGGGTGCGGAGGGCCGGTGGGAGCCAGACTCAATCTCCGGCCTCAGCGTCTGCACCCCAACTCTTAGTTTGGGGACACTGTCGACTTCTCACTTCCCGCGGGGATCTTGCCTGGGGGATGGCGCCATAAGCTCTGAGAAGAGGCTCTAGAAGCCCACCGTCCACGGATCGAGCCCTTACCCCCAGCTTGAGTGGCCCAGGACCTGCAGGTCTCTCTAGGTCCCATCGCCCCCCTCATGACCCCCTAGAGAGTGGGGAAGACCCTCTGTTACACTTGCAGCTTAAAAATAAAAGGCAAGGAATTTTTAAAAGGCGGCTGATTTGGGAAGGGATCAAGAAGTTGCAAATCTTGTGTGTGTTATTAAACATCTCCTTTTTCTCCCATGACTTTTTCTTGGTTCAGAAAACCCAGGAGTGCTCCCTGGAACCTGCAATTTCAAGGCCTCCTCCCTGCCTCTACTAGGCGCCTTAGTTCACTATGGGGAACCACTTGACTGAGATGGCACCCACCGCCTCCTCCTTCTTGCCCCACTTCCAAGCCCTGCATGTCGTGGTCATTGGGCTGGACTCTGCTGGAAAGACCTCCCTCCTTTACCGCCTCAAGTTCAAGGAGTTTGTCCAGAGTGTCCCCACCAAAGGCTTCAACACCGAGAAGATCCGGGTGCCCCTCGGGGGGTCGCGTGGCATCACCTTCCAAGTGTGGGACGTCGGGGGGCAGGAGAAGCTGAGGCCGCTCTGGCGCTCCTACACCCGCCGGACAGACGGGCTGGTGTTTGTGGTGGACGCTGCGGAGGCCGAACGGCTGGAGGAGGCCAAGGTGGAGTTGCACCGAATCAGCCGGGCCTCGGACAACCAGGGTGTGCCGGTGCTGGTGCTGGCCAACAAGCAGGACCAGCCCGGGGCACTGAGCGCTGCCGAGGTGGAGAAGAGGCTGGCAGTCCGAGAGCTAGCAGCCGCCACTCTCACCCATGTGCAAGGCTGCAGCGCTGTGGACGGTCTGGGCCTGCAGCAGGGCCTGGAGCGCCTCTACGAGATGATCCTCAAGAGGAAGAAGGCCGCTCGGGGCAGCAAGAAGAGACGGTGACCCGAGCCCTCTACCTCCCTTGCCCCCCACCTAGTAGGGATCTGCACACTTGGACAGGGTGTGTGTGGCCAGCCTGTGACCTCTCAGTCAGCCTGGGTGCAGGACCTGTCCACCTCTATGAAGGATAGAGGAGCATGGGGGAGGGGTGTGGGGGTCCTGTTTGGTGCCACATTGGGGTGGGGATGGGAGATGGGATGGCCTTGCACATCTCTCCCTCATCCTCTCTGGAGAAGTGGGGGCTGCAGAAACGGGGAGGTGTAAATGTAAACTGTGACTCTACCTCGACCCTGTTCCTCGTTTTTCTTCTCTGGCTTTTTAATTGGATATGTTTTTGGGGGGGATGGAAAGTGGCTTGGAGAATGTGTTTGGGATGAAAGAATGGTCTCCCCATCCTCTGTCCCCCCAACTGGGGAGTCTCCCCAGGCTGCTTTTCTAGGGATACCAGTCACATAGTTTTTATTTTTGTGTCTGTGAAAGTGCCAAGAACCCCTCCCCAACATTTGTAGATCCATGACCCTTTTTATAAGCCGCCTGTGTCCTCTGTATTAACTGTTTTTTAGCACTTGCCTGTAAGTTATTAAAGACTGCTAACTCTGTAACTCTTACTTTGGTCTGGCCTTTTCCTCTCCTTATCTTGCCTCAGAGATAGTCCAAGATTTCTATGTGGCATTGGGGGGAGGGGAAGAGGGAGAATTCTCTTGAAGCTGAGTTTGCAAAGCAAGCACTTACAAAAATCAGCTTGTGTGTTATGGATGGCTAGTGGAAGTGATAGGGAGGAGCTGAAAACCCCTCAAGCTATTGCCTGATCTCTGTAGCCTTTTGGGTGGGGTCACTTCCTTTTTCTCTGATTTAACACCCTTCCCCTCATCCTCTGGGTTTTGTCCCTTATATCAACTGCTCCTTGCAGATTTAACTTCAAATTTTGCTGGTCTGAGCTGCTCCTAGGTTCTTGACCTTGGGGGCACTATAGAAGTAAGTCCTGAAAGAGCCATTCTGGGCCGGGCGCGGTGGCTCAAGCCTGTAATCCCAGCACTTTGGGAGGCCGAGGCGGGTGGATCACAAGGTCAAGAGATCGAGACCATCCTGGTCAACATGGTGAAACCCCGTCTCTACCAAAAATACAAAAAAAATTAGCTGGGCATGGTGGTGCGTGCCTGTAATCCCAGCTACTCAGGAGGCTGAGGCAGGAGAATTGCCTGAACCCAGAAGGCGGAGGTTGCGGTGAGCCGAGATCGCGCCATTGCACTCCAGCCTGGGTAACAAGAGCGAAACTCCGTCTCAATTAAAAAAAGAGCCATTCTGTTCCTATCCTGCCCACTTCTCCAGTCTCACGTTGATTTTTTTTCCTCCTTATAGGATGTGGTGAGAATGGAAAGTAATTCCTCCCTGGCCTTAAGTCACCTCTGTGTACTCAGTCCTGCTGACTGGCTCGGAGGCATGATGGCAGTGGCTGGTGCTGGGGAGGCCTCGGCTGGATTGAGCCAGCTTGGCCCTGGTGACTAAGCCATGCGTTTTCCAGCTTTGGAACGGTAGCTCTTCCCACGGGAGAGGGAGAAGTAGTAGCTGTCTGTGGTTGGTGTCGGTGAGGACTGCCGAACATACACCCTCCAAGACAGAAGGGGGAAGACATAAGCCCCCAGTGTTTGTGGTGATTGTAAGAATAAAATGCCAACATCTCAAGGGCTTGAGTGCCCCTACTCAGCAGCACCAGGGCCAGCTATGTCTGATAATGCAGAGCAGTTAGATCCTCTTAGTCTTCTGGTGGGAGCAGTGAGTAAAAACCAAGCACAGGGCTGGGCGTGGTGGCTCACGCCTGTAATCCCAGCACTTTGGGAGGCTGAGGCAGGAGGATGGCTTGGGCCCAGGAGTTCAAGGCCAGCCTAGGCAACATAGGGAGACCATGTCTCTAAAAAAGAAAAAAAACCAAGTACAATTATTTCCAGTTGCCCAGCCCTCCAGTTACCCCCTGCCACCCTTTGTGTAAAGGCAGACTCCCCAGAGCAGGTTCATCGTTCTCCACACCCCGCTTCCCCCACACTCTGCCTCCTCTCCTCTGGAATCAGATGAAAGGACCTGGGAACAAAGAGGAGGTGCCGGCAACCCCCACTTCTGCAGAAGTTTTCCTAAGGAACTTGCTTCTTCCTACCAGGTGCTGCCAAAAACTCAGATTTGTTCCCCTCCCATCCCTGTGGCTGGCAGGATGGGGGTGGGTGTGTATTGATGCGGAAGGGTGCCCAAGTGTGCGTCAGTGCTGGGGCCTACTTGACAGAACTGCTGGGCTGGTTCTGCTGGGAACACATGCTACGGGCCCCTCCCCCAGGCACACCTGTGACTCTTCTCGCCCAGTCTTTTGGGCAGTCCTATAGCCCAGGGACAGGTCGAGGAGGCCAGGCTGGAAAGGAACTGGCCAGAACTGACCCTCTGTCCTGCCAGGAGCGCTCTCCTCCCCTCCCCACCCCACCCTACCCCGCCCCACCTCACCCAAATTCTGCTCTTCTGTCTTTAAATCTTAAGGGATATATTTTCATTTCTTGTCACTTGGTGGACTTAGGTCTCCAGATTTGGGGGAAGACGTGCAGAGGTGTCCCCCATCCCTAGCAGAGGGGCCTCCAAGGTGTCAGCTCCTGATTTTGGCTCTTCCAACCACACTCCTTCCCTAGCTGGTTAGAACCCTCCCTGTCTGCAGGGGGATGAAAGAGGGAGAGAGAACCTCCCACTCAGCAGTCCTACCCAGGGATTCTGCATTTTGAACTCAGGGCAAGGGCAAGGAATGAGGGTATGGTCAGGGTGGAGGGTGAGGTTGTACTTCCCCTGGACTGGCTTCTCTATTAAGTAGGATTTCTTTGAGACCCTGGCATTGGTGCCAAGGAGAGCTTCCCTGGGGACCCAGAGTGGTGGCTGAGGCTGGATGCCTGTGAAGTTGAAGGAAACCTGTAGACCCAGAGTTCTAGAGTTAAGGCTTTTTATTTATTTATTTTTTTCAAACAGAGTCTTGCTCTGTCACCCAGGCTGGAGTGCAACGGCGCGATCTCAGCTCACTGCAACCTCCACCTCCCAGGTTCAAGTGATTCTCATGCTTCAGCCTCTTGAGTAGCTGGAATTACAGGCATGTACCACCATGCATGGGAAATGTCTGTATTTTTAGTAGAGATGGGGTTTTGCCACATTGGTCAGGCTGGTCCTGAACTCCTGACCTCAAGTGATCTGCCTGCCTCGGCCTCCCAAAGTGCTGGGATTATAGGTGTGAGCCACTGCGCCCAGCCCCAGAGTTGGGGCTTTCTTCTGAGCTGCCCTTCCCCCTCCAGCGACCCCTTCTTGCATAGGTTGGAATGTAAAATCCAGATGGAAGCCTTCCCTTCCTGGAGCTCCTCATCATGAGGACAAAGACGCCAGGGGTCCCCCACTTTCCCATGCCCTTTCCAGTCCTCTCAATTCTGCAAAGGCTCAAGGAAAACAAAGGAAGGAGGAAGGAAAGAAGTTCCTAAGGCCCAGAGTGGGCAATGACTTGCCCGCAGATACACAGCTACTTAGCAGTGCATCCAACTCCTTCCTCCCAGGCCAGCTCTTTTTATTGCCAGGGCAGGAGACAGGAGGTGGGAGACAGGGAGCCAGGACAGCATCTCAGAGCTCTGATTCCCCCTCCGTCTTCCCTCTCCTTGATTAGATTAAGGGCCAGCTTTCCGCTTTCCCACTCCCCTTCCTGGGGAGTGACAGCTTTATCTCCTAAGCCCAGCAGAGGTCTGGTCTCCAATCTGGCCAGAAGTTCCCATCCCCCTTTCATCCTGACCATGTGTCATTGCAAGTCTTTCTTGAGATGGATGCCTCCACCACGGCCTGGGAAGTGCTGAGTTCTGCCCAAGTGCTAGGAGCACACAGGACAGCATGTTCTCTAACACAAGCTTGTTTTGAATGGGGCCAATGGGTAGAGGAAAGGGAGGGAATAAGGGATGCAAGGGAGGCCCAGGCCAGCATTCGGCTGGAAGGGGTGGGCAGTGTGGCTGCACTTCATTTCCAAGGCCATCTATTGGGGAGTTTGTGGGTGGATGCATGGGACCTCCTCCCCTGGATGAGCCAGAAGAGGGTATTTGCTGTTCCCTTAAAAAAAAAAAAAATTGAACATGTTAGATGTTCCTATTCTTTTTATTTTTTATTTTTGTAGAGATGGGGTCTACTCTCTTGCCTAGGGTAGTCTTGAACCCCTGACCTCAGGCGATCCTCCCACCTTGGCCTCCTAAAGCACTGGGATTACCAATACAAGCCACCAATCACCACACCCAGTCATGTTCTATGTTCCTTTTTTTTTGTTTTTGAGACAGAGTCTTGCTCTGTTGCCAGGCGCCAGGCTGGGGTGCAGTGGCATGATCTTGGGTCACTGCAACTTCCGCCTCCCAGATTCAAGCAATTCTCCTGCCTCAGCCTTCCCGAGTATCTGGGACTACAGGTGTGCGCCACCACACCCAGCTAATTTTTGTATTTTAGTAGAGATGGGGTTTCATCATGTTGGCCGGGGTGGTCTCAATCTCTTGACTCGCCTCGGCTTCCCAAAGTGTTGGGATTACAGGCGTGAGCCACTGCGCCTGGCTTTTTTTTCTTTAAATTTTTACTTTACCTTTTTTTTTTTTTTTTTTTTTTGAGACCGGCTCTCACTCTGTCAGCCAGGCTGGAGTACAGTGGTATGATCTTGGCTCTCGGAAACCTTCGCCTCCTGGGTTAAAGCGATTCTCCTGCTTCAGCCCCCGAGTAGCTGGGATTACAGGCATGCACCACCATGTCCAGCTAATTTTTGTACTTTTAGTAGAGATGAGGTTTCTCCATGTTGACCAGGCTGGTCTTGAACTCCTGACCTCATGTGATCCACTCTCCTTGGCCTCCCAACATGCTGGAATTACAGGTGTGAGCCACTGTACCCAGCCAGTTCCTTCCCCTCCCCTTCCCCTTCCCCTTCCCCCTCCACTTCCTCCTCTGCCTCCTTCTTTTTTTTTTTTTGAGAAGGAGTTTCACTCATGTTACCCAGGCTGGAGTGCAATGGCGCGATCTCGGCTCACCGCAACCTCCGCCTCCTGGGTTCAGGCAATTCTCCTGCCTCAGCCTCCTGAGTAGCTGGGACTACAGGCATGCGCCACCATGCCCAGCTGATTTTTTGTATTTTTAGTAGAGACGGGGTTTCACCATGTTGACCAGGATGGTCTCGATCTCTTGACCTTGTGATCCACCCGCCTCGGCCTCCCAAAGTGCTGGGATTACAGGCTTGAGCCACCGCGCCCGGCCTGCCTCCTTCTTTTGAGACGGAGTTTTGCTCTTGTTTTGCTGCCCAGGCTGGAGTGCAATGGTGTGATCTTGGCTCACTGCAACCTCTGCCTCCCAGGTTCAAGTGATGCTCCTGCCTCAGCCTCCCGAGTATCTGAGATTACAGGCACCTGCTACCATGCCCAGCTAACTTTTTTTTTTTTTTTTTTGATATTTTTAGTAGAGATGGGGTTTCACCATGTTGGTCAGGCTGGTCTCTAACTCCTGACCTCAGGTGATCCACCCTCCTCAGCCTCCCAGAGTGTTGGGATTGTAGGCGTGAGCCACCATGCCCAGCCATTCCTTCTTTTTAAAAAGAAAAAATTTCTCCCCTTCATTGCAAAAGTAATAGATCTTATAGATCTCTATGTGGAAGAAATCTATATTTAGAAAATGAAGAAATCTAAACTCGCAAACTTGTTTAATGAAAAATTCAAAAAAAAGAAAACGAAGAAACTGGCTCTGCACATTGGCTCACGCCTGTAATCCTAGCACTTTGGGAGGCTGAGGCAGGTGGATTCCTTGAGCTCAAGAGATCAAGACCAGGCCGGGCACGGTGGATCACGCTTGTAATCCCAGCACTTTGGGAGGCCGAGGCGGGTGGATCACGAGATCAAGAGATCAAGACCATCCTGGTCAACATGGTGAAACCCTGTCTCTACTAAAAAAACTACAAAAAATTAGCTGAGCATGGTGGCACGTGCCTGTAATCCCAGCTACTCAGGAGGCTGAGGCAGGAGAATTGCTTGAACCCAGGAGGTGGAGGTTGCGGTGAGCCGAGATCGCGCCATTGTACTCCAGTCTGGGTAACAAGAGTGAAACTCCGTCTCCAAAAAAAAAAAAAAAAAAAAAGAGTTCAAGACCAGAAGACACAAAAAGAAAAGAGAGAGAGAAAAAAAAAGAGTTCAAAACCAGCCTGGGCAACATATCGAAACCCTATCTCTACAAAAAATACAAAAATTAGCCATGCATTGGTGGCACATGCCTGTAGTTCCTGCTACTTGGGAGGCTGAGGAAGGAGCATCCCTGGAACCTGGGAGGTCAAGGCTGTAGTCAGCCGAGATTGTGCCACTGCACACTAGCCTGGGGGACAAAGTGAAATCCTGTCTCAAAAAAAAAAAGAAAAGAAAAGAAAAGAAAAGACACTTTATAATCTCAACTTTAGAGCTAACCGTTGTGAATAGGTTTATTTATTTATTTTTTAAAAATATATAAAGACAGGGTTTCTCCATGTTGGTCAGGCTGTTCTCGAACTCCTGACCTCAGATGATCTGCCCGCCTCAGCCTCCCAAAGTGCTGGGATTGCAAGCGTGAGCCACCTGGCCTGGTGTGAACAGGTTTTTATGTATTCTTCCGGATATTTTTTTCTCTGTATGTACAAAAGAGGTATGTCTATAGAACCTACATGGGATTATATGAAACAAATAGTTTTGCTTTTCTCATTTATATCTTGGACATTATTCCATGCGTTCCATTATTCCATGACACCACTGCCATCTTTGCCCTCAGGAGGAGGGGCTTCAGAAGGAAAGGCTTCTATCTGGATTTTTCTCATTCTTTTTGATGACCACATGAGATTCCATTGTATGAATGTACCATAATTAATTAATTAAATCTCATGTCTGCCCACAGCCATGGTCCTCCTTGCATGTATATTTTTTGGTACACTCGGGGAAGATTTCCTATAAGATATATTCCTAGAGGTTCAATTGTTGTGTCAAAGGGTATATGCATTTTTTTTTTTTGAGACAGTTTCTCTTTTGTTGCCCAGTTTGGAGTGTAATGATGCAATCTCAGCTCACCGCATCCTCTGCCTCCCAGGTTCAAACCATTCTCCTGCCTCAGCCTCACAAGTAGCTGGGATTACAGGCATGCGCCACCATGCTCGGCTAATTTTTTGTATTTTTAATAGAGACAGGGTTTCTCCATGCTGGTCAGGCTGGTCTGGGACTCCCGACCTCAGATAATCCGCCTGCCTTGGCCTCCCAAAGTGCTGGGATTACAGGCGTGAGCAACTGTGCCCGGCCGGGTATATGTATTTAAAGTTGTCATAGATACTGCCAAAGTTTATGTGTTTGTGCAGAGGTTTGGGTGGGAGGGAAATTTAATCCAGCTTCCTCTTCCTCCATCTCCAGATTTCCAGGCTTCTTCAAGTTGAGATGTGTGTATACGGTAGGAGAGACATTACAGTGCTGTTGCTTTTCTGCTTGTTCTTGTTCTTGTTCTTCTTCTTCTTATTCTTCATTGATTTATTGATTGAGACAGAGTCTTGCTCTCTCACCCAGGCTGGAGTGCAGTGGCGTGATCTCGGTTTACTGCAACCTCTGCCTCCCAGGTTACAGTGATTATCCTGCCTCAGCCTCCTGAGTAGCTGGGTCTACAGGCGCACGCCACCACACCCGGCTAATTTTTGCATTTTTTAGTAGAGACAGGGTTTCACCATGTTGGCCATGCTGGTCTTGAACTCCTGACCTTGTGATCTGCCCACCTCAGCCTCCTGAAGTACTGGGATTACAGGCATGAGCCACTGCATCTGGCCTTTTTTTTTTTTTTCACCAGAACTGCCAGTAAAGGTGTCCTTGCTTTTTGGGTGGCATGGAATAAAATCACCAACAACTCAGCAGAGGATTTGGAGAGACAGTGAGTGAGCTTGGGCTCACTTTCTGGGGATAAGGATTGAGCGCCACCTGGGACTGCCTGGCTGGTGGCGGAGGTAGGCAGATGGTGAGGACTCCCTAGCACCCAGCTTGTCACAGACGTCAGGCAGAGTGGGCGAAACAAGTCCTGAAATAGATTCCCGGGACTTGGCTTAGGGAAGAAGTAAGGCTGTGACCAAGAGTGTATGTTCTGAAGGGAACACAGAGGAGGAAACTTTAGCCCAAAAGAATTGGGCAGCAGCAGAGCCCTGGACCTCCCCCCAGACAGACACCCCACCGCCGTGTAGGGACTCCCACCAACTGCTATAGCTCAAAGACTCTTGGAAAAGGAAGCAGAAGCCTGAAGTAGCAGATATCTTGGTCACTCTGGAGTGTTTAGGGCTTGGCTTCTGCTTGGGCCACTCAGGCTCCTGGGATAATCCTGGGTCTATGCCTCCCTCAGTGGAGTGGGGTGGAGGGGAGGTGGGGAGGCTGGAGGGCTCATCTCTTTAGCATTCCCCACTTCCTCCTATTAAATTTGTTAAATCTAATGAGAAATGCCTTGGAGGAGGGTGGGGGGACAGCTGGGTTTCAAAAGCTTGTTGTTGAATGTGGTTCTGTGCTTTTGATTGTGTTTGTTTTCATAAGATTACCATGCTTTCCATTCCAGATGCCTCTCTTATCCTTAAGGGGAGAGAAGACAGAATTGCTTACTCACTCTCTGGAACTCTCCCAGCCTGATGGGGGAGGAACAGAGCCACCAGTCTGACTGTGCAGCACCCCAAACAGTAGCCCACAGGGCAACATATGGGTTAAGACTTGGCTCTGCCACCAATTTCTGCGACCCTGACCAAGTCATTCCTAGTCTCTCGGCCTCTGTCATCTGTAAAGTGAGGGGACTGAGTAGGCAATATCAGATCTTTCCTAGTTCACTTTCTATGGTTCTCAGTACAAGGTGGGCATGGGAAGCTCTTTCATAGTCTTTCTCTCTTCATCTCTTTTTTTTTTTTTTTTTTTTCGAGACAGAGTTTTGCTCTGTTATCGAGGCTGGAGCACTGTAAAGCAATCCTGACTCACTGCAGCCTTGACCTCCCAGTTTCAAGAGATTCTCCCATCTCAGCCTCCCAAGTAGCTGGAACTACCAGCGTGTGCCACCATGCCCAGCTAATTATTTTACTTTTTTAGAGACAAGGTCTCTATCAGTTAAGATTGGAGAGTTTATCTGGGAAAGCTTCCTGGAGAAGGTAAGGAAAATAACTCAACTTGGAGCCAGAATTAAGTATTCTGATTAATGAGGGACTTGGAGCATTGTGGGCTTTGGAGCACTTTCCTGGCTCCACCTACTGCTCAGGAGGAAAGGCCCCAGTTTGAGGTTTAATAGACACCGTTTCCTTCCTCCCTTCCCTGTAATTACCTGGCCTGGGACACTCCCAGACTCTGTCCACCACTCCTCTCCCCAAACTCCTCCCACTGTCATCTGAGGATATGCTGTATCTAGATCCACATTCTCTGCCTCCTACCCCAGAGGAGTAGGTTATAGGGCAGATGTCGGGGAAGGGACTCCCAAGCTCTAGAACTGGGGTGTCCAATATGGCAGCCATGAGCCACACTTGGTAATTGAACATGGGCACTGTGGCTGGTGTCAACTGAGACGTGCTGTAAGTGTAAAATATACAACAGATTCAGAGCCTTAATATGAAAAAATAATGTAAAATTTCTTTTTTTTTTTTTGAGACGGAGTTTCACTCTTGTTACCCAGGCTGGAGTGCAATGGCGCGATCTCGGCTCACCGCAACCTCTGCCTCCTGGGTTCAGGCAATTCTCCTGCCTCAGCCTCCTGAGTAGCTGGGATTACAGGCATGCGCCACCATGCCCAGCTAATGTTTTTTGTATTTTTAGTAGAGACGGGGTTTCACCATGTTGACCAGGATGGTCTCGATCTCTTGACCTCGTGATCCACCCGCCTCGGCCTCCCAAAGTGCTGGGATTACAGGCTTGAGCCACCGTGCCCGGCCAGAATGTAAAATTTCTTATTGGTACTTTTTATATTGGTTATACATATGTTGAAGTGATTTTTTTTATATAATGAATTAAATAAAATGGTTAAAATTAGTTTTGGTTGTTTCTTTTTAACCTTAAAATGTGGCTATCAGAAATATTAAAATTACATATGTGGTTCACATTCTGTTTCTATGGATAGTGCAGGTTCACAGATTTGGGGGAAAGCACACTATGCATAAAAAAAGAGAAAGATTTGCTGTTCTATTTTTTGTCTGAAATCAGAAGAAAAACAGGGCTGGGTGCAGTGGTTCACATCTGTAATCTCAGTGCTTTGGGAGGCTGAGGGAGGAGGATTGCCTGAGCTCAGAGTTCAAGACCAGCCTGGGCCACTAAACAAGACCCTGTCTTGTTAAAAAAAAAAAGAAAAATTAGCCAGACATGGTGGCACCTGTGGTTCCAGCTACTCAGGAGGCTGAGGGAAGATTGCTTGAACCCATGAGGTTGAGGCTACAGTCCTTGTGATCAGGTCACTGCACTCCAGCCTCAGTGACAGAGTGAGACCCTGTTTGAAAAAAAAAAGAGAGATAAACAGACCAGAACTGCAACAGACTGGAAGGAGAGTAAACTGTAGGAAGTCCTTGATAGGAATGACTGAAAAACCTGAAAAATCCACATACTTCTTTTCCTGGAAAGCTTTCAGAATAGGAGAGGACTTTGCATATCTTAAATCATTTTAAGTGTCATCTTATCATACTATGATTCTCAGTGATCCAAACCTGGTTACTTAGCAGGTGATTTTCCTGGCCTTGTTCAAGGTGTTTTCACCATACAAAAGCTCTTAATTTTCTACTTGTTAATCGCAACCTTCAACCCTTATCTGCCCTTGTCCTGCTTGATGATAAGCCCAGATACCTGGAATCCACAGAAAATTCCTAACATGATTTTACCCAATAGTTTCTGATCTTTCATCAGACTGCTGAGGCAGCAGCAACAGTGTTGACAGACTGAGGTTTCGTCATCCAGCCGTCCCCTGCTGCCTGCCTCTGCCCACCCCCTACTCCCAAGAAAGTGCTGGAGCAGAGGGAGGGTTCACGTCGGCTATATTGAGGAGGAACATGCCAGCTGGGTGTCTGGATAATCCACAAACTGGATTATCTGTCTTTGACTTTTCGTAGACATAAGCAGGTGGCTTATATGTAGACAGGAGGTACTGGGATGAGCCATGGAAATCTGGTTAGAGTGTGTGTGTGTGTGTCTGTGTGTGTGTGTGTGTGTGTGTGTGTGTGTGTGTGGTGGGGGCGATCCTACAAAAAATTCCCCCACCTACTTATCACCCATCTAGAGATTAAGTCAACCAATCACTCTTTCTTTCAATTAACCACATATACTATGAATATTTAGCATTATTTACTGCAGTATCACAGTGAGAAACTAGAATTATTTATTTATTTATTTTTTTAGATGGAGTCTTGCTCTGTCACCCAGGCTGGAGTGCATTGGCGAAACCTTGGCTCACTACAACCTCCACCTCCCGAGTTCAAGCGATTCTTCTGCCTCAGCCCCCCTAGCAGCTGGGATTACAGGTGCACGCCACCAGGCCCAGCTAATTTTTGTATTTTTAGTAGAGACAGGGTTTCTTCATGTTGGCCAGGCCGCTCTCAAACTTCTGACCTCAGGTGATCTGCCCGCCTTGGCCTCCCAAAGTGCTGGGATTACAGAAGTGAGCCACCACGCCGGGCTGAAAAATTTTTAAAAACTCATTATTGTGTACTGAAGGCTGATTAGGGGCTGACACAGCATCCTAGGCACCGGAGCTAAGGTGCAATTTGTAGTCAGAGAAGTGTCTTAGATCTGGTTCCCTTGATGTGGAGACTGAGATGGGGATTTGGGGGGCACGTGGTTTATAGCGGAGCAAACTCTTAGGAGAAAGGAGGAGGGGAAGCAGGGCGGGGCAGGGGGTGGGGAAGCAAGAATGTGCTTCACAGCTGAGTCTGGTTTTGGCTTGATCCTGTGGGAAGCTCTGGGTGGACAATCGCATGACAGAAAGGATCCCACCTGAAGCAGGGAGGCTGGTCTTTTATGCCCCTGTCAGTCAGCTAATTGGCTGCCCTCTAGGCCAAGGGCAAGTCCAGAGATGGCGAGCCATCGGCAGCCAAAACTCACAGTCAGTACCGGGAATCTGGGTGGAGCACCAAGGCATCCACTCAGGGTGTAGCCTGAGCTGAGAAGAGTGAGCTGACCTGGGCATCATGGCCCTGATTGTCATCCACGTTTGGCAACCCAGTCCTCCTCTACTCTCACTCTTGGCCTGGCCTCAACCCTTATCTGCCCTTGTCCCGCCTTGTTTCTCCCTGTTTCTTTT
>NW_022436952.1:1001744-1018448 GCF_009761245.1 Sapajus apella | reverse complement strand
TTTTTTTTTTTTTTTTTTTTTTTGAGACAGCGTCTCACTCTGTCACCCAGACTGGAGTGCAGTAGCATGATCATGACTCACTGCAGCCTTGAACTCTTGGGCTCAAGCGATCCTCCCACCTCAGCTGGGACCACAGGAGCACATCACCATGCCCGACCATTTTTTGTAGAGACGGGGTCTCACTACGTAGCCCAGGATACCTACCTCTGATCCTGCCTTGTCTGTCTTGAGAAGGTTTATCAGGTTGAAACCTTGAGTTCCTTCAAGAGTCTCCAGGAGGCTGGGGCTACTGAGTCATTCCTGTTGACCTCTTTCCTTGTCTTTGGGTCATCTGAGCCCCACTGCTCCCCTAGGCAGAAAGCTTTGGTATCTTTAGGGACATGCAACCTAACCCCTTCTCTTGCTCTTTCCCCTTTACTGGGTATACCCATCCCACCTCCTGTGGTGGAGAAAGGACAGTTCAAGGGAAATTCATTCTTAAGGCTTGATTCCTACTTAAACATCACAGGATACATTCCCTAGAAGAGGAAGGGTACCTATGGACTGGATTCCTCAGAAACATCAGGACAGAAAGATGCCTCCTTTCCCTACCCCCTCCCTAATTCAAACAGGGGCTGGGAGAGAGGAAGAGATTATTGTTTCGGGGGCGGGGGGGCATGGATGGACTGACCACTGAAACTTCCTTTTCTTCTGGCACGGCCCTATTTGTAGAAGTGCCAGAGTCCTGAGGGGAAAAGCAAGAGAGGGAAAGAAAGAACATTATTTGAGAGCATTTGGCTGCAATTTTACAGTAAAGATCAAACAGAGAGGGGCCAGCATCATGCCCTCCCCATCCTTCTGTCCCTAGCATATGAATGTCCTGTGGTATGTCTCATAAACGCACGTGCATGCAAACACACACACACACACACACACACACACACACACACACACACACCCTTGCACTGTTGAAACCAGAGCTGCTGGCTCCAGGGAGGGGAGTGAAGAAGGAGCTGTGGACAGGTGTGGGTGGCCACATACCTGTCCTTCTGGGAGGTGACACTTCCATTACACCTCCACAGGTTTCATGTTAACCTCACCCTAGCTTTGGCCCAATGTTGTAAGGAGGGGCAGAAAGATGGCAGAGTTAAGCTGGCCCAAAGCCAACAAGCAAAGAGTTCTCTGCAGACCCTTGAAGTGCCAACAAATCAGTCCCAGCAAGGACCAAATCTGGAGAAAACTCAGCTTAAAGCACAGCAGTAGCGTACTGGCTCCAGCCACACATGTACTAAAATTGGAATGATATAGAGAGGATTAGCAGGGCCCCTGCTTAAGGATGATAACACAAACTGATGAAGCCTTCCATATTTTTCAGTTTGTCAAGCATTTTATTCTTTCGAATAAAACCAACATGTCTATAACCTAACAAAAAAACAGAGATTGGGCCTAGATCACTGGGTGAACTTCCGTGATGGCTGAGAGAAGTGCCCTAGAGACTTCTCGAGGGTTGGGGGAAGCCCTGTCTTCCCTGAGGGATTGTCGGAGGGCAGGGTGCAGGCCTAGGGTAAAGGTTGGGTTCTGGACTGCAGAAAGTGACCCTGGGAGCCCAAAACCTTTGGCACTGCTGAATCAGGAGAAGGGATTACCTGACTGGCCTTATGTCACCCCCAGTAGGCTGGGGCTGGGCCGTAATTGGCTGTAATTTGTTGATGAATGCAATTTGCAGCTGCCTGCTCTCCCTGTGACAGGCCTCAATTAGAGCGGCCAGAGGGATCGAGGGTGGGAGGAGAGCTGGGACGTTGTTTCCAATTCCTTTTCCCGGTCGGCTCTCAGCACTCTGCTGCATCCCAAAACAAGAAGAGGTTCTTGAGGCCAGTTAATTGTCCCCCCACTTACAGACAGTGACATAATTTTAGAACATGTGGAGAGTGAGAAAGGCCTTCCTGCAGGGTGGTCTGGATGCTGTGGATTTAAAAACTTGACCACATTACATGTTTAGTATTTTCTTATTGGTTTTAGAGCTTCTGAAAATTCTATAGGAAAGAAGACTTTTGAGCTAAAAATCTTAATTTCTATCTTATAGTCCTTTCACCCTCTTACCAGATAAAGGAAAAAAAAAATCAGAATGATGGAAAAGACAGAGAGAAAGAAAGCAATGGAGAAACCCTATCTCTACTAAAAATACAAAGTTAGCCAGGCGTGGTGGCACATGCCTATAATCCCAGCTACTTGGTAGGCTGAGGCAGGAGAATTGCCTGAACCCAGGAGGTGGAGGTTGCGGTGAGCCAAGATCGCGCCATTGCACTCCAGCCTGGCAACAAAAGTGAAACTCCATCTCAAAAAAAAAGAAAAAAAACAGACTCCCCCTTTTATGAAGGCTTCCTTGGTTTCTCTAGAAAGAGTTGTATTCTCTCTCCTAATTATTCTTTTTTTTTCTTTTTCTCCTAATTACTCTTTTAGAGCACTTATCAGGTAGAGTTCTTTTTCTTTTTCTTTTTTTCCTCTTGAGACTCTTTTTTTTTTTTTTTTTTTAAATGGGGGTTTCCCCTGATGGCGGGGGTGGTTTTTAACACCGGACCTCAGGTGATCCCCCCACCTCAGCCTCCCAAAGTGCTAGGATTACAGGTGTGAGCCACAGCGCCCAGCTAAACTCCTTATAAAACCAAAGAGTTATTTTAAATCTTGGGTGTTTCCATTTAGACTGGAAGTTTCTTGGTTCCAAGTCCCATTCGTTTTTGTAGACCTCAGCACCTAGTGCAGTGTCTGGCATTGCGTAGGCTCTCAAAGATGTTTTTAGATAGATGGATGGATGGACAGGTGAACAGATGGATGGACTTGGAGGATGGGTGGATGAAGGAGGATAGATGGATAGATGAATGGATGGACTGGAGAATGGATAGATGGAATGGATGAGTGGAGAAAATGAGGGATGAAGAGAAGGATGAAGAGAAGACAGTAGAATGAAACGATTCAGAAGTTTCTAGGCAAGTTCTTTGTGGATCAGTTCTCCCCTACTATGACCATTTTCCCTGAATTCGATTTTTGGAACATCTAACGCACCTATGTTCAGACGCAAGGACCAAAAACAACTTCCCAAGCCAATTAGAGGTCATTTTAATGTGTCATTTTTGGATTACCTGTGCCATTGCTTTCCTCTACAGAACGTTATGGTTTAGCTACACAAATACAATATTTGATAAAAATGCCTCAAATAGGCAGCTGATGGCAATGACGAAGTCTGTCTGAAAATAAAACAGCTTGAAACTATCTGACAGTGGAGAGTGTAGGAGGCAGGGAGAGAGAGTAAATCATTGGTGCATATAGTGAGCAAGATAATCAGGACTTGAGGACAGGAAAGGCTGGAATCATGATAGGAGGATTAAAGACACACATTAGAAGGACTTCCCGGCCGGGCGCGGTGGCTCAAGCCTGTAATCCCAGCACTTTGGGAGGCCGAGGCGGGTGGATCACGAGGTCAAGAGATCAAGACCATCCTGGTCAACATGGTGAAACCCCGTCTCTACTAAAAATACAAAAAATTAGCTGGGCATGGTGGTGCGTGCCTGTAATCCCAGATACTCAGGAGGCTGAGGCAGGAGAATTGCCTGAACCCAGGAGGCGGAGGTTGCGGTGAGCCGAGATCGTACCATTGCACTCCAGCCTGGGTAACAAGAGCGAAACTCCGTCCCAAAAAAAAAAAAAAAGAAGGACTTCCCAATTATGTTTGGTAGCAAAACATTAGACTAAATGATTATTCATGATTTTATTAATTTTTTTTTTTTTGACCAGGCACGGTGGCTCACTCCTATAATCCCAGCACTTTGGGAGGCAGAGGCGGGAAGATCACCTAAGGTCGGGAGTTCAAGTCCAGCCTGACCAACATGGAAAAACCCCGTCTCTACTAAAAATACAAAATAAGCTGGGTGTGGTGGCATATGCCTGTAATATCAGCTACTTGTGAGGCTGAGGCAGGAGAATGGTTTGAACCTAGGAGATGGAGGTTAAGGTGAGCTGAGATGGAGCCGTTGCACTCCAGCCTGAACAATAAGAGCGAAACTCTGTCTCAAAAAAAAATTTTTTTTTTTTGAAACTCACAGCTTCAAATAAAAAAAATTTTTTTTTTTTTGAGACAGAGTCTCACCATGTTGCCTATGCTGGAGTCCAGGGATGTGATTATAGCCCACTGCAGCCTCGCTCTCCCAGGCTCAAGTGATCCTCTCACCTCAGCCTCCTGAGTAGCTGGGACTACAGGCACACACCACCATGCCCAGCTATTTAAAAGAATTTTTTAGTAGACATGAGTTCTTGCTATATTGCTCAGGCTGGTCTTGAGTTCCTGAGCTCAAGTGATCCTACTGCCTTGGTCTCCTAAGGTGCTGGTATTACAGGTAT
The DNA here is from genome assembly GCF_009761245.1 of Sapajus apella. Lineage (NCBI taxonomy): Eukaryota > Metazoa > Chordata > Mammalia > Primates > Cebidae > Sapajus > Sapajus apella. Next base: position 1,014,077 of record NW_022436952.1, on the reverse strand, counting down.
GAGCCAATGCACCCAGCCTATTCATGATTCTTTTTTTAATTTTTTAATTTTTTTATTTTTTTAAAGATGGGGTTTCACCATGATGGCCAGGCTGTTCTTGAACTCCTGACCTCAGGAGGTGATCCACCCACCTCGGCCTCCCAAAGTGCTAGGATTACAGGTGTGAGCCACTGTGCCCGGCCTATTCACGATTCTTGACCTACTACTCACCCAACTAACATTTATTGAGCAACCATTCTGACCCGTACGTCAGGCTAAGCGCTTTCACTTATATTATCTCAGCCCATCATGCCTAGGGACAGGAAGATGGAGTTCACACACTCTTGATGTGCACATTTTCCTTGGGCGATCTCCACCACACCCGTGCTTTTAACCACAGTAGCTACTTTGACTGTCCAGTGTTCCATCTCTGGTCCAGATCTCCTCTAGTCCCACAGCTTACTGTCCTCTGCTGCTGACTCTCTCCCCCTAGATGTCTGCAGGTGCCTCCAACTCAAGAGAATCCACACAGGTTTCACCTGTTTCCCCACCAAACCTTCTCCTCTGCCCAGATTCTGCATCTCTACTCGTGGCACAAGGCAAGAGGATAGAGCCCAGTAGTTTGAGACCAGCCCTGACAATATAGTGAGACCCTATCTCTACAAAAAATTAAAAAATTAGCTGGGTGTTGTGGCGCACTCCTGTAGTCCTAGGAGCTTGGGAAGTCCTGCAGTCTCTGAATCCTTAAGCCTGGGAGGTCGGGTCTCCAGTGACCATGGTCACACCACTGCAGCCTGGGCAACAGAGCAAGACCATGTCTCAAAAAAAAAAAAAAGTTCAAAAAAAACCCTAACAGAGTCAACAATCAGAATATAAATTCATTCTAGATTAATTTGGGGGTCTCTCACTTGACCCACTCAATACCCAAGTCAGGACATGAGCATCAGCTCCTTTTCCCTGCCTAGGACCCCCATGTGGGCCACCATGTCCAGTAATTCTACTTCCTAAATGCCTCTGTTTTCCTTTTCCTTTCCTTGGGAGCTGACCTAAATTCAGGTTCTCGCCATTCTCACTGGGCTACTCCCCTAGCTTCCTTGTGCTCCTCTTCTCCCCCATCCCGTGTTCTGGGAAACCATTCTTCACTTGGTTGCCAGACTCATCTTTCCAAAATGCAAATCTGATCAGTCACACACCCTCCAAGTCTTTTGATGATTCTCTAGCTGTTTTTAAAATAACATCCAAAATCCTTAGCTTCTGCGACAAGAGCCTTCATACTCTAACCACTCCTCTTCTTAACCCCCACTGTGCTGCACCAGATCCCAGTACTTGCTGGCCTATGCTCTTTCATTCCCATGCCTTTGCATAGGCGATTCCTGCTGCCTAGGAATGCCATTCTTCCCTTTTATACCGATATAATTTCTCCTAGTTCTTCACCATTCAGTGCGTTGGGTATCACCTCCTCCAGGCACAGTCTCTGACTGCCCCTCTGCTCCTGATTCTGAGTGAGCTCCCCATCCTCTGGCCTCTCACTGTGTCCAGTGCTTTTCTCTTCTTTAGTGCTGATTACACATATTACAGTTTCCTGTTTCCTCGTCTGTGTCTCCCACTCAAATGTGAGATACTCCAGGACAGGTAGGCTGTCTCTAACGTCTGCATTCTTGGTGCTGCCTGTGTTGCCTGGCACATAGTGTGCCCCATAAATGTTTGTTGAGTGAATGTATGACTGGTAGTTCTCTATCATCTACGGGCCTTTGATCTCATTCTCTCTAATGGGGAAGCCAATTCAGTACAATTTAAGATAGGACTCAGGATGTGATGTGGAAATCAGTACATTTTTCTCTCTCCTTCCCCCATCTCTCTCAGAATTCGCCGGTGGCCACACCCTTGGCACAGACACAGGCAGCTCAGTCTGCAGAACGTCAGCTGGCAGCGAGCAGCCCTTCCCTTCCTCCCTGGCTCTGTCTTCGTGCTCAGTACAAATCGTTTTTCCTTTTTGGGTGTTCAGAGCTCTGATAGCAGAGGGCTGGGTGGGAGTGTGGCAGAGCGGGCTGTCTGCAGGGAGGCAGAAAAGCAGGGTGCGGGAGAGCCAAGATGGGCGTGGAAGCATTGCTCTGTGGCCCGTTAGAGGGAGAAAGAAAATTTAGCTCTGTGGGGCTGCTTGGGGCAGAGCAGCTGGGATGTGCTTGACCCCTTTTGCACTTTGGGGGCTGGGATCACCCTATGGATGTTTAGCTTCCTCCTGAGCATTGGCAAGGCTTCTGAGAGGGAGAGGCAATGACAGAGGAAGCGATTATGGATTTTCAAAACTGGCCCAGTACATTCCCTCGATACCAAGCCACTGGGTAGAATCTTGGGGGTCAGGCTATTGCTGTTTCCTTGTTTTGGAGAACATAGGAAAAGAGAATTTGCCACGCACCTCATCCATTCATTCATTCAGCATCTGGGTGATGGCAGACGCTGGAGACACAGATGAATAAGGCCCAGTGCTCCGTCTGGGGCTCACAGTGTAAGGGGTATGGGCTTATAAGGATACAAGCTACAAGTGGGCTGGGATGGTTGTGAGAGGAAGGGCTTGGCAAGCCTGGAGAAGAGGACACTCCGTCCACGGAAAGGCGCCAGCTGAGCGAGGGATGATGGGCGTGATTTCTGTACAGCCTTGTACTCCAACATCAGCCTCCAACATCAGTTCCTCAGAGGACACTCTGTTTAACATTTTTTTTTTTTTTTTGAGACAGAGTCTTGCTCTGTCTCCCGGGCTGAAGTGCAATGGTGCAATCTCGGCTCACTGCAACCTCCTTTTCCCAGGTTCAAGCGATTCTCCTGCCTCAGCCTCCCAAGTAGCTGGGATTACAGGCGCCTGCCACTGCGCTCAGCTAATTTTTGTATTTTTTAGTAGAGATGAGGTTTTGCCATGTTGGCCAGGCTGGTCTCGAACTCCTGACCTCAGGTGATCCGCCTGCCTCAGCCTCCCAAAGTGCTGGGATTACAGGAGTAAGCCACTGCGCCTGGCCAAAAATAAAATTTAAGCCACCATGCCTGGCCTCTGTTTAACTCTTTGTGAAGACAGTAGCAGCAGCCATGGTACAGAGTATGGAATTTGGAGAAGATAATGTGATTTCAGATCCTGGCTTACCACTTCATTCATTAATTCTTTCATTCATTCAGTAAATGCCTGGATCCACTGTGAACAACTGACATCACTTCTCTGAGCCTCAGTTTTGTCATCCATATAACTGGGATAGTGGTAACACTCACCTCACCATTCTGTTGGGAGGATTACATGAGCTGATATATGTGACAATGCTTTGTAAACTGGAAAGTGCTGTGCAAATACCAGCTGCTAATTACCCTTCCATTTATCCAATGATTCAGTCAACAAGTAACTATCAAGTGCCCTCTTCTAAGAGCCTGACAAAACCCTTTTTGAGACAGGAGCCTGTTTCGTGCATGTGCGTGTGTGTATGTGTGTGTGTGGGGTTGCTGTGTGTGACCGTAGCGCGCCTTCATTAAGCCGCAACCATCTGCTCTGTCTGAAGGGAAGTCCTAGCTTCCCCAGCCCCCAGCCCTCGTCCCCAGTGCAGGCGGGCAGGGACACGTTCTGCAGTCTCCCTGCTGAGGGGTGCTGCTGCACAGAGGAGGCTGGCAGGGCCTGTGAATCACCAGCCTGAGTAACCCCTCTGCCTACGGGGCTTCTCTTCCCTACCAGATGATGGACCCAAAATAAAAATACGGCTGAAGAGCGAGTTAGCATTCCAGGCTGTCTCTGAAAGGTGTCTGGGCCACCAGGAAAGGAGCCGAATGCACTATTTTGCGCTTCTCCCAGCCCCCAACACTCACATCAGGAGCCTGGGTAACCTCAGAGCTGGGGGGCAGCAGAGAAAGGGACTCCTGGCTTGGTGGTGAGGGTGGGAGACTGAGGGTGGCTTTCCTCGCAGTCACCGTCTCAGCAGGTCCTGTCCAGCCACATTACCAGCTCCAACTTGTGCACAGTGCTTTGTAACTTACAAAGTGCTTTCATACACTTTCTCTCATTTGATGCTCATGAAAACTGGGAGGCAGAATAGCCTGGGGGTCCAGTGCATGGCTTCTGGAGCCAAACCTGTCTACCTTTGAATCTGTTTTTGTTGCCTACTGGCTGTGGGAGTCTGAGCAAATCCCTTAGCTTCTTTTTTAAAAATTCATCAATAGGTTGGGCGTGGTGGCTCACACCTGTAATCCCAGCACTTTGGGGGCTGAGGTGTGTGGATCACGAGGTCAAGGGTTCAAGACCAGCCTGGCCAACATGGTGAAACCCAATCTCTACAAAAAATACAAAAGATTAGCCGGGCATGGTGGTGCACACCTGTAATCCCAGCTACTCTGGATGCTGAGGCAGGAGAATCACTTGAACCCAGGAGGCAGAGATAGTGGTGAGCAGAGATCACATCGTTGCACTCCAGCCTGGGCAACAGAATAAGACTCCATCTCAAAAAAAAAAAATGCATTAATAATTTTTGTAGAGATGGTGTCTCACTACATTGCCCAGGCTGGTCTTAAACTTTTGGCCTCAAGCCATCCTGCTGCCTCAGCCTCCCAAAATGTGGGGATTACAGGTGTGACCCACCATGCCCAGCTCCCTTAGCCTCTTTCTTCTTCATGCCTCAGTTTTTTGTTATTGAGTATTACTCTGTCACCCAGGCTACAGTGCAGTGGTGCGATCTCAGCTCACTGCAACCTCCACCTCCTGGGTTCAAGCAATTCTCCTGCCTCAGCTTCCCTAGTAGCTGGGATTACAGGCACCCACCACCGCACCTGGCTAATTTTTGTGTTTTTAGTAGAGATGGGGTTTCACCATCTTGGCCAGGCTGGTCTTGAGCTCCTAACTTCAGATGACTCACTGCCTTGGCCTCCCAAAGTGCTGGGGTTACAGGCGTAAGCCACCTCGTCCAGCCCAGTTTTCTCATTTTCAAAATGGAGGTACTGGCCGAGCACGGGGCGCCTGCCTATAATCCCAACAATTTGGGAGGCCAAGGCAGGTGGATCACCTGAAGTTAGGAGTTCAAGACCAGCCTGGCCAACATGGTGAAACCTCGTCTCTACTAAAAATACAAAAAATTAGCTGGGTGTGGTGATGTGTGCCCGTAATCCCAGCTACCTGGGGAGGCTGAGGCAGAATTGATTGAACCTGGGAGGTGGAGGTTGCAGTGGGCTGAGATCGTGCCACTATACTCCAGCCTGGGTGACAGAGTGAGACTCCATCTCAAAAAAAATAATAAGAAGAAAATAAATAAAATGGAGATACTAATAGTACAGCTTTTATAAGGTTAATAGTTTTAAAATCTGTTTATTGTCTGTCTCCCTATATTAGAGCAAAAGCCATAGTAAAGAGGGATCTTTGTTTTTTAGGACGCTGCCTGACACAGGGAAGTTTGCAATAAATATTTGTGCAATGAATGAATAAGAGGCTAGAACAATGCCAGGCACATAGTATACACTATGTATGCTAGCTGTTATTGTAGGAGTTTTTCCATTTGGGCAATGTAGAAACTGAAGTTTAGAGAATTTAAGTGAATTGCCTGAAGTCACAAAGCTAAGACGCGACAGATTTGGAGCTTTAAATAAAGCTGCTACTCTAAAATAAGGGCCCCTCCTCCCACACTGTGACTACCCCAGTTCCTCCTCTTCTTTCCTTTCTTTAATCTCTTTCCTTACCTTCCCCAGATACTCATTAAAATTGAGCACTTCCTTGTCTGCAGTGTAGAAAGCTGTAGAACTGGCCAGGCGTGGTGGCTCATGCTTGTAATCCCAGTACCTTGGGAGGCTGTGGCGGGCAGATCACCTGAGATCAGGAGTTCAAGACCAGCCTGGCCAACATGGTGAAACCCCGTCTCTACTAAAAATACAAAATTAGCTGGGCACGATGGTACATGCCTGTAATCCCTGCTACTCGGGAGGCTGAGGCAGGAGAATCACTTGAACCCAGGAGGCGGAGGTTGCAGTGAGTTGAGATCCCACCATTGTACTCCAGCCTGGGCAACAAGAGTGAAACTTCGTCTCAAAAAAAAAAATTAGTCACACATGGCGGTGCATGCCTGTAGTTCCAGCTACTCAGGAGGCTGAGGCAGGAAGATTGCTTAAGCTAGGAAGGTCAAGGCAGTGAGTTGTGTTGGAGCCACTACACTTCAGCCTGGCCAACAAAGCAAGGCCCAGATATGAATTCTAACTCCCCACCCTAGGTGGGGGAACTTGGACTAATCACTGTGAGCCTTAGTTTTCTAATCTACAAAATGGAGATAAGAAAACTTAACCTCACTGGGTGTGGTGGCTCAGGCTTGTAATCTCATCACCTTGGCTGGAAGATTGCTTGAGTCTAGGAGTTTGAGACCCGCCCTGGCAACATAAGTGAGACCCTGTCTCTACAAAAAATAAAAAATTAGCTAGAGTGTAGTGGCTTATGCCTGTATTCTTAGCTACTTGGGAGGCTGAGATGGGAGGAGGATCACTTGAGCCAGGAGGTTGAGGCTGCAGTGAGCCATGATTGCACCACTGCACTCCAGCCTGGGTGACAGAGACCCTGTCTCAAAAAAAAAAAAAAAAAAGAAAAGGAAAAAGAGAAAACCTGAAAAAGAAATCGGAGCAAACATGCAGGACAAATGTTAAATCAATATTTGGCTAAGGTGGAAGAAAAATATCATTACCATATAATAAAATTCTCAGCTGGGCCTGGTGGCTTCTGCCTATAATCCCAGTACTTTGGGAGGCCAATGTGGGTGGATCACTTGAGGTCAGGAGTTCGAGACCAGCCTGGTCAACATGGTGAAACCCCACCTCTATAGGCCAGCTATATAGGCGTGGTGGCTCACGCCTGTAATCCAAGCACTTTGGAGGTCAAGGCGGGCGGATCACCTGAGGTTGGGAGTTCAAGACCAGCCTGACCAACATGGTGAAACCCCGTCTTTAAAAAAAAAAAAAAAAAGAAACCCACCTCTACTAATAATACAAAAATTAGGCGGTGTGGTGGCGCACACCTGTAATCCCAGCTGCAGAGGAGGTTGAGGCATGAAAATCACTTGAACCTGGGAGGCGGAGGTTGCAGTGAGCCAAGATCTCACCACTGAACTCCAGCCTGGGTGGCAGAGTAAAACCGTGTCTTCAATAAAATAAAATAAAATAAAATAAAGTTCTCAGGGTCAAGAATAAATCTTATATTTTATTAAAGATTTAGTTACTGCTGAAAGTTTTTTTTTTCTTTTTATTTATTTTTTATTTGAAAGTTTATTATTTAAAAAATTTATTAGCCATATTTCTAAAGTTTGTCCCAATGCAGAAATAATACTTTTTCAGCACTTTCAGAACCTGAGCTGTTCCTTTGGTCACTACTTCGCACACTTAGGTTACAAGTAGAAGCTCACTTTTTTTTTTTTTTTAAAAGACGGGGTTTCACCTTGTTGGTCAGGCTGGTCTTGAACTCCCAACCTTAGGTGATCCGCCTGCCTTGGCCTCCAAAGTGCTTGGATTACAGGCATGAGCCACTACCCCCGGCCCTCACTTTCTATTATTATTATTATTTTATTAGTTTTTGAGATGGAGTCTTCTTGCTCTATCACCCAGGCTGGAGTGCAGTGGCACAATCTCAGCTTGCTGCAACCTTCACCTTCTGGGTTCAAGTGATTCTCCTGCCTCAACCTCCACGCCTGGCTAATTTTTGTATTTTTTTGTAGAGACGGGGTTTTGCCATGTTGGCCAGGCTGGTCTTGAACTTCTGACCTCAAGTGATCTGCCTGCCTTGACCACCCAAAGTGCTGGGATTACAGGCATTGGCCACCGTGCCTGGCTGATAAGTAGAAGTTCACTTTCATCTGGGGTTAATGGGGGGTCAAAACATTTTTTGGATACCTCATTTATCTCTGACATTTTCTTCTTTATTTCCTTTATTTCTATTGGATTGAATGAAACATGTTATGGATGTGGTGTATATTGTCTCTTCCTGAAATGTTGAAGAGACAAAGTTGACATTTGCTTTTGGTGCAAAACTTTACAAGATTTGGAAATTCTCAAATAGTCTTTTTTAAAAGACTCATGGACTAAATAAGTAAGGATTACAACACTCAAAGTTTATTTTGCTTAAGGTTATAAATGGTAGTTCACCAAACAGTTTGACTAAGACTAGAATTATGATATGGTAACTATTAGTTTGTCTTATATTATCATTTAAATTTTCATAAATGTTTCATGGCCTAAAAAGGCTGTCATATTTTCCCTAAGGTTTCTAGCTCAGGTTTCCCTAAGGTTTCTGTGTAGGTCCTCAGACTAGCAGCATCACCAAAACATTGATGTTTGTTAGAAAGGCAAATTATTGGGCCAGTCCAGAGACCCACTGAATGAGAACATTTGGAAGACAAGTTCTTGGAATCTGTATTTTAATCAGCTCTCCAATGATTCTGATTGTCCCTAAGTTCGAGAAACACTGATCTAGCCAACACACACTCAAGATAATCACATAGTTGTCCCTCCATTTTTTTTTTTTTGAGAGAGAACCTCCCTCTGTTGCCAGGCTGGAATGCAGTGGCACGATCTCAGCTCACTGTGATCTCCACCTCCCGGGTTCAAGTGATTCTCCTGCCTCAGCCTCCTGAGTAGCTGGGACTACAGGCGTGTGCCACCATGCCCAACTAATTTTTGTATTTTTAGTAGAGAGGGGGTTTCACCATGTTGGCCAGGATGCTCTTGATTTCCTGACCTTGTGATCCTCCCGCCTTGGTCTCCCAAACTCCTGGAATTACAGGTGTGAGCCAATGCTCTTGACTTGTCTACCTATTTTTTATATCACCATTTGAAAGTTCCAAATTGTTTTTGTACATAGATCATCATTAAATATTACAACATTTTAAATCTCGAGACAATCATTTCAATACCTAGAGAACACAAGGAGATTTTTTACTTTTATTTACATTGGGAATGCTTACCTACATTGAATTGAAATGGAATATTCACATATATCAAAAAATAGAAATTACATGCCCTGTTTGGATTAACTACATTCTTACAGTTACAAAACATGGTGGCCAAATATACAGCCACACAATTACTCATTGCATACACGTTCTGAAATGCCACTGAAATAGATATTTTGCAGTTTAATCTTCCAAAGGCCAAGGATGAGGCTGCAGCAGAATAGCAAATCTGGTCCTATATTGAGATTGAAGCTGAACTTTGAGGCATTCTTAGTAGTTATCATTAGCTATTAAAGTGACATTATGGCCAGGCACTGTGGCTCACATCTGTAATCTCAGCAGTTTGGAAGGCTAAGGCAGGCGGACCACTTAAGGCCAGGAGTTGGAGACCAGTCTGGCCAACACAGTGAAACCCGTCTCTACTAAAAATACAAAAATTGGCTGGGTGTGGTGGCGCACATATGTAGTCCCAGCTACTTGGGAGGCTGAGGTAGGAGGATTGCTTGAACCTGGAGATGCAGGTTGAAGTGAGCCAACATTGCACCACTGCACTCCAGCCTGGGCAACAGAGTGAGACTCTGTCTCAAAAATAAATAAATAAATAAATAAATAAATAAATAAAAGTGACATTTTGTTCCCTAGGCCTCAGTCTTCTCTGTACACTCCTCAATCCCAGGAAAGCAGGGACCTGGGGGTCTACAATTCTGACACTGTCACCCATTTAGTTGTCCAAGGCAGAAACCTCTCATTCAAGATGAAATCCTAACAATTCCACGTCTTAACTTTCTGCGGTATCTACCTCTTTCCCTGATCTGAGCTGCTATTTTTTATAGCTTTCACTCTTACCACCCTATAATTTATTTCTTCACATAGCAACAGTGACTAAATATATATAAACCAGATCCTGGTATTCCCCCTGCTGAAACCTCTCTATTGGCTTCCGATCACTTTCGGTATGAACTTCAACCTCCTTATTCTGGCCTAGGGGTTCTCCTGGTTCCTGCCTATTTTGCCAACCTCATTTAGAATTGCCCTGTTTGCCGGGTTCTGTAATCCCAGATCATGCCTGTAACCCCAGCACTTTGGGATGCCAAGGCAGACAGAGCGCTTGAGCCTAGGAGTTCCAGACCAGCCTGGGCAACATGGTGAAAAGGTGTCTCTACAAAAAATACAAAAAAAATTAGCCAGGAATGGTGGCATGCACCTGAAGTCCCAGCTACTTGGGAGGCTGTCATTACTTGAGCTCAGAAGGTCAAGGCTGCAGTGAGCTGTGATGGCGTCACTGCACTCTAGCCTAGGCAACAGAGTGGCATTTTGTTGCTTAAAAAAAACCCCCAAAAATGGAAAAACTCCCTCCTTCTGAATTGAAGTCGCCTAGCTAAATAGGACTCATTTCTGTTCCCTGAATATCCTCAGTGTATTCGTGCCCTGTGACTTTGTGCATGATCTTCTGTCTACCTGAATGCTTCCCGCTGTTGTACCTTGCTGGCTCCTTTTCATCCTTCAACTCTATTAAATGTCGTTTTTTAAAAAGAGGTCTTTTCTTTCTTCCTTTCCTTTCCCTTCTCTTTTTTCTTTTTTTTTTTTTTCTTTTTGAGACAGATTCTGACTCTGGTGCCCAGTCTACAGTGCAGTGGTGCCACCATGGCTCACTGCAGCCTCTACCTCCTGGGCTCAAGCAGTCCTCCCACCTCAGCCTACTGAGTAGCTGGGACCACAGGCGCAAGGCACAGATAACTTTTTATTTACTTTTTTTTTTTTTTTTTTGAAGAGACAGCATCTCATTATGTTGCCTAGGCTGGTCTCTAACTCCTGGCCGCAAGTGACCCTCTCACCCGAGCCTCCCAAAGTGCTGGGATTACAAGTGTGAGCCACCATCAATTTACAGGTGTGAGCCCAACCAATGACAATAAATGCATATTTATATATTGAAGGACTTATTTGTTTAATATCTGTCTTCCTATTAGGCAATAGGTGCCATGAGAAAAGGAACCACTCTGTTTTGTTCCTCACTTTATCTCCAGTGCCAGCACATAGTAGAAGCTCAATAAATACTTGTTGAATGTTAGGCAAGCTCCTGTCTTGAGCCTGAACCCTGGGCACACTATGGGGTGGTACCAGGCTGTCTGTGGAATGGAAAAGAAAAATGGAATACACTGGCAAGTGCCAAACATTCTCCAGGGTGGTCTGCTGCTCCCACAGCTATAACTTCCATAAGAGGTTTGGGTCACAGAACAGCACCTTTGCTGCTCCGTGCTGCTTAAGAAGACTCCACTGACCCTAGATAGAGCGTCTCCTGGGAGGTTGGACCAACATGGCACCTGGAAGCCTGAGGCTGGATACAAGCGCTATTATGAATGCCCAGCAGGTTTGGGCTAAAAGTGAAGAAACCCAGGCAAAGCATTTGGGGATGAGTTCAAACTCTCTACCCAGCAGCTTTGCTCCTCCTTGGGATGTACCATCTTTGCAGAGGAGAAGATGCGTTTGCTAATTGAAAATACTGTTCAAGGGGTGGACGCAGGGTGAGCAGAGGAGTGAGGGAGTAGAGTGGAAAGAGGGTCGGTCTTGGCTTGGGTTGCAATCCTAGCTTTTCTATTTCTTGCTTTGTAGACATGAGCAGGTACTTTGTTTCTCTGAGCTAGTTTTTGGTTTGCTTTGTTTTTAGTCTGCAAAGTGGGAACTATAATCCCTATTATGGGTCTCTATTGGCACCAAGTGGGAAGGGTTTCTCTGTCCTAATAGCTTCCCTGACAGAGGCAAGAAGGTCCCTAATGAATCTGTTTAAAGATATTTTACTTGGTTTATTTCCTCTTCTCACCCAGCCTGTCAAGCTGACTGTGAATACCCATGAGATACCAGATGTGAAGATGCTTCATCATCCAAAGGGGACCAGGAGAAGGAGCCCAATCAGTTACCTTCCCACTGGAAGGCATGGTTCCACTGACACAGTGTCCGGTCATTAACACGTGGTGGTTGCTGAAGAAATGTCCTTTCAGGAGTGTTCTGTGGCCTGAATGTGTTCTCTTCACCCTTCTTTCTCTCATTCTTTTATCCATTCGCTCATTTTTTCACATGGCCAACATTCCTTGAGTACTGCCCTCTGTCAGTCCTTGTCTGGGCACTGGGCATAGAGTGGAGTGAAAAAGGATTCTTGCCGGGCGCGGTGGCTCAAGCCTGTAATCCCAGCACTTTGGGAGGCCGAGGCGGGTGGATCACGAGGTCAAGAGATCGAGACCATCCTGGTCAACATGGTGAAACCCCGTCTCTACTAAAACTACAAAAAATTAGCTGGGCATGGTGTCACGTGCCTGTAGTCCCAGCTACTCAGGAGGCTGAGGCAGGAGAATTGCCTGAACCCAGGAGGCGGAGGTTGCGGTGAGCCGAGATGGCGCCATTGCACTCCAGCCTGGGTAACAAGAGT
>NW_022436952.1:997978-1001644 GCF_009761245.1 Sapajus apella | reverse complement strand
CCATTGCATTCCAGCCTGGGTAACAAGAGTGAAACTCCGCCTCAAAACAAAAAACAAAAAACAAAAAACAAACAAAAAAAAAAACAAAAAAAGAAAAAGGATTCTTACTCTCAAGCAATAAACAGTCTATGGAACAGAGAGAGTCCTGGAGGATTCCAGTGTTGTGTGATTAGTGTCAGGATAGGGACACACAGGGGGACTGTAGGATTGCAGAGTTCTCATATTGGTCCTTCTCAAGTAGGAGGGGCATCTGCTAAGCATGGAATTTCCCAGCCCAACGTGAGATATATTCGTTGCTCTCATAGGTCCAGGGTAGACAGCAGATAGAGAAACTCTAGGAAGATCCACGGGAGGGCACGTTCTTACTGTAACCTTACTGCCCTGACTGTGCTGTCTCCCTGCAAGGCATCTGTAGCACCAGCCTGCCATTTTAGCCTTCTCCAATTAGACATCACTGACGAAGGCAGGGAGACTTGGAGTGAAGCCCCGCCAATGGGTTGTTTATTCTATTGCTTGAATCACAATACATCTCCAAACTTATTCTTGATTTGGCTAATTCAAGAGATTAAGGCCCAGATGTGATGGGGGCTGGGCTGTCACAAAGTGTCACAAACCCCTCATTTTGTGCCAGCTGATGAGACTAATTGCCCAGACGGTGAGAGAGCATGATTAGTCCTTCTTTTATGCCAAGCCCCGAGGGAGATGAGAATTAATCAAGGAGTCCAGTGGGAGGGGTTCTTCTGTCTAATGCGCTCCTTTAAGCTGGCGGAAGGTTCCCTGGTAAATATGCAGTAGAGGAAGCTGGTTTGTCTTCCTGCTTAGCTTCAGCCAGGTCCAGCAATAACTTCTGATTCTGGCAGGCTCTGTGTTCAATACAGCTCTTCCCTCCAAGTCTTCTCCCTCTGGCTGCATATTTTGTTTCCCCACTTTTCCTGCACACTTCACTTCTTCACCTCCCACACGTCCTTTTCAACATGTTTTTTTGTTCTTGGCAACCCTTACCAAGGACAAGAGTGACCTCCTACTCACCAAGAATAATGTTTACCAGGATGGTTCTCATCTATTCGACCTCTCTGTAATGTTTGAAGCATTTGGCCAGTGTTTCCTTCTGGAATCTCTTTCCTTGTCATGTGGGAGTCCTTCCTCTCACTTTTCTGATCTTTTCTTCTCCATCTCCAACTTCCTCCCCGATCCTGAAAATGTTGACATGTTCCCAGTTCTCTGTTTCAGTTCTTTTCCTATTCTCTTTGCTCCCTCAGAGAGTGGCAGATGCTGTTGGTTGCCAATTCAACACTCATTCTCTCTTCCTTTTTTCTTTTCTTTTCTTTTTTTTTTTTTTGAGATGCAGTTTCTCTCTTGTTGCTCAGGCTGGAGTGCAGTGGCACGATCTCGGCTCACAGCAACCTCTGCCTCCTGGGTTCAAGGGATTCTTCTGCTCAGCCTCCTAGTTGGGATTACAGGTGCATGCCACCATGCTTGGCTAATTTTTGTATTTTTAGTAGAGATGGGGTTTCACCATGTTGGCCAGGCTGGTCTTGAACTCCTGACCTCAGATTTTCCACCTGCGTTGGCCTCCCAAAGTGCTGAGATTACAGGTGTGAGCCACCGTGCCTGGCCATTCTCTATTCTTGTTCAGGGAAGGTGACCCCTTCTCTGTGCCAAAGGATGAATCATGACTGGTTCAAACAATCATGGTAAATCATTTATCTTTGCCTGTGATTTAAGAGTGGACATGTGACATACGCCTTGCCAATGGGACACAAGCAGAAGTTTGGGTGGGAGGGATTTCAGGGGACACATTTGTGGGGAGAAGCTGCCCTTTATACCTTTAAACAAGATTTGAGGATATGGTAACTGAAGCTGTAGGATCCATCTGCATCTGAGCCTGGGGAGAAGTTGAACAGAATCCGTCACAGTGATGCTGCCCTGAGCTTTGATGTAGTTTAAACCAGTAAGTGAATCAATCCTGGACTAAACCTGCTATTCTCATGTTTAAGTTGCCATGAGTTGGGTTTTCTGCTACCTGCAGCTGAAAGCCTTCCCGGTGGCACATGGAGAGATACTAACATCTCCCATGACTTTGACTACCAGCTCTGCACTGTTGCTCCCAAAGTTTATGAGTTTAATTCAGACCTTTGACCTGCAGCATCACAGATGTCTTCACATGAACATCCCTCACACTTAAGGTCTAAAACAAAACCCCGTCTGTATATCCTCTTATTCTCAGACCAAGTCAATTGGCATTCTATCGTCCTGCAGTATTTTGTTCGTACCTCTGTTAGAGCACTTGTCTCATGGGTTTGTTTGTTTAACTGTGTCTGTCTTCCCCCTTAGAATTTAAATTCTCCTTTAGAAACTTATCACATCTTTAAATCCCTAGTATTAAGTGGGAGCTATTACATTCTTGATGAACAAATTAATTGGCAAATGTTCACAATGTTCAGAGGTGTTCAACTGCAAGTAATACAATATCTAAAGACTAGTGATTTAAATTGTAAGGGTGTTTAGCTATCTCACAAAATATGAACTTTGGAGTTAGGCGGTTCAAGGATTAGTTAAGCAATTTAACAAAGTCAGGGTATTGGGTCAGAATACATGCTTTTAGCTCAGAATCTCTGAGATGCTTCATGGTTGCAAAGTAGCTGCCACAGCTCCAACATTACATGTTTGCACAACAGTCTTCCAAACAGGAAACAAGGGAAGCAGATCTTGGTGGCAGCAAAAGGGCTTCCATTTCACATACTTCTCTCTTTTTAGGGGGACAAACCCTTCCAGAAACACCTCTATGCATTGTTAACTAAACTGTGTTATGTATCCCCTTGGATCAATATCTGGCAAAAGGAACAGCAGTGACCAAGATCGGCTTACACTGATATTGAGTCCTTCCTGGTGCTGGGCACATTGCTGTCTAACCAAAGGGGATTTTGAATCAAGGTGGGGGAGTATCTAAAGGATAGGTACTTGCCCCTGATGTGGTGTCCTGGGTCCAAGCTCTTCCAGAACCCTCACTGTTTCTTGGGCACTTCTGAGATACATGCAGCTCTGTGGTCAGCCTGCTCCTTTGCAGGACAATCCCTATATTCTCCATGTTTGGTGATCCATAGTGGAGGCTGATTATGTGCAGTTCTATAACTCTGTGAATTTGCTCTTTAGCAGGGCTAGTGCGCACGAGAGTCAATGTCAAGGGGAGGTGGATGGGGGCAACTTTGCTTGCCAAACCATGCACTATGGCATGGCGTTGTATCTGTTTGGAGGTAGGAGGTAGGAGTAACTTGTTGCAATTCTCACAAAGGCACGCTAATGTCTGTGGCTGCTCTGTCTTCCAGAAAGGCTGTACCAGCCTGGTGAGTGTAGAATGGACTTAAGCATGGACATGGGGTGGACATGAGAATGATCATCTGTCTATATCCCCTCCACTACTAGGTATAATCACGCTAGAAAATCTTTAATAATCTTTTACCTAATAATCTAATTTTTATCTAATAATCTAATTTTATCTAATAATTTATCTAATAATCTTTTATCTCTAGCCTTTCCCCATGCACTTGATATCTACTCCCAGATATACCTTCCCCCAAGTCTCAAAGCAGTTGCTTCCTTGCTTAAAATCTTCTGTGACTGTCTTTTTTTTTTTTTTTTTTTTGAGACAGAGTCTTGCTCTGTCAC